>NC_137679.1:19139356-19221856 GCF_963989245.1 Nansenia antarctica | reverse complement strand
AGGTAGGGCCGTAGGGGTGTAAATGTAAGGGGTATCCTCAGAGGTAGGGGTGTAAATGTAAGGGGTGGCCTATATGGACAGAGGTAGGGGTGTAAATGTAAGGGGTGGCCTATATGGACAGAGGTAGGGGTGTAAATGTAAGGGGTATCCTATATGGACAGAGGTAGGGGTGTAAATGTAAGGGGTATCCTATATGGACAGAGGTAGGGGTGTAAATGTAAGGGGTATCCTATATGGACAGAGGTAGGGGTGTAAATGTAAAGGGTATCCTATATGGACAGAGGTAGGGGTGTAAATGTAAGGGGTATCCTATATGGACAGAGGTAGTAACAGAGCGTGTAAATGGCCCAAGATGGGGCGCTGGAAAATATCCCTTATGTTGACAAGTATGGTCTTAACTGGTAATAGCCCCCCTCCCCGCCAAAATGTTTTGAGTGTTGAGTGTTCTGTTTTTTCACAAATCCAAGGTGGCAACCTACCTTCGGTGTAAACGCAGTAGTGCTTGTTTGGCTAATCCATGGGAGGGTATTTGATTGGGAGTTTATTTTATTGTTTGATTCATTTGATTGGGTAAAAGTATGCATGCAGAGGGTGATTGGCTTAGATAGAAATGGGGGCGGGCTTAATGGAGGTAATCTGGGTGGCAGGGAATCGGAATGACAGTGTGAAGAGAGATGGGAGTTGGTAAGGAGTTCTGTATGATTGTGTAGCTTGTTAAATCTTTTTCTGTTAGTTTGTTCACTGTTTATTTACATGTACTGATATCAATGTTTTGTGTTTAGTTTTACAATCTGTTTATTAGAGAAAGAAGGAAATCAAACCGAATTGTGTCATCTCATCATTTCACCCGTACTGCCGGAGCAAGCAGAAAAGACGCCATTCAGCTAACTAGAGGGAGAGCTGAACAATTGTAAAACACCCGCTGACGACCGCAGGAGGACGGACCGTCAGTTAGCTAAGGAATACAAGCCCGGTTGGACGCAACAGAAGCTCCGGGAGGACAAGGATCCATTCACCGGAGATAAGAGCAAGCTAAAGCCTGGTCAGGTTAGTGACGGAGCCGCGGCGCCCGCAACTGTAGCTAACTAGCCACTTGCTAGCCAGCGTAGCATTAGCAAACTAAGCTAGCGTTAGCCCTGTTGTTGCAATAGCGCAGCAGGCACGCGGTAGAGCTTATAGCACTCAAAGCTACAGCTAACTAGGCCGGCAACGGAGCCGTGGCACCCGCGACCGTAGCTAACTAGCCACTTGCTAGCCAGCGTAGCATTAGCAAACTAAGCTAGCGTTAGCCCTGTTGTCGCAATAGCGCACAGGCACGCGGTAGAGCTTATAGCACTCAAAGCTACAGCTAGCTAGGCAGGCAAGGAGTGAAACAATCCACGGCTAGCTTCAACTGGTTAACCCAACTGCAAGAATCCACAGCCAGCTAGGCTAACCTACAAGACCCACCAAGAAAGGAATTGCGAGCTAATAGCAGCTACCCAGAGAGCTACCCACACCCAGCACTCTTCTCTGTGACTCTATTGACTGTTTGCATTAAAATAGGTTTGTGTGTACCTGGGTATTAAGTCGTCGGGGGGAGGAAAATCCTCTCCCACTTTATTATTTTATTTTTAGCAGTATCCCTGGGATGACCCCACGGTGAACCTGGTTCCGCTGCCGAAGACTAGTTAAGGAAGTGCAGGGACCAGCGCAAATCAGCTCAGGGAGTCAGAGAGGGCTGAAGATATAAGATAGAAAGACGAAACAGGTACACACAAGTTATTTCTGAGTCACAGGCAGAATGGAGGCACTAAAGACCGAAAGGGAAAAGTTGGCAGTCACTTTTGAGAGAGGATATCGCCACATCATCAGGTCAGTGGCATTGATGGGCGAAGATGACATGAAACGCGAGTGGATAGCGCTCCTATCAAACGCGAAAGACCTAAACTCTGCAGACGACAATTATGAGGAAGGTTTGCAGGCCAAAGCAAGTCAGGAACCTGAGACAGGTAACAGTCAGCTTCTTCAAGACATCACCAAGGCCGCTGAGGAGAGAGCTCAGAAGGTTGAACAGGTCGGTCACGTTTTAAAGGCCAACATGTGGACAAGGTTCGCGGGGGTCGAACTTTCATCCACAATTAGACGAGCAGAAAGGAGTCACGAAGGCGTGAAGAGGATCAGTCTGGAGGGGGCAACCCACGACGTTTGTAGAGAACGAAGCACACTCACAGAGAGCCTCATCATCAAAGCGCGAAGTCTGCTATCAAGCTGGGGGGAGTGGATCCCTGTAGTTGAGGCGTGCAACACGAGAAAGTCACTAGAGGAGCTGGAGGACAAAAGGGATGAACTTTGGGAAACGTTTGTGACTGAATTTGGAAGAGTTGAGAAGGAGAATACTGACAAAATGGCCGACAAGGCCGCCGCAGCAAAGCAAATGGCCACCGACGCTCTCGCCGAAGATGAGAGGAAAAGGGCCGACGCTCTCGCCGAAGATGAGAGGAAAAGGGCCGACGTTCTCGCCGAAGAAGAGGCCAAAGATCGAGCGACGAATAGAGAAAGGGCCGACGCTCTCGCCGAAGATGAGAGGAAAAGGGCCGACGTTCTCGCCGAAGATGAGAGGAAAAGGGCCGACGTTCTCGCCGAAGAAGAGGCCAAAGATCGAGCGACGAATAGAGAAAGGGCCGACGCTCTCGCCGAAGAAGAGGCCAAAGATCGAGCGACAAATAGAGAAAATAAAGAAGCCATTGCCAAGCTGGAAAGGAAAGCCGCTGAGGCAAGACTGAAGTCAGCTGATAGCGTGGCCGAGTTTGAGAAGGAGACAGCGAAGGTGAAATTGGGGGCCGAAGAAGAGATCGCTGAGGCAAGGCAGAAGGCGGCCGTGATTGAGTTGAAGGCAGCAGAAATAGCCGCTCAAGAGCGCGCCAAACTACTGGAGGCTCAGCGGGAAGCATGGGAACAAGCCCGGGAGGCAGGGCTGGAGAGCGCCACATATGGAGGCAACCGCACTAGAGCCAAGATCAAACTCCCTCCAACAAGGCTGCCCGTGTTCAGCGGGTGTATGAGAGATTTTCATCGCTGGCGGAAAGATTGGGAGAGCCTGCAGCAGCAGGGAGACCCATCGGGGTCGCCAGAGGTGAAGAAACTCCACCTCCTCGAGAGCATAGACCGAAAGGTTTTCGAGGAACTCAAACTCTCGAGCTACCGCTCAGCGGAAGACGTATTCACAGCTTTGGAGAATCGGTTTGGAGACAAGGCAACCATCGCGCTGCAAATTATTGAGGAATTGGAAAGAATACCAGCGGTAAAAGGAAACCAGCCGAGGAAAGCGATCGACCTTATTCAGGCAGTGGAAAGAGCCCTCATGGACCTGACAGACTTAGGAGAAGTGGGCGCTATGAAGAACCCACTTGTACTTAGGGCCATCGAGAGCAAACTGCCAGATCGTGTGCAGGAAGGCTGGTTTGCTTTTGTAACCAAACCCAAAAACCAAGTCGCCCCAGACAAGCGGTTCGATGCTCTTCTTCTGTTTCTGAAAAGGCAGGAGAAAATCCTCGAGGGGATGGATCGAATCCGAGGCTCCACGGAGACCTCTGGGGGAACACCGGAGAGGCCAGTCAGATGGGAGAAGAGGGCATTCACGAGGGCCATGGAGAGAGACTCACCGGTAGATGAAGAAGAGGAGGAACATCGAGGTGAAGCCAGAGTCACGGGCAGGAACTCGGAAAGAAGAGAAGAGTGTGACATCTGTGGAAGTGATCAGCACGGTGGCAAAATATTCTTCTGCCAAAAGTTCAAGAGTTTCAGTCTGGCAGAGAGGCGAGCCACAGCAAAGCAAAGCAAAGCCTGTCAGAAATGTTTGGGCATGCACGGTGCCGACGGAGAGTGTAGTAACCGGTACCTGTGCAGAAATATGTGCAAGCAGAATGAAGGAAGGGCAAGTCATCACTACCTTCTGTGTCCCGAGTGGAGTGAGGGAAAGAAGACAGGGCCAGGGTTCGCTGACAAGCAACGAGAATTCCTGGATTCTTTGGGACTCAACCCTGAACAGGAAAGGAGGGCGAACGCATTCACCAGTAAGGCTTCGATGACGCTGAGCACGGGCGCAGAAGGCGGGGGTCTCTTCGCGGAGAATGGGCCAGAGGAACATCCAGTACTAATGATGACATTGATAGTCAAAACAGAAGCAGGAAATGCCCTGGGAACCCTCATAGACCTCGCCTCCGACACAAATTATATCACCAACCGGGCCGCCGATCGTCTCCAACTGGAGCGGAGGCAAGTAACACTGACCGTGCAGGGGGTCGGTGGAATGAAGGTCAGGGTCAAGACTAACAAATACCTGCTAAAGGTCAGGGCGTGGAGCAACAACAGATGGAGTCCCCACGAGATGGTATGCTACGGGCTCGACACAATCGCTCGTGCAGACAAGGTCATCAGTCCAGAGCGACTCTGTAAGTTCTTCCCTGGGGTCGAGAAGAAAGAGCTGGTCCGACCTAAGGAAATCGAGCTCTTGATCAGCCACCGAGAGGGACGACTCGCTCCACGGTGGAGAAGAGGGACGGGAGACTTAGTGCTGTGGGACGGGCCTCTGGGGAAGACCGTGGGAGGAACGCACCCAGACCTGTTTGAAAGTTGGGAAAGATCCGCACACAACTCCCAGACGCACTTTGCGCGTTCTCTGAGAACGGAGGCAGTAAGTTTTGAGGAGATCCCCTGCAAGACGCCCAGCGCAAAAGAAGAGGATGGAGACCAGAAGCCGCAAGGTCATGAAAAGACCGGGAGAACAGCTGCAAGCAGCAAAGAGGTCCTCGAGTGGTGGAGCTGGGATAGCATCAGCGCCGCGTGCGAGCCAAAGTGTGGAGGGTGTCGCTGCGGAAATTGTCAGCCGGGCGGGAAAGAGATGACTCTCGCAGGGGAAAAGAAGATCAAAACCTACGCAATTACCCGCGTCAACATCGGGGACAAGCCAGCCGGATGCATCGCCCAGCTGGCCATGAGGAAGACGGCAAGGCTGCCAGAGGTCGCCCACCTAAAAGAAGAGCACTTGAGGAGGACACCTATGTAGACGACATTCTAGCGTCTCATGTCGACAGGAGAGAGCTGAGGAGCATCACGGAGGGAATCGAGAGGACGCTCAACGCTGGAGGTTTCGCTCCGGAACCACGGATCCAGTCGGGTCAAAGTGGGAGGAGCAAAGAGGGCCAGCCTGCAGAAACGAGGGCCAATGTGGAGCCAGAGTCAGAGGTGTTGGTGCTGGCTGATCAGCTGAGCGAGGAAACATCCAGGGGAGTGGCTGTAAGTGCTCGAGACAGCGTGAGCATGCTGCAACGGAAAGCGTTCACTGCAGCTGTAACACGCGCTCAGGCGAGGAAGGGGCTGGACCCGAAATGCGGCATTGAGGAGGAAGCAAATGCAAAGGGGACATCCACACCGGTTGGGAGTTCCAGGGACCCTGAGCATGAGAGGGAGAGGCTCTGGGGCGCTGCTCTCATGGACCTGATTGAGCCAGAACGCTTCAGTGAGATAGGCAGGCCCATTCGGGTAGTTGGGTGGGTCCGGCGAGCTGTTAGGCAGTGGTTGGTTTGCAGGAGGGCTCCAGAAGACGCAAAGTGGGAGGCTACACGCCCGAGGGAGACAAGAAGCGGAGTTAGCCTCGGCGTCCAGGAGCTGAACGCAGCTTTCCGCGACCTGTGTCTGGCTGCACAGGATGGAACAGAGTTTCCTAAAATGACTTGGGACAGACTGGTAGTTGAGAGGGTCGAAGGGCCGGGGCTGCTGGTGTGTTCCGGAGGAATCCAGGAGGCGAAGGAGGTGGGAATCCCACTTGTCCCCTACACTGCATGGATCAGCACTCTGTTGGCAGGGGAGGCCCATGGGGCGAGCCACGAGGGGTTGGCTGGCACCCTATTGAAGATGCGCAAGAAGGCGTGGGTGATTCAGGACGAGGAAGGAGCGAGGGCCACGATCTCTTCCCAACGCTCGACCGAGACGTTGGGCGGGTGGTCGTGCTGCTTCCCGTGGAGGAGCAGTAGAAAATAACTGTATTAAAGAGAGGGAAAGTTGTGGTCCATTTAGGCACAAAGGACCAATGGACCAAGTGGGAGGTGTTTGGCTAATCCATGGGAGGGTATTTGATTGGGAGTTTATTTTATTGTTTGATTCATTTGATTGGGTAAAAGTATGCATGCAGAGGGTGATTGGCTTAGATAGAAATGGGGGCGGGCTTAATGGAGGTAATCTGGGTGGCAGGGAATCGGAATGACAGTGTGAAGAGAGATGGGAGTTGGTAAGGAGTTCTGTATGATTGTGTAGCTTGTTAAATCTTTTTCTGTTAGTTTGTTCACTGTTTATTTACATGTACTGATATCAATGTTTTGTGTTTAGTTTTACAATCTGTTTATTAGAGAAAGAAGGAAATCAAACCGAATTGTGTCATCTCATCATTTCACCCGTACTGCCGGAGCAAGCAGAAAAGACGCCATTCAGCTAACTAGAGGGAGAGCTGAACAGTGCTACTGTATTGTCTGTGAGTCCCTTGTGTTGATGTGGCAGTGGGATGAAGTAATGTAATGCAAAAAAAAAAAAAAACACTTGGTGGATTTGCTTTAGAACACTACATTTCTTCAGGCATGTGCAGATACTGAACTTCTTCATCCTAATTGCCCCTTAACGAGTTACAACAAGACACAGCTGTGAATAATCAACTCTCTGACTACCTTTCGAATGGAATAACCTTTAGAAAGGAAAGTGATCACGGACCTGAATCATACTCCACAGCCCTCTGAACACTCTGGCTGATTCTCTGATCCTCATAAAAGGGGTAAAATAACCATCAAAAGAAAAACCAAATGGGATCTCTCTCCTAAAACATACAAATGATCCTGTGTTAACAGCTGGGATCGAACATCTGTCTGTGAAGTCAAATGCCCAGGGACCAGATGCTCCTACTGCCAGTGCTGTTTGTTATTGCAGTTTGAATTGCCCTTGGGCTGAACATGTACTGTAAAAGGTGTGCCTTTATGTCACATGTTGCATGAACACATGGGGTTCTATTGTACACCTCTTAGGGTTGGAGCGAATTCCTTTTGAATTCCAATCAATTAAAAGACGTGCATTGCAATTCTATTCCAAAATTCCAAAGCTTTTCATTGTCAATTAATTGTGGAAAGTACACACACAGTTGAGTTACTGTTTGTTATACAGCAGGTTGATCAAATCAACCATTGTCATCCATGATATCAGCAGGGCTGCCTCAACGCTTTCAGGATATTGTTGGGGTTTTATGTGTTTTATGTGTTTTTCAATTATGAAAACATTTCTAGACCAATGGAAGGATTCTGACAATAGTGGACGAATCATGGTTGTTTTTGTCATCCTTACACTCCTCAAAAAACAAACTGGTTGGCTAGCTTTTATAAGCTCTATAGCTACTTACTTTAATAAGCTAGCCAGGTAGACATTTGTTTACTGGATTGCCATGCCAATCATTTTGGACCATGCTTTCCAGAACTATAAACCAACTTGCATGCCTAACTGTAGTGATACTTCATGCATTGCAGAACTATCAACAAACCTGCATCCCTAACTACGGTAATCGTTTTATGAACTAGCGGAGGACATAAGCCAATACAATAATGAAAAACCCCACTAGCACCATTGCTTGTTGTCAGAGTTGTTGCTGTTGGTGTAAACCCGTTATATAAAAGCAAGGGTGTAGGACATCGGAACGGCTGTGATGGTCGACATCCGATATCCACAATAATGCACGCCCTCTCGTGTGTTACTGCTTAATTGGAACATACATAGTATGTAGAACAACATAGTATACCCAGATACTGTGATCTGTTCAATGTATTGAAAAGTATTTGAAAATGAATGCCCTTTTTCAGCTATTGAATTGGAAGTAAATTCACTTCCGGAATTGATTAAATTGAAAATGAATTCTCCCCAAGCCTGGTACCTCTGTAAAGAAACAGGGATAGCTTTATGACAGAGGGCAGGATGAAGACAACTCCACACATTTGTTTTGTATGAAAAGGACTAATGTAGCACAGTAAAAGACAGATAATAGAACTACTGTGTGTTGCCTGAATGATCAGATAATACACATCTTTCTCATCATGCAAACCAAACCAAATCATTAGGCAGAGAATTACAATCTACTGTTGATGACCTCTTATTGATTATACCATGGCTGCAACACAAGTAATAAAGTAATTATTGATTCCGACCCCCACATTGTTAGAGAGTGTTATGCTAAGAGGGAAAGCAGGGGAGCAAGGAGAGAGAGAGAGATACTAATCCTGCACTGTGGTCAAGCAATCAGAATACAAATAGCATAGGGACATTATTAGATATTAATTACCCTGGCCTCTCAGAGGTGTGTGTGGATATGGGCCCTCCAAAGACCGGGAGCCAGAGGGAACGTTAGTGGCAACAACATCAGAAACTATGGCAAGTCTATCAGGGGACCCTGCTCCAAAAGATGCTCTCATCCCTCAGTTGGAAAAAGCAGATGGTTTTTGTAAGAAAATCCACTCGCCTGTCTTGCTTGGGGGTTCTACAGTGGCTATTGGGAGTGAAAGTCTCTCCTGACTTTTGCAGTACCAAATCAGATTCATACTTTGATGTGCTAATGTACTGTGGTACGATAAAAAAATTCGGTTCAATGGACTACCAAAAAAGTTGATTGATTTAGCTGACACCAACACTATGGCATCCAACACTGCATATAAGAAAACCATCATCATAGTCATGTCATATATTATGGTTATCACATACTGTACTGTACATCTATATCTATGTTCAATGTTTTGTTTTCTATAATTCCATATATTGGCTGTGAGCATAAACAGACAGACCTGTCAGAAAAGAGCAGCGTAACTTTTAGGTTTAGGATTTTGCCGGGAAGAAAATCCCCCTCGCCTGAGTACAAGATACAGGAGCAGGAATTAGAGATAGACCAAGAAAGAGAGGAAGGGACAGAGATGGAGGAAGAAAGAGAGGAGAGGACAGAGATGGAGGAAGAAAGAGAGGAAGGGACAGAGATGGAGGAAGAAAGAGAGGAAGGGACAGAGATGGAGGAAGATGGTGATTTTGAGGAGTTCTCTTGCAGCTTGATTCACACCTGCACACTCTCCGTGGCAGCATGTTGGGCTGGGGTCGTCTGTTGCTCGGCGGGAGTATTTGGGGATGATTAATTGCTCTGTCTTGTGAATGGAGCTCTCGAAACAGCGGGACCCTCTGCATATGTAAATACAAGCAGTCTCAGCGCAGCACTGTGGAGCAGGATTAACAAAACGACTCTGCTCCAAGATTCAGAGCGATTCACCAATCTTTTCTATTATCTCTGACAACCCACAGACATTGGAGAAATCCAATATTTTATCTCCCTGACATCGAATGTACAATAGCAGTACTAAACATAACGTGATTGATTTGATTACTAGATTTGACTAAAATCTTGGTGTAGGAATATAAAGGTAAAATAAAATAACCTATTTACAGTAATGATAGATACAGTAGGTGAATTAAAGACAAACATCCATTCAGTCAGTTCAATTGTTGTTGCATGGTGTTGTCCAATATGAGATGACTTAGGCTAATAATTGAGCATGGGCCGATAATAACATGAGAGTAAATCAGTAGAAAACATTGCAACTGCTTTAGAGACAGTGGCAATGGCAAAACAAAACAGCTTACTTACAGTATTGTATCACCCTATCCTCAGTAATAGGGCAGTCAACAGCAACCGCAAGGAATACCAAATGAACCTTCTATGTTTCAGAAACAGTCCTTTAGGTAGAGTGTGAATTGGACTGATATTGCTACAACATCAGGTCTAATCTGTTTATGTATGCACATTTTATTCTGCTGTACGCTTTTACATGGGGTAGAATAACATTTTTGTATTTATTTAATTTGTCGCTTAAAATGTGCAATTCATTATGAACATGTAACGTTTTGTGACTAATAGAGGGGAAGAAACTATTCCATTATACATTGTTATTCAGAATCCTAATGAGCATTATACGTTATGCCTACAGTATATTGTGGAGTTACAGTCTATAAATTAATCCTAACTGCTTAAACTCTTCCCTTAACATGCTCTTTGTATACAGTGTCCACCTCTTCCTTAAGTATGAATTAAGGGATTTCTTTATTCCCTTAATAGCCTATTAATTTCTCGTCTATGTGTCCCCTGGGGTCCACATCACTCCTACAATTATTCACTTTGACCAAATGTCACCAATCTAACTTCATGAATTACTACAGAATGATAATTTTCAAGATTTAGCTGAACCACAGGGAAATAGTCTCAACAGTCAGTTCACTTTTTCCCTTACATTGACAGTAAACTAAATGTAGGCCGTCAAGTATGTTTTAGACCCTTCTTCACAGAACAGGAAGTTGAAAACGTTAAAATTCCCTTCAATACGTTTACACTTGTACCTTACTCAGTGACCTTCTCTGAATCCCCCAGAAAGCACAGATATAGTGTAGATTACAGTAGTAAGAGATACCAAATATCTTTTTTCGGTTTGGTTTTGGTTTGCTTCTTTTGTTTTTGAAATCTTTGTTTCTGAGTTTCTGAAGTCTTCTTGCCATTTGGAAAGGGCAGACATCATGTTGAACATCCTAATCAGTAATGTATCTGAAATTCTTTTTTTTTTCGTCTCTATTTAAAAACTGCCAATGAATCTGCTTATGAAACATACAAATATGTTCATACAATCCAAATATGTTCATACAATCCAAGAGGCTGACATGCGAGCAGTTTTGAAATTGTTTAGAAAGAAAAAAAATAGATACTAATAGACTGCATGACTATATCATAAACTAGCCTATTATAATATAATATGTTCATGCATTGCCTACTGTACGTCTATTTTCCAGTCATACCTGTAGGGAGTCAGATCAGAGCCTCATGACATAATCAGTTCCATATAGTTTATGTGTTTACAAATAATGAACATATTGACTGCCAGCCTGACTTAATTTCTCTTTCTCAGTCTGCACAAAGCAGAGCTAGTTAGCTGCTCTCTAGACTCTCCAGTTTAGCTGTGTGCCATTTAATGCATGATGTTCTCACAGCTCCATCTCTCATACACTGGTTCACCCCAGGAGCCTGAACCAAATGCATAATTTAAAAAGTCCTTAATCTGCGATGGCATTCCCATTTGGTCGCTAGCAGACTGCACTTTATGGTGTCAGCTTTCCTCAACAAAGGTCAATAGCATTTTTTTTTACTATAAATGATACAGCGGTAAAATGTTTATGTGAGGTCCATGTAGCACTGTTGTATTGGTATAGGCCATTATTTGTGAGCCTCTACAATCTATCCCCTTCCCTAACATGGTGTAAGGAATCCTTTTTAGGGCATCCTTAGTTGTTAGGTCTCCCCACCTTTGTAACATCAGTTGTTGTCTCAGACACTCCCTCATCAGCTGTCGTCTTAGACACTCTCGGCCACAGCTCTCAGCTACAGCTAGAAAGGCCAAGTTGGAAAACAAGTTGGCAAACAGAGTTACACGGTTATAAATAGCTGAAAACCGTGACAAAGACCGTAGGCGATAAATTATACCCAATAACTTTCAAATTAGCAGCAAGAATATCAGGCCAACATTAAGGAGATTGTCGGTGTCAGTAGCTAGCTAGCTTTAGGGGTTAGCTTTTAGGACTGTAGATGTTATGTTAATTTGCTATTTCCTTATTTCCTCTTGCTTGTGCTCCATGCTCAGATTACAAAACCCTTTTCTTTTCCTGCAAGAGAAATGACAGAGCAACAGTAGACCTAATAATTTCAGATACTGTCCTGTCTCCCCAATATGTGAATGGCAGATGGAGAAGTACAGAATAGTGACATCATTGTGCAAGGTGCAGACGGTTACAGTTGGCTCCAGACATTCTTAAAGCTATTCCACCAAAACATAAGTCTCTGCCTATAAATCTGGAGAGACTCCTAGCCCTCTGGGAACATTGTGCTAGGCTACACTGAAAGGACATCTGATGACACACAAACTCCATCACAGAGAGAATAAAAAAGACATCACCTCGCAACAAGCCAGTGATAAAGGGTTTCTGGGCACGGGCGAAAATTAAGACTCTGTAACAAGGTCCCGGGCTCCTAGCCTGACAACCATTTTCTTTGATATTTATCATCCCTCCATGCCATTGGCTATTACAAGTGAACTCGCTGTCTCATGGCAGGCAAGGAATTTATTGGTGCTCCATTATTAGGGGATTGCAGGGAAAGAAGGGGGAAGCACTATGGTTTTCTGAGGATGTTACGATCGCCTCCTAGATTATGCCACTTGACAGGTTTGTCATCCCTGTGCACTGATGTGCTCTGTAGAGTGCTCTGATATCATTAGCTTCATTGCTCCTAATGTGTCTGCTCCCTTCACCAGAAAGACAGGTCATATATTGTGCAAATACAGAAGGTGGACCAAAGCCAGGATCCAGAGAATTCTGAATAAAGGCCACCCCTCTATTGCTAAACACTCAGAAAGAGGCAGGGAATTATTTGTGCAGTGTTAGGTGTATATTTTTTGAGGATTTCTTTGCTTTACTAACTGTCAAAACATAACGTGTTTCTAATTAACAATGTAGATGTAAAAGCATACAATAATACTACTACAAAAATGACAGATATTATTATAGTCCATGACATGTTCTCATACAGCATAATTTGTATGTGAAATCTAAATTTGAATTTGCACTTGTGTTTCCTTATCAATGGAGATATTTAATCATCTAATCGTCTTGAATCAGTTTGTTCCCTGCTATGACACAACAGGTTAGCTTGCTTGGTATTTTCCCCACTAACTGTAGTAGTGTGTACTAAAAAGGGGTGTCAGTGCATGTCAGTGCAAGGTCTTGTCAAAACAAGTATGTGACCTTCAGTAACTTCATATTTTCACATTAAAATCAGTCTGTCTGTCATGAACTCGGGCCAGAGTGCTAAGAGGAATGGCATCTTTCTCAACGCCAACTCCTGTTGCCCTGCTCTGACAGATACATTAGGGCTGGATAACAGTTACACCTAACTAGATAGAAATTGCTTTGAGAAATGCTGTTGGTGATCGTAAGGCAGAAAATAACATATCAAATTCCTCTGTAAACATAATATCAGTTGTCATTTTACATGGTTCATATGAAGGAACCATATGGGGTTCTCTAAATGGTTCTGAATTTTAAAAAATATGTACAGTATGGTGCCATTTATTAATCATAGTATAGAACTTTTTATGTCTAAAGAACTTAATTCTATGTTATAGTCTAGGGAACCTTAGAAGTAGTGGTCTAGCATCAGGAAATGTCCAGGCAATTTCACATTAGGAGACCATACACAATCTCAAAGTTAAACACTTCAAGAAGCGTCATAGATGATTGGCCTTGGCAGCAATTTTAATAAGTGGAGGGCCGTACAGATAGACTTGCACACACTTCAAGCCTATGGTTGCCGTACGAACCACCCCTACAAAACAAATGCATGAACTTGACCACAGATGTAATTCGTTTAGAATCAAACAAAATGATGAATGTTGATGATTATTATTATTATTATTATTATTATTATTATTATTATTGCTATTATTACTATTATTAGGAACACCTGTACACCTTCTCATTCATTCAGGTGGTGTAATGTGGGAAATGTTTCCTTTAGGCACACTTTAGGATGTAAATACCAATCAATTATCACTTGAATGCCACAGCCTATTTGAGGATTGTTGCTGACCATGTGCATCCCTTCATGAATGAATGAATGAATGAATGAATGAAATGAATTAATGAATGAATGAATGAATGAATGAATGAATGGTCTTTATTGTCATTGCTACAGTACAGGTACCAAAGAACGAAATTTAGGAGGGGTGGCTCCCCTGGTGTTAGGAAAGAAAAAAAAAACTTTTAAAAAAATCACAAGAAGGGAAGGAGCTGGTTTACATAAATAAAGGCTATGTACACTATCCACTATACTATACTG
This sequence comes from Nansenia antarctica, assembly GCF_963989245.1. NCBI lineage: Eukaryota > Metazoa > Chordata > Actinopteri > Argentiniformes > Microstomatidae > Nansenia > Nansenia antarctica. Next base: position 19,207,881 of record NC_137679.1, on the reverse strand, counting down.
TACAGATAGACGACTAGGGTTGTCATATTGCACAATAGTGTTATTGCACATTTATTTAAAGTGTCGCAGTTTGCAGGCTTGAAATGTACATATTTGTGCCTCAGCACTACACCAGATTTTTTCAGTCCAGCAGCTGCCATCAATCCGTCCAGACTGTCCAGGGCCCAGAACCTAGGTCTTTGCTGTGTTCAGGGCCTGGACGGCCCTGTGGTAGAAGCTGTTCTTCAGTCTGTTTGTCCTTGCGGCCAAGGTCCTGAACCGCCTTTTCGAGGGCAGCCGGGTAAAGTGTTCGTACCCAGGGTGGGTTGGGTCCCTGGAGATCTAGGAGGCCTTCCTGAGACAGTGTGTGTTGTACAGCTCTTCCAGAGAGGGGAGGGGGGCGCCGGTGATGTCAAGGTTCATGACCACAATGTACCCATTTCTAATGGTTACTTCCAGAATGATAATGCACCATGTCATAAAGAAAAAGTGGTTTCAAAGTGGTTTCATGAACATGACAATGAGTTCAGTGAAGTGATCTTCAGTGACCTTGCTAGTCACCGGATCTGAATCCAATAGAACACCTTTGGGATGTGGTAGAACGGGAGATTCACTAGCGACATTCATGTGTGTTTTCATTTACGTTTATTCATACATTTCAAATGTGTTTTTCAGGTAGAATTTTCATCTATTTTCATTTTTTTCTCTTCTGATTCCTGTTCATTACTCTGTTCTTGTATATTTCATAAATTGCTAGATTTTATCTTTGCTAATACATTATTTCATTTATAATTTGACTCTGAATGGTCGAAGTACTTTTATACTATAAACTATAGCTTACTTATTTAAGATTTATAAGACTGAGAATGGCCAGTGAATGTTCCAATAACGTTCAGATATGGTCCTGAGAACATCCCAGTAAGTTCTAATATGGTGCTCATAAGGTCCCTGTAGTGATGTCCTCTTGGTCATGGTGCTGAGGACATACCAATGTGGTCCCAAGAGTGAAAGGGACTAAAGGTGTTTGCAGGGATAGACAAAAAGGTTCCAAACAGCACCTCTTTGATGTAACCTGTTTCACCCAATTGTCTTTTTTGGTGAAACAGGTTACAAATAGCACCACCTTGACAAAATGATTCTATAAATAACTTTTTTGCACCTGCAATGGTGCCTTAATAAAGAACCCTAAGAGAGTAGGATATTAGCGACATTGACATGCTGTGCTTAAGCCTCTGTAGCCATAACATGGTGTGAGCTGTCAGAGTTGGCAAAGGCAGTCAGAGGAGCAAATGGAGGTGAAGCATTACGTTGGGGGGATGATTTGTTAGTGCAGGACATTGGGATGTGATGGCTCTGAAAGCACAGCTGCATAAAATGGGTCAAGTACTCGTTATGTAATGAGCCATGCTAAATGAGAGTCCAGGTTTTCCTGTGTCAGAGCAGCAGGAGAGAAGGTAACCCAATGACTGATGCAGAGGGCTGACCTTCAGTACAATGGTTCAGACGTCTCAAGGAAATAACAGTTTCACTGAACAGGCACTCCAAGGCAAATTTGCTCTAGTTCTCTACATTGTACTATACCAGAGACCAAGAGTATCATTTAGTAACATAACTCAACACATGCTGCTCATCAACACTATTAGAGTAGTTACAAGTTGCTAATTGTCCATACTAAGCTTAAATATGGCTATCAATGGCAAAAGCTATCTTTAGGGAACATCCTTAGTTTGCAGTGTTTCAGACATTGAGGAGGTGAACACATTCTGAATACACACATCATGCTCTGTGTTGGCATCCATTACCCAGACCAAGGGATCACACATCCGGGCCCCCTTCTCCTGTGAATCTGCTGGCATGATTCTGGGAAGCTGATGGAAAGTCTGAGATAAGGATCCGCTGAAGCCAGGAGAAACGGCCGTTGAGAGTCTGGTGAGGGAAATTAAACCAATTGAGGAAGTCGCTATTTTTCTGGGCCCAACGTGAGTTATAGGCCAAGACAAGGGGTGTATATTTTTGTTAGGATGGAGAAGGGAGTTGAAACGAGCGAATATTGCTGAAAGAGCGCCGTTCGCATTCAGGCACAGACAAAAGCTGGAAATGAAATAACTTCCTTTCCTCAGGAAAACACAGCAGCTCCTGACAGAATAATAGCAGTTGAGGAGAGGGAGAGAGCCCAGCAGCATTGGTCCACAAACACAGGAAACTGTCCAGCCGCCTGCTTGACTTGTTAAAAGCTAACAGACACACGCACTGCCAAACAGGCAGAGAGACTAATGTGCATGCACACTGTCATGCATACTCCTGTGCTAGTACAGGCATACAGACAGTACAAAGGCATGTCACAGAAAATCCTTAGCTGTCCAATCTGATGATATTTGGTTTCTACATAACCATAACCATAACCATTTTTTATATACTTTTTTTAGATAATAACTTTTGATAATTTAATATAATAAGTGTTGCAGTTTCAGGGACAGACAATAACTTGCATTTGGCATTTTGTTTCTTTAACCTTTCCTCTCATTGTTGAGGCCAGGACCTTCAGAGTAAGGTCCCTATTAGGCAAATAAGTACTGATAAATCCTTGACTAATCTGTAATGAGGACTACTCCTCTGCCGAGTGGTGTTAATTAAGGAAGGTTAACCAAGATGTGAGTTGTTATGACCCCCCGTATATTACAAGGCACATTTCTCTTCATTGCTTCAGCCTTGGTGACGTAATGACCAAGGATGCAGTGCGGCCAGGCTATAGCTAGGCTACACTTTCCCATTAGCAAAATTTGATGCGGCTCATCTGCCACAGACGGTAAGATGCAATATAGGCCTACTGTACAGCAGCCAAAATATTTCCAATGGAATAGACAATTTTTATTATTATTATTTGTTTTTTTTATGACTTGTCTTGTCTGAAGTCTCTGCAGCTAGCATACGTGAATGCATACAGTATGTATAATGTAGATACAGCATAGGCTCTCTAGTTTATGATGAGGCCACTGATAGCTTACGCTAGCTAGATGGTCATGTCAAAAACAACACAAGATTAACCAGAGCCATACTGTATATTAGATAACTCTGAAACTTACTAGCTGCATTACTGTACCTTTGTAGTTGCTAGCGCTATGTGAGACACACCTTTCAAATGGACTTGCTGGCCAGAGAATCGCTCCAGTTACTAAGTCCAGTTTCAGGAGAGACACAGATTATTGATGGCTATAATTGAAATGACCCATAGGTGTCAGTTTGTGTGTTGTACAGTTGGGGGTAGTGTCTGTTTGTGTGTTGTATAGTTGGGGGTAGGACCCTCAGACCCCTTTAGAGGTCATGGACCTCTTCAGTCTTTAAAAGCTGTTTTCAATCAAGCAAATTATTCTTTCCTTGCAATATGTTAATGCAGGGTTGATATATCAGTGTAGTAAAAGTTAATTACCATATGTTTGCAAGTCCTGTAAGATGATGTACTTCCTGTTTATAATAGGGATTATTAATATGTCCTGACTCAATTAGAACAGGCTATGTTCAAAAAGATAGTTCTAATAATGGCATTTTGTGTTTTTTGTTTGGAATGCCTGTACCATACCTGCAACATAAATATGAGCGCCTCTAAAGGAAATGTGTATTTATACCACACTAACATTAGTAGTTTAACTCTCTCTCTCTCTTTTTTTTCTCTCTCTCTATCTCTCTCTGGTCGGAGGCTTCAAACAGAATAGGATAACACATTACAATCTCTCTACAAACAATATAATTACTCTAGTAACAACATTTAGTAATTGCTTTGTCATTACATAGCACTAGCATAGTGATGGAGTTTAGAATGTTTTCATAACACACATGGGAAATAGGAAGTCTTTATTCCACTTGTGAAATAACAAAAACTGCTTAAGTACTGTACCTACCTTCAATAGCTATCTAGTGACTTTCTTTCCACAATTGTTGGTTATAACTCTAACAAATTCAGTGCTGACTGCATCTATGATCCCAATCTATTTTCACAAGAAGGATAATACAATACCATGAGAAAAACACAAGTATGTAGTTCAAATCTTGGGAAAAGTCAAAAGGTCAAGGTAACTTTTTCAGTATCTTGAATGCTTTGCAGTGTTAGGGGCCCATGTGGATAATTTTAGGTACTCTATCTCCACATTCCCTTCCCTGTTTATTCTTTTAGACTGGGCATGGAGGTATACAGTAATTGCAGATAGTGTTAATGGTCTCTGATGTTGATGTTTGACCTGTGTGGGTTATCGTCTCTGTATACCCAGTTTCCCTCTTCCCGTGAATCAATTGTCTGGTAATCTCTTACTCTAGGTTTCAATTGTGAGAAAACATATCCATTACAGAGTAGCCTTTAATAGCTTGACCCAGAGTTGCTGTTTCTCATATGAAGAAAAGAGGGGATAGTAGACAGAGTGGCCATTCTAATAGGTATGTAGGAAAGAGAACACGTTTATCCTGTAAGCTGAGAGTCTGACTGCCTTATTGAATTGTCAGAGGACGTAAACACATTGAGACTAGTTAAACTGAGGGAAAGTGCATTCTTGTCAACACAGCTTTTAATTTCCCCCTCTTTAAGTGACCATGCCCTCAACACTAGCCCACGCTGCCAGAGTAACGTTTTCATGTCTGATTTTTAACAATCATTAAATTAGAAAAAGACTATGCACAAAATGTTGTATTTTGAAAGCCTTACATATTGAATATAACATATTCACAGATATAATTGATGTTACTGTACATATTCTAAAAAAAGAAAAACACAATTTCAGCAATTGTATTTGTTCTTTAGGCACCACCCATGCAGACAGGCCATGTCACACAATCAAGTTTTGGAGGCGGCATTGGTAAAAACAAATACTTTTTTATTGATTATTTTCTGAATGTGATTTAGAAATTGTAACAATGCTAACATGTACATTTCAAGTACAAACCAAGTACTGTAGTCGTACATACTACGAGGGAATTATGCTATTGTTCTGTTACTGAAGTATGGCCATGCAAGTTATGGTGGATCACATTACACATTTTTCTTTTGTAAATATTGTGAAATACTACAGTACACTCTTGTATATGGCATTATTAAAGCATTAACATATTTTATACAAATGTTACATGAGTAATGAAAAAAAAAAGTACAAAACAAAACATTGAAATGTTACATTAAGCTACACTCAAGTAGACCAATAGATACGGGTAATGTAAGTTTTAGCATGGAGACTAATGATTAAAAACCCTTATAAATATGAGCAGCACACTTTTCGACATCCAGCACACCCCACTTTACTTGACAGAATCCATCATGAATTTATTTATAGTTAGTGCGTTTAGCTTTAGGGCCTCAATCGCTAGTGCTCGGCTGACAACACTGATTAATGCCCAACTCTGAAGACATATGATTTCATTATCTTAATAGTCAGCAGTTAACAATCAAATGTATCCTGTCCACAGACATGCCTCCTTTCAAACATTGAACATGTATTTTTGTTTTGTGTTACAATGTGGTCTTGTGTGTTGGAAATATATGGAATAACCACAATTTATGGACAGCCATGTTTAATTAAAATGAGAGATATCCTCTGTACAAACTGATTTGGTTGGTTCAGAGTGGCAATGCCAATGACGCTGTTTTGACCACATACAGTAATGTCTTTAACTACTCACTAAAGGTGATCCTTAAATAACTATCATGTCCTTGATATATTTATCTGTCTACTCAATACTTACTGTCCATCTACCATCACAACGATTCAATCTGTTATTTGGAATGCCAGGTTTCTTTAGATTCCACACTGTAGCAGTTAACATGGTTAAGAGGATCACTTAAAGCCTAATGTGATCCATTAACTCCTGGATGCCAAGGTTCAAGTTACAGTCAAGTTGTAGACATATAATCTGCTCTGGAAATCTCCTTCTATTAAGACTTAATACATGTATGTGCCAGATACTGTACCAACATTCCTAACAGGTAAAGGCTTCTACTGACTGACAAGTATTAAATACTACAACTGGTTCCACTACTGTGTTGCTGAAACAATGTTAACATACCCCACGTTTCTTTCAAAAACATTTGGCACCAATTAGAGAGATCGTGGTTTATGTTATTGGCATTTTAAAAACACACTTTCAGCAACAGAATAAGTTTAAGTTTCGTAAATTACCCCCATTATGTCATAAGCCAAAGATCACATTTTGAGGAACTGTATACAAAAGAGGTTGATATTCATAGATGGATAGTAGTGGTGATCAACAACAATATTCATTACTCCATTAATTAACAAATTACCCAAATACAATGTATGTAAGCTTTAGTTGGGTCTTGTGATTTGATTGATTTGACCATTTGCAAAATACTGTTAATTGTCTAATGCTAAAACCTGACCTGTATAATGAATAAATGCTAATTTACTTAAGCCTAATGTAGAGGATAGATTGATGATCTCACCAAATGATTGGTTGTTTGAACTTAATCATACAACACACTTTGATAAGATGTATTTGGTTTCCCTTGAAGTCAAGGAAGGTGAAACACAGTTGTATTGCATTGACTTAACTGAGACACAAGTGATGATTTACTATCTTATAAACGAGGAATAAACATCTAAAAATGTCATATGAAACCTTTTGGGTACACATTCCCTAAACAGGCAAGCCTCTGGTGGCACCTCATAAAAACAGAAAGTAATTCATCCTTCCCCCATTCTTTCACCAATGGACCTGGAATAAACTCCAAGCCATAGGCACTTCATTTTAATCATGTAACGTAAATATACGTGCATTTTATGAGATACAAGTCAGGATGCATATTAAGTACAGTAATACAACCTGTTACTGTAGTTACTGCACATACATCATATATTAAGTTTGATAAAGTACAGTAATGGCTGAACTTATCAACAACACAGTAGCAGGGATGTGTTCTGTGTTTGATAACTAACCCATTGTAGTTTATTAGATTAACTTAAATATGCATAATTAAATGTATCACTGAAATGAATGTTTTTTTTTGTTATATTTTGATTGCCTCTTTGACACTGCCTGCAATATATTGGTCAACGGTGCAAAGTAATATTAGATCACATGACAAAAGAGCATCCAACTGCCAGTGCATGTTTGGTGGAGGTCAAACATCTGTGCAGGTACAGTATGTGGCTAAAGAACTGCAAGATTGTTTGAGCCTACAGAAAGAGTACAGATGCTGTTTGCGTTTCACCCTGGAGCTTTAGATGTTCCAAACGTTAAATTATTCCTTCAGGATATCCAATTAGCTGTTACCCTTGGTTCATAATCAGTCCCTGCTTATCCTAACAGAAATAACACATTTTACCTTTTAATTAGCTGTTTCGATTATTTCAGTTTTACCTTTACAGTCCTGCAATTTTGTTAGGGTCACCAAATAAAGACTGGACTCCTACTCAAAATGTGTGCCTATACACAAAAGTATGTGTTCCCAGTTGCGTTCCCAGATGTTTTTAGCTACTGGATACAACAATATTTGCTAACTATCACTAATTATTTTTTGTCCCTTCCCCTGAAAACGTACCCTTACCATAACCACTCAAAATGAATGTCTAATACTGCCTAACTGCCACGCAATTCGACCACCTCGTAAATCACGCACATTCACTTACTGCTATGTAGCGTATCATCAGTTTTTGACATAGAGCATTGTCCAAAAGATCTCTCTAATGCGGCAAACCAGACACGCAATTGGGATTGCCTATACTGTAGGTACACGATTTAATTAGGAGACTGTGTTGCCAAATACCTGGGGGTGATGCTGCTGCTAATGAAGAGTTAATATGAGTGGGAAATTGAATAAGTGGACATTTGTTGTTGAATTCTCATTGTCAATGCATTTTTCCTTAGAATTAATTAAATGTTTTGATGTTTCAGAAGCATAGATGAGGAGAAATTATGCATCTGTTGACATACATAGCCTTGGGGTAAATGCTTTATTCTGGGATTGTTGTTTTACTGATCTTTAGTTTATTTCCATTAGCCAGCGTATCATTAGTTACCTATTGTTGACTGCATATCATCAGATAATATAAGCTTCATCACATCTCTATGATTTTCAGGAATTTGAATATGTCATGCTTGCCTTTATAGTAGACAAGAATGGATCAATAACAAGCATGCATGGCCATTTCAACTTCTCATGCACTTCTGACTTTACATTTGTCATAACCAGGCACTAATCAGCATATAGACTGGAATGTGAAAAGTCCAGCCACTGTCAGTCTGCATGCTCAAGAAACAGGCTCTCAGACTATTCCACATAGCCTACTTACTGTAACATTGTTTCACTAGCTTTCATAATACCTTGCATTAATGGCATTTCCAGTACAGTAAGAGATATCTTAACATTGATAGAGGTTTAAGCCTGGTTCCAGATCTGTATGTGGTCTAGCCAACTTATTTGACTTTCTGTTTCATGCCATACGGTATAGTCTGGTCTCACTGCCTGTCTATATCTAGCTACAATATCTACATTGACATTAGCCCATATTAACCTGATGTGGATCATCATGGATGAGGTCCTCTAAGATGAAAACATAATGAAGATGGGTTTTTAGCCTCTGCATGATTCTCTCTCCTCTCATCCTCGTTTTTTGTCCACTCCAGCCAGAGACAAATCCCCATGCCTAGCCCGTTGCTTTTATTAAATTCTCTTCAATAAAAAGCTCAGACAGGATTTATTAGGTACTCAGCACAGACGTTTAGTATTTCCCCCAGTTATTAACTGAAAATCAATAGAAAGCAAAGAAAATGGAAGTCATACAAGTGTTGTCGCCCTGATATTATGTCGGCTGTCGGGTTAGATTCATGACAAGGCTCTAGCACTTGCAAGGTGGACTTTCTGCTTACATTGCAGGACCTAAAGTGGAAGTTATTCATTAGAGTAAGCCAGCGGTCAGATACATTTCCAGGCCCTTTCACTCATCTATCTTAGAACGACTCGAGTGGAGTGAGAAAGGATGCTGATATACCCTGATAGAGATGTCAGTTTCAATGCACCCACAGTTGGATTTATTGGTATTTTGTTCTAAAGACCTTTTTAACACTGTCAAAGAGCCTGTACCTTGAAATGTAAACTGGTATGGAATCTAAGCTTAACTCTGCTCTTCTTCTGATGCAAATAGCTAAACCATTATGTCGCTTTTTATATGTATTTTTCTCATCAGGTGTAGTTGTTATCACTGCAAAACATCAGGCCAGAAAAATAAACAAATTGAATATGAAACAGTTATACCAGAAGGTATGTGTATTATGATGCTTAATCATCTGATTACTCTACTGATTTGTGGCAAAATACTCTATTGCGCAGTTGTTAGGGTTAGGAAAGCTACTGTGGAAGAGTTGTATGGCAGTGAAAACTGCAATGACCTGAAATGTAAAAGATATGGATATCTACCAAATCTGCCAATGGCACGGACATAGAGTATGCAGAGCACTTCAACTATGTTCAACCTTCCTGGGGCATAACCCACTCCCTTGATTGGTTATATACATAGTAGTGTAACAATTGAATGGTTGGCATGTCATACACTCTCTGAGTTAATGGTGCAAAGGTGGCACATATACTTCTTGTCTGGTATAAAGTTGCCGCCCTCCACTACAATAGCAAGCTGTCGCTGTACTGCATCACTATTTTTATCATAAGGTACAAAGCCTTTGTCTACACCTATTAGCCTCTCTATCAAAAAAGGGAGAAATATCCAGGAATAAAGAGCTTACCCACTTCACTAATTTAATTACTCTCAGGACCTTCATGACAGTAATGTAAATATTCTACTGAGAGGACCCAAGACACTTGGAGTAATTACTTAAGGCTTTCCTTCAGATCTCTCTGACTTTTTTTATTATCCAAAAGCTTTTTAACATTAGCACTCTCCCTGACAAATTAAATGAAATTTCATTACTCCAGACATCCTAATGGCATGAAACTATCTGCTGTTGTGTGCCTTGTCTCTTCCCCGGCTGCCCCGGCAGATTAATCAAATAGTCAGCTTCGCAGTCAAACTGGCGGGAGCATCGATCCACAAGTCTGTGTGTGTCTGAGGCTCCTAGGTGTAGGGGGATCTGAACTTTGAGTGAGAGACACCAACTAACTATCGATCTCCATATGTTAAACATGCAGAGACCATTCAGAGTCAAACTATGAGACTAGTTGTAGATCTTTTTTAATTGAATTGATACAATTTAAATAGCTAACTAAGAGAGTACTATATGTCTTATCCGTTCTTGCTATACTGTCTACCACAATGTGTTTGGCTGTTCACACTCACAATCAATGTCTGTTCAACAGTAAATTACTTTTGTCTTTATATAGTTTGTAACTTTGATGTATGTGATATACAATCACTTTTTTTTTCTGGAAGGGGGGTTGGTCTCAAATAATACTGATTAATGTAATGATCTCATTTACATCTTATGTCATGTTTACAAAAAATATTGGTAATGACTTTGAATACTGCTGTGAAAATCAAATTACAAAAGAGGAGGGCTTTATATATTTGTTATTGCCTGCCATTAGCCATGATATTTAACACCTTTTGGTTTAGTAAGGGTTAAGCTGCTTGGCCTTTGATCTCTCAGGGGTGAGGTCTTGGCAAAGTGCCCCTCTACCAACCCCAGGCTCTTATGGGACTTTCAATCCAATTGCTGGCCAAGAGTGGATGCAAATCTCAAGGTTACACCTGAGTGTTCAAGGGCAGGTCCAAGTGTAATCGGCACTTAGATCATAGATTAATCTTATTTGCTATCTATTAGGCTTGATTCTAGCTTCCCTCACTCCCCTCCCAAAGCCAGGATTACCGTGATAGTTTAAGATAATGGATTCTTATGGAAGGGGAGGTCAAGAAGGCTTCTTGTTTCAGAACCTACAGATAATATGATTAATCTAAAAGCCTCTTTCAAAAGGGGTCCCACCTTCACAGGCCTAATTGGCGAAAAGGGATAGAAATAAATCTGAGATGTTGCCACTAGAGTGTTTCATTAATTAGAATTGTATTTTATAACTAAAGTGTGGGTGACGACAAAACTGTTTTCATATGTGCACTTCATCCACTTATTTTCCAATTGGAATAAATCCAGGACAATAGTGTGGTGTTTTTCCTTAACAGAAATCCAGTGACATATACAGTAGGCCTACATATAATGTTTTATTTTCTTCAGGATTTTTTGTGTAATCTCATATATCATTCAACCTTTAAATCCTTGTGTTTGTAATTTGCTGATACAATAAAGAATATTGATATTGATAAGCCTATTCAATTGAACATACTTGACATTTCTTTAATACAAATGATACCAGCCATTTTATTATGATGAGCTTTCATTACTATATTTACATTGCTTCAAAATTCTCTATTAACATTTAAAAAGGATTGCACAATATAGCATTTGTGCCCCGCTCATAGACAAAAAGGTTATGTCAAGTTATATTGATTTCCTTAAGTACAGCTTTGCTCCATTCAAGGCAAAGAAAGCTCATGCTTGTTGTGATTTCTATGGGTAGCCACTAGCCAAACAGATAAAAGATAAACTGTGATAAAATATATCCAAATGTGACAGCCTAACAGATAACCTCTGAAGACACATTGGTTATCTTGGCCAGTCATCAGCAACTGAATATTTATCGCAAAGAACAGACTCATTGTTGTATCGCTGCCTGCATGTTTACCAGTTAATACAAGAACAGGACATGTAATCTTTTTCTGGAAAGATGTGAATCTATCCACTACCAACCACCATATTATAAAGTACACACCCATGCAAACAGTCACAGAAATGGTTGTTTCTGGAGTAACTATGTGTTTCATATGCTGGTCGATCTTAGGCAATAATAGAACTATATACGTACCTCTGTGCTTTCAATATGCATTATATCAGGCAAAATGATTTAACAGATTAGCTGATACCTAGGTAGTGATTAATAAATTAAATGAATAGAAACCATACCTCATTTTTCACAATGGAAAAGATGGTTGGATGTTCATAATATGAAAATATGGTTTGTTTATACTCTCTAGTCAGGGGGCATCTCAATCTTCAATGACTGACAAGCTCAGGAAAATGGAAAGGTCTTATAGCATGCCCTCATAGGTAGGAGAGGCCTTTCTTGTCAAACATAAATCAAATTAATGTTGAACCTTGCTGTGCCTTCAATATGAGAGCCCCATATAGTGGTTAGATGGGAGGGCAATACTTTGGTTGACAATTGTAGTAGATTTACTGTAGGGTAAATGGGGAATTGCTCTCTTAAGCAAACATTGGCGAGATTGTACAAAACCCATTAGATATATGATTGCACATTTGTAATTTTCTGAAATGTCACTGCAATCCCTTGTGCTTAGATGCTTTTTAAATGAAAATGCTGGATAAACAGCTGTAAACAATGAATAACAGCTGTGTCCGAATATAATGGTATGCTCATATATATACTGTATATAATATATAGTGTATATCATATTTACTGTAGTGCCACACATGAGTAATGTGAGGAATATTATCAAAAATGTTATTGTCTAACCAAAATTGCCACCTCCATTTCCTGATCTGTTCACCAAAAATGTGTGAGGTCACAGATATGAGGTCATACAGTGCATTCCATAGTTGTGTAATGACAATGAGCAGCCCTTCAGGTGTGCTGTGATGTTGACTTCTAAATGGGCCTCTCTGACCAATTTGGGGGGAGGTTTCCTAGAGGGGTAGAAGGTTTCCTAGAGGGTTAGAAGGTTTTCTAAAATGTCTTTCCGCCTGTTGAATACTTTTGATATTGCAGATCCGAGGATGAAACATGAGTGAATAAGCGGAACATGCTCCATACATTCAATTTCAAAGCATTGCATATTTCAATCCAGCTGACATATTCTATTATTCTAAGCCTTCATCAGGCCATCACATTGGACAGTTAGAACATCTTCACTATGATCCATTGTAGCACTACTGAGGGATAACCTTGGCCTTGATGGCCGTTTGATGATATTAGTGTTTCATAACATTTTGTGCGAGCGTTCATGTCAAGTTCACCAGTTCAAGACGTTCTTATGAAGAGGCTTATGGGTTATCTGAAGCAGTAACTCTTTGTTTAAAGCATCCACTTTTTAGGTCTAATAAAGCCCTATAGGTTCAGTCATATACTGTATACTTTCAACTTATGAAGTATATTCATATAAGACAGCAATGAGGGGCAAAGGCATTTTGACCTGCATCAGCCCTCCTCAACAAATCATCTAAAATATTTATCCTCTTCCTTAATAATTGATAGATGCATCAGCTCTCACAGTCAATTGATTTATAAAGAAGAGCTTTGGATTAAGCAGATTAAATATATTAGATTTCTCTGTGACCTCATAGCTTTTTAGCATATTCATTTACCTACGGGAGCCTCGTTAGGTATTGTTAATACATACTGCACTAGTCATCCCGGCTCTCTACAAATTACATTAGTTTTACAGCTTTATGTGTCCACAGACCACAATCATTTGATTGAGTGCCCATGTTTGATATAATTACATCACTTCTTGAAAGAGGTGTATTTGTCATGCTCAATCACAAAACCAAAACATTAAGAAATGGGAATAAAACGGCAATGTATATATATAGCACATTATTTTGCCTGTTGAATTGGACCCTTAATCTTAAAATAACTTATTGCTTAAAGGTACAATCTGTAATTGGTGGACTTTTAAATTAATGATGATATATTGATTTATGAACAATAGAATAAATGCCTCATGAGCTTAGTTCGACTGTCTTACCCCATCAGAGCCCAAAATATCAGCTTGTTTTACTCCATCATTTGTAAACAATGCAATTGTAAATAAACATTGCATAGCTTCAAAGCATGGTTAAAACTACAATTGTTATCTCATCGATGGTCAGTACTTACATCCATACATGATAGCTCTGTCTATGAAATTGAGAGTGGTTAATTTTTTCAGCCCCAATTTTCAGCTGTGTGGGGACCCGCTTTGTTGTTGTTTGAATTACAGATTGCACCTTTAATGGGATGCTACAGTACAGTATGCTTCCTAGTTGCGATAAATAAAGAACACCAAAAGAATACTTTTAATTCAATACCTCCCTCAGTTGCTGTATAATCTATTCATTTTTAGTTATGAAGACTGAGATCAGACTGCTGTATGTTATTATGACACATACAGTAGGCCTACATGTGATGTGTAAAACCAATTTAATTTAAAACTGCAGAAATCAATTAGGCCGAAGTGATTGTCAGGCGGATTCAAATCTTCGGCAGTTAACTGTGTTGTTAAGAAAAGGGACATAACCTTTGCAAAGGTAGAATGAGGCCTCATTTCCATCTGCACCTGACACTGTCACGCTGCTGTACTCATTAAAACCTGTCAGTCACCCCTCTCCCTCTCACACTCAAACAGCCCCGCTCTGTTAACGCCATTTATCAATGTCAAAATTGTCAACAGCTCATATGAAATAAAGTTGCACATATGAAAGGGGTGCATAATTACTCAATGGCCATTCCCGATGTAAGTGAAACAAACTAAACTAAACATAACTGTTGATACTGTATGATGTTGTCGATTACACTTAAAGCTGTATGGCTTTCAAGTGAGGAAGCCTTCCTTTGAAAGGGGATGTTTTTATTTGTGGAAAGTTTTTATCTTCAGTCACTACTCTGTTGAGTAAAAGCACCTATTCATCTAGAACTACAACCAATTATGTGTCATTTACCAAAGGAAATCCATTTTTAATAGGTAAATACTACCTCATAGAGAGCAGCATGGAGGAGCACAGACAACCATTATCTGGGCTTATGCTTTATAATAGAGCTTTTTCAACATGACAACTTTTCATTTCAACAGTGGTGGCTGGCTAGTGTTTGTGGTCATTGCATATGAGAGAATTATCCTCTTACTCAGTCATTGTTCCGGACTGTAGTTTGCTCCCCTAACAGCTATACATTTTGTATCGCACAATCATTGGGGCAGAATGAAGTTGAATATGCTAATGACTCTAATTGGACTACTAATAGAGCATGTCTCTCTAGTTTTTAAGCTTTTGGGTGTCTGTGTAATCAGAGCAGACAATCGTTAAGGGAATGAAGAGGCAACTAGCAATGTCAGGAGAGGGCCCAGGCGGTTCCGGCTGACACTACCCCAATCTTCCAGGACCCATTAAATGGCAGTTTCAACGCATTACCAACCATAACATCCTTGAATATCACTGATTTTATTTGCAGTATCAAACATTTCATTTCACGCGCCATTAATGGAAAAGTGCTGAGGTTCTAATGCTGCCAAACATTTAGTAACTACCTGGACTCAGAGAACCAATTAACTCCAGAGACAACATGGCCAATTAAACACAAAAATAGGTAAGTCCACCATTGGTTACTGCCCTGGTAATCATCTCACGAACAAACACCAGCAAAATATAAAAAGAACTGCATTGGTATGACTACAGTATATGAAAATGTAGGATTAGGGGTTTTTCTGCCCTGCTGATAAACATACTGAAGTCAACTTCATGCACAAAATATTTACTGCATTTTCAGGCAAATGCATGTGCATGTGTCCAGTTTTAGGGATATGTGAAAATGGAACTGAAGAATGAACTGCATTGTTGAACTTCTTGAACATTATTTGCGTGACGTGATGCACACTTTACAAGGGGAAGCCAGCAGCCAGAGCCATTGTCATACATGGCTCAGCCAGTAGCTAGCATTAGCTGGCCCCTTGTAGGACCAAAACAGACTTTTACGAGGATCTCAGCTTCTTTGTGTAGCCACGGTCATTTGGAACTGCACTCACATGATGACATTGCCTGAGACCTTTAAGACCGAATGTAGCTTCTTGCATAGGTAGGGATGGGAATCGAGAACCGGTTCAACCGGTAACAAATTGTTCGAAGCATTGAAATCATATGCCTCCGAGGTTATTGATTCCTCTTATCGATGCCGGCATGTTTTGCACATGCGCTGACAGTCGTCTGAGTGTCTGAACATTCCAATCTAAAAATTATGGAGCAAGTCATTGCAAAATGTTATGGTTGCGGCTTGATTGGTACTCTAGAGACTCTAGAGAGGTACTCTATTATTCAACACACATCTACATGGTAATAATCATGTTTATACATGGGATCAATTAACGTTCATTTGAACGTTGGAACTCTCTCCCTCAACCACTGGATGCATCCAACCTCCCCTACCCCTAACCATTTCCCCTAACCCTGCCACCCCCCTCCCCCCCTGGACATGCATCCAACCTCCCCTACCCCTAACCATTTCCCCTAACCCTGCCCCCCCCCCTTCCCCGTTCGTTAACTCTGTGTTCTATGTGCCCATGTTATCTGTTGCTTGTTGTTTCTGTGTTTTCCGTTTCTCCCATATTGTCAGCGTCGTTGAGCCTCGGAAAAGCGCTATATAAATATAATAAATTATTATTGTTATTATTTAAATTAATTTTAAAAGATGAAGATGGCAACGTTACGGCCAAGCTCCACCATGGCCATCGAGCGTTGCGTCAGCGTTGCGTCTAATGTGCGTTGCGTCCGAAATTGGGATCAAATGCATTGTAATCAATGAAAGGTGCTCCACCTGCTGCGTTGCGTCAGCGTTGCGTTGCGTCAGCGTTGCGTCCGATGGCTGCGTCCAAAGTAGACATTCAAAAAAGTTTGATTTTTGACGGTGGACGCAGACGTCACAATGAGACCAATTGTACCACGTGGTACCACGGACAGCTCCAAGTACGAGCTAGCCAGTGGAGCTAGAGTATAACGTTGACGTTGACGCAACGTTGACGCAACGCAGCAGGTGGAGCTTGGACAACGGGAAGTTGACGCAACGCCGATGGCGAGTTGACGCAACGCAGCAGGTGGAGCTTGGCCGTTAGTTAACAAGTGTCTACTGTCAACATCACTAAAGTTAGTAGCAGAAAGCTAGTTAACGTCAGCGTTAATGTTAACACAATAACGTAAAATTGTTGGCCACCAGCAAAATGATGGTAATGTTATTGTTGGTGTTAGCCATGTTTACAGTTAGTTTGTAAAGACTTTTAACTGACCGTTCGTAAATTAACTGATTTCAGAGCGCTCTATAACATTGAAACCAAGAAGAAAACACTGACCGTTTTCAGAAGTAAGTATAATGATAACATGAATTAACAGGTAGCCTATGTGCACACTATTTCACATTATTTGGGATATTTCCAACAGTTTAAAAAGTCCCGAAACGGACTTTGCAGACTTGGAACTCGTTCCCATAGGGATAGTATTGCAGCCAGAACGCTTGACTACGCTACGTTTCTGAGGGTAAATAGCCTATGCTAATAATATTAGCACCACGCAGGCAGGCTTAGCAGATTTTTTCTTTGACTAAGAAACCCTAAATGAAAATTAATGCTGTACAAATATTCTCCCAATTCATACATTTTAGATGATGACAGAAAGACTGTTGCTATAGATAGCTCTGAAGCTACAGCAAGCTGCTCGAGCTCATTTTATTTATTTTTTCAAATGTTATGTTCAGATATTATACACTGTGTTCAGAGACTTGAGTTACTAAAACAGCTGCACTGAAAACCTGTTTAGGCCTACTTTATTTCCACACAGAAAATCTATCAGAATTTTCTCTAAAAGTATCAGAACTATATAGAATACCGATTCTTAGCTAACCGATTCTCACCAATTCCCATCCCTATGCATAGATGATTTGGAACCACGCTTGCGTAGTACTACACGAGGAGTCTTGCTAGACTCCAAATGCTACATGTATTTTCTACAAATAAACATGATTTCATGTCAGCTTACCTAGGAAAATGGTTGTATCATTTGTATTGCGAAATGAAGCAACCAGGCAGCGACATGTCTTTCAGCTAATCACAATACAGTATTGAACAAAGTAATACAGTATTCACTTTATTTCTGTTTTGATTCTATTGTGTTTAGCTTGATTCGACTGGAGGTTTGTCGATTTATCTGGGAAAATATATTAATTCTGCTCAAACAAACTAGAAGAAGACCAACCACATAGCAGAGTAATTTAATTTAGAGCTATATAATCATTACTAACCAACAAGAATACTTAATAAAAAGACTGCTGCAGAATGGAGTGTTGAGGGGGTCACCATTAGCCACCCTGATACCGATCCCTAATGCAGTTATTCCTGAGTAAAACCTTGAAGTGGCAATTCAGGAGATGGGAAAAACACACATCACATCTCCTCCCTCCAATCGATTACATTATTGTGTGTGTGTGTGTGTGTGTGTGTGTGTGTGTGTGTGTGTGTGTGTGTGTGTGTGTGTGTGTGTGTGTGTGTGTGTGTGTGTGTGTGTGTGTGTGTGTGAGAGAGAGAGAGAGAGAGAGAGAGAGAGAGAGAGGAGGGAGGAGGGGAGAGGTGTAGGTATATCAATATAAGTCTGAATATACATAGATTGATCAGTACAGTATTCATTAACTTGGATTTGATTAACTTATCACCACTTGCTCAAAAGCAGTTCCACATTTAGTTTAGATCAACTCTTGTTCATGGCCAGTAACCTCTACTTAACAATTTGTACTCTTTTTTTAATCTTTATTTTCTATTTTTACCAGAGACCTGAAATGGCATGTACATGCAGTATGTTTGATACACACCTAGGATAAATGGTGTGGTATGGTATCCTCTAAATGTATATGATGATGTCCTATTGTAGTTTCTTAAAACTGTTGTAATTGAAGCTGTTCACTGTCCTCATCATGTGTGTAATCCATGTTGTCAAGCACCTCCTCTTTGTGTTTACACTGCTTCATGTCTGGCCTTAGTGTGAGGATATAAAGAAGCAAGGTGTTGCTCTGTGAACTTTGCACATTGCCCACTAACCTTATAACCTCATCTGAACTGGGTAATATTATTCCCATTGATTTTCCTGCAAGCTTTCAATGATGCTGTCATTGAAAGCTTTAGAATGATGTCAATATGAAGCTAATGACTCAGATGGCAAAGCGAAGAGAAACATAAAATATCATTACCGTGGCCTGCTTCATCAAGGCCTCTGATTATCATCATGCCTTCATATTGGGATTGCAATGATATCTTTAAAAGGATAATCTTTAAAATAATGAACAGAGCCATATAGATAAATTCTGTTATATTGCCCTACAGAGCATCTGACTCTGAATATGTTATTTTTTCAAACCTATTCTATGTGTGTGTGTGTGTGTGTGTGTGTGTGTGTGTGTGTGTGTGTGTGTGTGTGTGTGTGTGTGTGAGTGTGTGTGTGTGTATGTGTGTGTGTGTGTGTGTGTGTGTGTGTGTGTGTGTGTGTGTGTGTGTGTGTGTGTGTGTGTGTGGAAGGAAGCAAGTTATATGTGTATACAGGTAAAGGGTGCATTGTCTGTTAGACTAGCTGGGAAATAATGCACAGTTCAACTGTTAATAGCTACTAATCTCAGAGGTAGGACCTTCGTTAAGTGTATACTTTTGAATGATATGACCTTTCTTTGTTCCTTTTTGAGGGTGCTTCCACAGTGTTATTTTAATTAAAATGAAAGGGACCACATACTTGGACAACCAAGCCCTGCAAGGTGATCGCACCAAGTTGCCCGTCTGTGCTGTTAATTACTCCCCTGTTTCACAACACGGGTGTCCAATAAATGTATCGCCATCAGGTTATAAGGATGTGGAAGGGGATGTGTGAGTGGGGGGTGCAGTTGGGGAATGGCCAGTGTCTTGCTAAACAGCATGTGATTACTGTACCTGCTAATGTTCCTGAAACAGGAAGGATAAAATGTGTGGCTGCATATTTCAGAGAGGACATCCCACCAGGAGCCTAATGTGGTAAATCACTCTTCCCCTGGCCTGCCCTAGTTATGCGGCTGCCTGTGTTTAAGGACATGTTTTCACGTTGCCTCTCCCACATCAGCTAATTGCACAAATGAAAGTCAATCCCTCATGCTGCATTTGGTGTCCTGAGTCTTAGAGGCAATGTATTATATCATTAATATTTTAATGAGAAGTTAAAAAAAAGAAATATTTCTAGAATTGTATTAACTAAATAAAATAATAAAAATAGAGACCTTACATACAGTAATTTAATGAAATTGTGCATATATTCCAATATCAGAGGACATAGCCCAGCCTGAAAATGCATTTTAGGTTTATAATCATACAAATCTTTCTTTCTATGTCTCGTTTGCCCTTTCCCCCCTTTCTAGCTCTGGGGTAAACATCTACCAGTATCCCAGCTTATTGTTTGGGAGCAACGGGGTAGCCAAAGGGCAGGTAACTTGCATCGGACTGGTGTATTCCCCTGTCCCACAGGACATAAGATACAAATCAAGTTGCTTTGACCCCATTGTCCTCTCCACACTCCCAGTCCCCTAAAGGCAATACTGGGGTATGGGATCCTTTCTTCCCTTTATTTTATTTTTCTTTTGTGTGGTTGTTGCTAAGGGCATATGGTACATACATTTCCTTGGGTAAATTAACCTGCTTTCAGGACCAGAGTGGACTACCATTTTCATTTTAAATGGTATTTGCCCATTGTGACACCTGAATATTCAGCTGGACAAGATCTGGGAATAGGTTTCCATGCCAACGAAGACACAATCATACCTGTTTTATCGTTAGGACGTATTTTCCAAAAATCCTTGTCTTCCGAAATACATTTCATAATATTCAGAACTGTATCTGCTTTTATAAACCAAGGCGAGTTAGGAGAGGAACAGACTAAATTCCCCACAATGGCCGTAACTGGCTGTCCAGCGCTTAGAACCTGAAGGAGCTGTTGGGGGGTGAATAATGACCTGGTTAGCAAGCCCAAGTGTAAATACATAAGTAAACACAGACGCCTGGAGAGCAAGCAGCACCGCCAGTACCAATGGAGATGAATCCCTTTTTCATGTCACGTTGACCTTTTCCAACCAAGATGAAATCAGTCTTGGCTAAAAACAAATAGCCACATTTCATCTGCTGTTACCCTTCAGATCGTGCTGGAGTGACCTTTGAACTTAATTTTCTATCCAAACGCATTTCCATGTGCCCCATCTCCCCCTCAATGATGATAAGTGTCCCTGGTGCCCAAACCTGATTAGAAATATATGACAATACAAATATGATCTTAGATTTAGAAGTCTTTGTCATTGTCTAGATGCTAAAACATGAGCATTTTTTGGCAAGAACCACACACTTTTCATGAATATCATTAATTGTATTGGTAATTAACAAATTGCCAATAGGACATGACACAACATTGTTTACATTGTCAGACGCAATAGTCTTACCACCAGCTGAGTGTGACATGCCAAACCACTGGTTATTTCACACATCTGCTTTTTTCAATGGCTTTAACAGTAACATTCAGAAGTCCAATGTGTAAACAAGAATTTTGCATTGTTGCCACTAAACAGTTGATATTCATGCTGAGTTTGAACCACTGGCTTAATGTTTGGCTCATCCCATTTTTTGTGCATTGAGAAGCACGGTGCAAAAGTGATGGTCAATTTAACAGATTTGCAAAACACTTACAGTATTGTAATGTCTTGGTAATCAATGCATATTGTGACCAAAACCGTCCACCAAATCTAGATAATACTAGTCTTGTCACCCCACCTCTTTGGCAATACTGAAAATCAGAAAATGACCAATTATGCTACATTTTGTAATAGTGGTAAATGTGTGCATATCCAAAATAACTTGGTATGTAAAGGCCAGTGCACTGCCACGACACCAGCTTTTATAAAGCACTTTGTCTGGACCATCATGTGATCTCATTCCTTGATCGCTACCGATTTGTCATGGCCATTTAGAACTATTTAAAAGCTCAAATCTACATACTGGACCTTTAAATATGACTGTATGCCTAACTGGCCAGGTAGAAAAAGGCTTCCAGAGAAATGAACATCACTTGATTAATGATGATAATATAATAGAAGGTGACCTTCCAAGTTGGACACAAATACATGTGTGCACTGTCCTTCAAGAGTGGGAACTCACATCAGAAATATTGCTATTGTCTTTCAACATTCCACTATCCAAACTGGATTAGAGCTCTGCTGCTTGTTTAACCTTTTCAAGTAAACAAGATTATTTATTTCAACTGGCCTCTCACGTTTTATTTCTGCTCTAAGGGAAAAGAAAAAGGAATTGATTAATACTTAACATTCCTATGATTTTTAAAACCTCCTCACAAACATGAGCTAATGATTATTAGGGAAATTGCTATAGGGACATTGGGGAAGTTTGTTCATTATACACAGATTTTGTCTTATGTACTGTATGTTAATATAGCCTATGTCTTACGCATTGTCAAACACACAATCCTTAGTTTTGAGATGCCAAACTTTTGAAATGGAAGCAAATGACCATGCTTTTGCTAGTGTGTGGAGAGCTATGGCCATTTTCTGTCCATTAAGGTCAAAAGTTAAGGACCCTGTTTAACTTACAGGCACCTCTAGAGGCAAACGATATCAACACTTTTATTCTATGTAGACATTATGTAACATTCAAGCTTTCTAAAAAACGGATTGTAATGGCTATGTTGAATTGGAGCAATCAGGGAATGAGATCCTTGAAATCAATATTTAATTTACCAATGCTGTTTTGGTCCCGAAAACAGCTTCCTAGAATGGAATGTTGGGTGCGACATTTGGTTTGTATACAAACATATTGTTACCCGGTCAGGGGTGTTCTAGGGGAGTGTACTTGTTTGCAGAAACACAACAGCTAGAGTCCGACACTTCATGTGATGTGCTAAACATGCAGTTCGATGTTCATAGCAATGTTCCTTCTTAGCTGCTAGCTACTAGCAGCTGTTTTTCATTTCAATGTATGACACATCATTTCAAAGCTTACAATTTGCACTAATCAGAAAAAAACGATGACTGCTTTTTCACCAGACCATGTCAAATATTATTAAAGAGGTTGTTGTTGTTGTTGTTGTTGTTGTTGTTGTTGTTGTTGTTGCTGTTGTTGTTGTTGTTGTTGAATTTTGCCATGGTGGCGAGGGGTGGAATATTTCCAATAGAAAAGTATGGTATCTCTTTAAATGTGATAGTAAAGTTAATAAAGGAACATTCATGGATACTGGGTGAGACCCATTGTGTACATGGAAATAATAAAAAGTCAAGTAATGCTCCAACATTTCAAAATGTTATGCATCAGTGTGTGGCCCATAGTTAAACATAGTTTTAACCATGATCAACTCTAATATGAAAGTCCATACTCTATTGACCTAACAACACAGTCACCTGAGGCACATCTCTGTCTGTATCCTTAGAGACTGGAGGAGGGGGAGGTCTGGAGCAGAGATTGGAGTTACACTGACATGCCCTGAGGCCCACACACTGACACAGCTCGTTAGGCACAATTTCAAAATTATTCTAATGAATCCTTGTCTGATGTTTTCACTATTCACAAGGTCAAAAAAGCATCCGTTTCTTGTCACAAACTTGTGACATTAATTTGACTCTCCCTCTGCTCTCTTCTCGATGACCTTGTATCAATAAGTTGATAACCAAGTACTGGTTTAGGGTTTTTATCAACATCATAATGTATTATTAGTATGGGATACAAAAGTGCAGTTTATGATAAAACATTGTTGTTTTGACTTATCCTTTATTTTACATACATTTTCTCTCGTGTTATATACTCAATTGAAAGCAAAGTAAAAAAAAAAATAGAAGATGAAAATGTCAACCAAAAATGTAGTGTACTTGTGAATAGATGGCAGAATTTGGTCTTGCCACCTGTTTGTTGTCAGAAAAGACAAGCAGTCCAAACCTTTAACCCACCTCCTAGCACCTTTCTTATCAGCACATTTCCTGCAAAGGGTTAATTCAATCACGTCAGGGCTCTTTGCTCTGTCGCTCGCTTCTCCCATCATACTTTAGGCTCAGCGGAGCGTCCCCTCATTGATGGCACCTTTGGCTCCACAATAGAAGCTAATTTGTTAGAATCTTTCACAGGTCAGAGGCTGCTTAAAGGCGAGGAGGGCGCCTTGGCCACCAGGAAAATAAAGCCATCCACTGAGGTGGTGGGGCAAATTAAATGCCCACCCGCTTTATGACCATAGACATACAATACATAAATATCTATTTTCTTCTCTTCAATGAAGGCTATGAGATCTCTCCTCCCAGCCCAGTTAACGTAGGTTAATAGATTGATTCCAGTGACATGGCTCATAATGAACAGTAAATTGTTTTATCTCTTAAGTCTTATTTGGTCAGCCAGGAAAACATATGAGGTAATATGGCTGGAGCTAAATGGAGCGTATAATAGATCCCTGGCTAAGGCATAAGGAGAGGGGTGACGGCAGAGCGATGATTAATGAAAATAATAATGGTCTTGAAATTGAAATTTTTCGTATTCTTTTTTTGGCCTCTTCAACTTTTTCCGCTATGGTTGGTCTGACTGTTCATGCGCAATGTGATTTGTGTGCATTTGCTAGCTTTTTTTTTTCTTTTTTATTGGGTCCATTTTTCCTGTTGGACCTAGTCAGGCCGTGCCATTGACAGTAAAAGTCCTCTACATTATTTGCACTCAACTTACTTCATAACCCAAATTATGAGGGCAAAAGACAAAACAGAAGCAGACCAGAGGGATGCAATCAATCTAAAATTAAATCTATTATCCAGCCTTCTGGAATTGACCTTCTTTCTTTGTGCAATTTACACTGCAACCACAATACACAAAGTAAAGACATGAGGGTCACCTCAGATTTCGTCTGGTTCACAGTTCACACTCGAGAATTGTTCTACGAATCACTTTACTCCCATAATAGCCAATAATGTGGCTGTGTATTTCAGCCATCTAATTTCATGTTAAGCTAAAACCGTCTTTAACCTCTGGTAATGCATCCACTTGGCTATGGGCAAACATTGAACACTTACAGCATCTGGCGTATCTTGCACCTTTTGTGCTGAATTACCATAGATGGTAAAGGCTAATCATCAACTAAATGTATCAAATTGTATATGTTGTGTATGTTATTGCATTCAGCATATTTGAGCCTCGGAAAAGCGCTATATAAATATGGTGAATTATTATTATTATTATTATTTTTATTTTTATTTTTATTATTATTATTTTTTTGCTATGATAGTCCTATCCAGAAAATGTTTGGATTCTGAACAGCAGAATAGTTTACCATTAATATGAGGATTCAATCCATTGAAAATATCAGGTTTACGCACAGCAATTTCAGATGTCTGTAGTATGTCCTGGATGGAGGGAGTTGACTCTTGATTTAGAAATTGAGTCGTGTGTACTGAGTGACTTCCCTGCCACTTTTGCCATCAGTGCTGAACGGTTCACACCATGGGACTGACAGTTTTTAATTCAACTGTCAACTGACTCCATCAGGGAAACACTGCAGTGCAAATCAAATGCACTTCTGATAGTGCAGTGCGGAAAGCTGGTATCTGCAGCTGATCATATCCTGGTCTTAGTGTTGTCATGGCAATGGCTTGAGGTCTTTTGAAATTCTGCTAACTCCCCCTTCTTTTTCTAGATACCCATTGACATTTTTGTGTGTTTTAATGTGTTTTATTACAGAATCCACTTGTCCCTGAACATGCCAGTCCTTGGACTCCAAGAGAGAGCTTTCTTAGGATGAGCATTCCCTTTTCTCTATCACAGTTTTACCTCTTCAAGGATCTCGTGGAGTCTGATGAGTTGGGCGTCACTAACTGTATTCCTGAAAGTATATGTGTACTTATTTCTTATGAAATGCCTTATTGCTTGATGTAATGATGGCAGTCAGAAATGTAAGCTCATATATGTAGCTCATTAACATGATGCATTATGATTACTACAAGAGTCAAACACTAGAGGGTGGGCTTGATATCAACCCACATGGGAGGGGAAAATAACTAGAAGACATTGTTCAAAATCAATGTTATAAATGAGTAAGAAATCATCTTTACACAGTGTTTACTGAAACCATTTTTTAATATTTCATTTAATTATTCAGGTAGAGAGTGTGCAGCCTCTGGCATACCTGATATGTAGCCTATATCGTTTAAATGCATCAATTTTGACTAAAAGAAAGAAAATAAATGCTCTTTCTTCTTTGTATAACAAAAAGAAAACGCATGCAAAAATCAATGCCTTTTAATTCCACACTATTGATATACCTAGATAATGCAGCAATTGAACTGTGTCTCTGCCAGAGGTGGTGATGAGGAGTAATAGATGAAGAGTAATTGTGCCCTGACCCATGTAACACCTTAGCCACCATTTCACCTTAGCTTCCCGTTGCACTTTCTATCCCACAAGCAAGAGGCCTTATTTCACAAACCCTAGGATGTGGCATGGTGATAAATTACAGTTCTTAACTACCATTGATTACTTTGTGCTTCTCCACTTTGTGTGACAACTGTTCAGTCACTCTGAATGGAGCTTAATGGCACATTAGAGGGAGGAAAGCATACAGCTTCCCTACCATTGATTAAACCTTGTTGCTTAATAAAGACAAACTGACGTGTACTGGCCTTTGGTGGCCAATGACCAAACAAAGACATGAGACCAATATCTGGTAAGTCTGCAGGGTTTCAACAGTGTGCATCATTTGAATAATCATTTGAATTATTTCCCCAGTGAAGTGACGAGGAAGTCAGTATGAATAGTGTTGCCACTGATCCTAATACCTGGACTAATGGGGGTGCAGATTTTTGGCGGCTGACATTGTTTCAAATATTACAGAATGAGATGTTTCTAGAGCAACCAGTTACACCATTGTTTTCGCAAGGTTTTTGAAATAGTCACCAATAGTTATAACAATAACAATAGTTGTTCAATCATTGCTGTAAAATACATGATGCCAACATTGAATTTTAGTTAAGTAGGCAACCTGACAATTACGTATAAGCACTTGCTTTTGTTATTCTTCTCCAACAGGGTATAAACCACATTTTTTAAATGAATGTGGGAATCTGCTTAGATTTGTTAGTACAAATGGAACTAGTGGTATATGGCTGCTTGGGAATGGTTTTTGATTTGAATACAGAACTCGCTGATTGTGTAGTCAGGCACAAAGTTGCAAAGCTGAGAAAATCAGTTTTGACATTTTTGTCAGCTTGTGACCCACTGGTGATACTATTGACCCAGTCAATCTACAACATGTCAACCCAAGACAGATCAAAAAACAAAAGAAATGAACCCTCATTAGAATAAGGATAATATAATTTCTGAAATAATAGTGGCAGCTTGAGGAGTCTATAAGATCCTGTCTAAAAGATGTCTATTGTCTCTGAACCTAAAGTCAAAATGCCATGCAGGGGCTTCCCCTGGCAGGTCAGTATGCCTCTGAGGTCGGGGCTTTTGCCCTGGCCTGGGCTGCAGGCCACAGTGAATCTGGAGTGGGCCTGGCACTGCTGTCACCCACAGATCATGTGAAACCACAGAGAGTCAAGCGGGTATCGCAGGGTTAAACTGATTAGCCATGCACTTGTGCTCCATGGGTCAGGGTTTGAAGAACAAAAGTGTTATTATAGGATCTGTATGTCTCCCTTGGGTTACTTAATGCCATCATTTCTTCTAGCATACAAAAGTCAGTGGAAGATGTCCCTGAAAGAGTTGTGCCATTCCTTCTCTTTACCTCTGCCCTCTCTTTCTTTGCGTCTTTCTTCTTTCTGTGGCTATCACAAATCCCCTACACCCCTTGTACCCCCTCCCCTTCCCACTCGACCCATACTCACCACCTCTCCAACGCCTCCCTCTATCAACACACACACACACTCCTCCATTCTCTCTCTCCTCTCTCTCTTTTTCTCTGGCTTGCTCTCAACCTCCTGGTCTACATTGCAGTTTTCCTCTCACTTTCGCCCACACTCATCCTTGGGAAATGTGGATCTTTTCCTGACAAGTTCCTCACTGACTGGAAAAGAAGCAAGGCCTCTGGAGATCATCAGGGGTCCTCTGCCAAAAAAATGCGTGGGAATAGTCTGGATGGGAAGGGGAAGGGACTTTTAATTGTTTTTTTTCTCCTCTGGAATTAGTCAGTGGAAAAATGCAGTGATTGTTCATTTATTTATCTTATGTAAGAATAAGGCAGAAACTGTGGGTGGCAATCTGACTGAAAATAAGTAGCCAAAAATGAAAGTAGCCATGATGAAAGACATAGATGGAGACTGTACAAGTTTGTTTCTAGTTTATTATTTTAATGTTAATGTTTCCCTTGTATTAAAACATATATATATTTTAATATATATGTATTGCAAGATACAGTGGTAATACAAAAAAGCTTTGAAGAGAGCATATTTAGTCTCTGTGTTTATACATTTTGGAACCTGCTCTCAACAACAGCTGGAATAACAAACGCTGTACTTTCGGGTTCATTAAAAGCACAATCAGATGGTTTCCTGACTGGAGCATTTCGAAGTTCAGCTCTGAGGTAGAGGGCTGGGGGTGATGGGGGGCTCTAGAAGTTCATGGATGTCTAGAGACAGATGTTATTTTTGTTGGCAACACTATCCTGATCTGTAATGATTATATCCTAGACATCCTCTTCTGAGTGACTCCTGAAAAACTCAATCAAGTTATTGATTTATGGACATATGAATGGACATTAATTAAACATTGACGCAGAAGAGTGTATTAATTCAAATGTACAGTCTACCTCCTTCATTCTCAGTTATATCGAGAACATTGCCAAAACGTTGGCAATGCAGGGAGCAATTTATGAACGATCAAGTAGGACTATTCCCTATTGAAGCTGTCATGTGACATAGAGAAGCAGCAGCTTTGAGAGATGAGTTTCCCATGTTCCCAGAGGAGGGATAGGCAATCACCAATGTAGCCTGTTGCTTTTCTCTATGCACAGCGCAACTAACGTCCTCCAATGGATAACTTAGCTAGGTCAATCTGTTGTTGCAAAATGTCACTTACCATCTTTGTTCCGTAATGGACTTAAAAGGGCCTTTATTCCTGGTGCACAATAAGCCTCTATTCTTATAGCAGATAAGCATAACAATGAAAAGGTAGGGGGCCATCATCAGCCCAAAGAGAGATGTGTCTAAGCAACTGTATTTACATATTGTCCACTCATGAAAGGAGCTGAATATTAAATAGTTGAATATGTTTATTAGTTATTAAGTTCAAACATTTTTCCAGCCTATGGGTCTCTATGAAGGCAGCACAACATACTTTGCAAAGTTGTATTGATTTAAACTGTCTCACATGGCACCCTTTTTATGTTTGGCCTTTCTTAATTTTCTATAATGCTTATGTAAAAAAAAAAAAATGGTGAAGGTCAAGGAATGACACAACTGAATTAGTGTGCCCAAACAATAGATCTGTTATTTTTGAAAAGACAATGTTATTACATTATCACCGGCTCCCAACGTTGATATTGCTACTTGCTTGCTACTACAACGCACAATGTACTTGATAGTTACATCATGCATCATTTAAGCATCTTCTGAAAAGCTATGGGCAAAGCTATTTTGGCAGGCATATCTTTTTGTGTGTGTATTTGTTAAAAGCATTTTTTTTGCTTCCCATTGTAACTGTTCAGATTGATAACTTGATTGGTTGAGCCCCTATGACGGAAACAGAGGCCTGCAGTGACGGCAGCAGCCTGGCTGCTTTGTCCATATCATGGAGCTCATAACACCAGCAAAGATGAGGAAAGCTGGCTAATGTAAACAAGTGGAGGCAGGGCGTGAAACTCCTGCTCTGTTTTGACACGTTTACAAAATAATACAGGAACTGCCATTAATCTGGAGATGGGAGTGGGCAGCAGGGTGAGACATCCACATGTGGTTGGATCATGGTGGCGTGCAGGAGGCTGAGGAGGTCCTCTAAACCAAGGCCTGGGATTTGAATCACTGCTCCACAGGAAGCTGGCCTGGCTGGTTTGTTTAGCTGGATGTGATTTTGAGTGGCAGGAGGGGGTGTTGCCTGGTCATAAGCAACACAATGGGGCATACTTTCTGAACACGACTAATAGGCAATAATGATGTGGCTTGCATCCAAGCAATTCGTTGTCCATGTCTGCAGATTAAGATATGCTCCTCCTTGTATTAATCACACAGGCACACAGTGTATGCAGTTGTGGGAGAGTATATAAGTTTGTAATGAGAGTTAATTTACTGTGGAGTCATTGCAGTTCTCTAAATGGTTGAGTTTTTAATCATAATGTGACCCTCATAAGTACACTTAAAAGATACAATGACTCTTGGAATTTTCCAACAAACAGTTTATACCACTTTATTATGGAGCCTCTTGAGGGCCATCCTGAACAAATAAATAATCCCTCACAAACATTTATGGTTCCCTGTTTTTGCAGTCTCGTATTCCAGGTTATTAGTTATTAATCAATTTTGAATGTGTATGTTTAAGATATTGGATTATTTTGAACGACTCATATTTATAAATGCAAAGACATAGGGAACCTGATGAAAAATAGAAAATGCAATTCTGTGCAACATTACATACTGTAGAGAATTACACAAATGTTACATTCTTTGTAACATTTGGCTAAACACACTATTAACATATTGTACAAACAGACAGGACGAAAAAACCCAGGAGTATCCTATTGCAGGAAATAACTACTCTCGCTCTCTCAGTAACTGATTCCAGGAAAGGGGGTAGAAAGAGAAGAAGGAAAAAAGATAGGGAGTCAAGCATTGGGATTTAGAACACTGAACAAGATAGATTCTTCCAAATTCTAATTGGAGAACAGTTGATTTAATTGGTATCCATTTGGCTGACAAAGGAAAGCAAGGGTAGTGGGCAGGCAGGAATGCCCCTGGGGGCCATGTGAACATGGAGTGGCTCCACTCAACGCTCGGGGACGGATCACTTCCAAAGACAAACCGTGGGAGCTGGCAGGACAGATTGCAGTGGGCAGGGGGGGATGGGGGGAGGGGGAGACCAAATGCATGGTGGAGTGAGAAGCTTTCAACAGAGAGGCATCTTTATTTGGAGGACGAAGGCCATTTCAGAGGCAAAACTGCACTCACGGTTTGGGTAGTAACGTGTAATGTGACTCTGACCCGGGAGGGACAGAAGTGGATACGGTTCATCAGTCCCTGTAACCCGAGGCTTTGGTGGCAGCTAAACCTAAATTAAGGTGATCACAACAAACTACTAAATACTATCAGCATCAGAAATACCCTATTTTTTTATTGCCTTTGGGGAATTGTCTATACATACAGTAGAAGAGCATATAAGAGAAAGAATATGAAGCACAAAACCAAGAGGACAAAAGAGGCTTTTATTAACACATTATCTGAGACCTTTTCTTGGAAAAGAAAACACACGTGTCTGTTCAACAGCCTTAGCTTTCATGATCAGAAAACGTCCCCGCTTTGTACCCATTTGCATACATATTTATTAGGAAGAAAGCTATGGCTACGAAATATTGCAGTTGCTAACAATTGAAAATAAGGTAATCAGGGCGAATTGAGCAATGTGACATTTCAATTGGAGATGTTAATGGCACTAATTTTTTGGACACCACCTGCAAATCATGTCATTTGACAATCCCAAAATACCTAGTGGCTTAATAAACCCCTGTTTCTTCATAATTAATTATTCCTAATGTCGTTTGTGTAGAACTCAACACTTACTGTAATCAGCGCTTGTGTGTGCTGTCCATGCAGATGATAAAGAGTGTCTGTGGGTAGGAGAGCTTTGTATGTGCAGAGTAAAACAGAGGGGGAACCCAGGTGTTGGAGTGTTTTTACTGCCTCTGTGGGGAGGAAGGGTGGGGGAGCGAGGGCAGATGACCTGGAGGGGGTTCAGAGGCAGGGGCCAGGCACGGGAGACCTTCACAGTCTGCCTCAGGGGGATACAGCCGCTGCTTATCTCTTCCTACACTTTTACTTCTTTTTTATCCTCGTCCACAGTCCAGCTTTTCATTTCCTTTTCCTCCCAGTTTGGGAGAGCAACTATTGTAGCATTATTTCCTCCTACATCTATTGTATTAGATATGCTGACTAGCATTTTTTCTTTTTTTTAAAGGAGATAGTTGTTGTACAACCCCTTGTACATGCTTGAATTGTTAATTTCATAAATATGAATAATTATTAATAGAGGAGTTTACATATGCTATTGTGCAATTATGTTAGATGTGTGCACTAAGTCAGATTTAAAGATAACCATTCATTTTAATTTTGGTCTATCAAATTTGACACACACACACACACACACACACACACACAATATATATAACATAAATGGTTCAGCACAAAGTTGTGCTTGCTTTCCCTTGTTCAGTTGAAGAATACAGTTACGCTCACTGCTCTATTGCTGTAGTGATCGCGGCAGGCTTTAATCCCCCTACAGTATATGACAGGCCTGCCCTCACCTTGCCCAGCACTTAAAGAAGCAATCTCTCAAAAAGTCGCCTTTCAATTAAAGCCTGTGTGAATGTGTCTCCATGCAGAGGAGAGTGCTGTATGCTGGGGGAGAATGGGCCCATTCCTGATGTAAATGAAGAG
The DNA here is from genome assembly GCF_963989245.1 of Nansenia antarctica. Classification (NCBI taxonomy): domain Eukaryota; kingdom Metazoa; phylum Chordata; class Actinopteri; order Argentiniformes; family Microstomatidae; genus Nansenia; species Nansenia antarctica. Next base: position 19,175,492 of record NC_137679.1, on the reverse strand, counting down.
ATGCATATCAGTGTTAATCCATTGCTTTGTAGTCACAGCCATACCCAAAGTCTGTCTAATTTCCCTCGCCCTCCCTTTTGCAGCCAGAAGTGTATCGATCGGCAGTAATTGAAGTGTACTTGATAATCCGCAAGGCAACAGGGGAGAGGGAGACCCTCAACTCTCACATCGATGCACAGAGAATGGGGTTGTGGGGTTGTGTGTTTGAGAGTGAGTGTGTGGTGGAGGGGGGCTCTCTAAGGTATGGGCGGGTAGGGCAACACCCCCTTCACCGTTTCTTCTCAACTGATTAAACTCATTGAGAGTCAGACGAGTGGAACAAATAGATATAAAGGTTTGCCTGGCAGCTTACAGCCATTCAGATTTCTTCATTGAAACAGCCAGAGCCAAATCTCCAAGGCCCGTTTTATACAAGCATTACGCCGCTGGAGTGCCTGTTTCTGAAATGAACCATACATTATGCATTGCACACTCTGAGATATCTCAGGTTGAAACTTTAAGAGCGTTTAATTGGGTTATATGGTTAGATACTCTTAGATTTTCTTTTGGACAAGTGATTACAAAAATGCATGGTCAAATATGAACTTCCCTGCTGTGGTATCATGAATTATGTTTTGTTTACACCATAAACAGAATGCACAATATGTCATATGTCTCACTGAACAATGCATGATGCAAACACACACACTGGAGGAGTGACTCAGTCAGTCTGATGATGTCAACACTGGCATGTCACTGGGCTCACATTTGAACACAAGACACAGTCCCTTTTCCTCAAGCCCTTTCACTGTTCTGTGCCTGAGGTTTCTTCATAATGAAGAATTATTTAATATCTCTCCTTCGTTTCATTGTTAAGTCTACCGTGAGAACAATTACAAACAAAGTCATTTAAATGTAACTGGTTGAAAATGATACTTTCCTCGAGTGTTAATGTTGCATTAACATAGAACAACGGAAATGCAGATTGTAAGCTTTCAAATGATGTGTCATACATTGAAATCAGAAAATGATTGAAGAAGATGTGCTTATGTCAATGTTGCTACATCTCAAACTAAATAAAATACCAACCATCCGACCTCGGAAGCTAAGCAGGGGTGGGCCGGGTCAGTACTTGGATGGGAGACCACCTGGGTATCCCCGGTGCTGTGAGCTTTTCTCGAATCGTTCCCGGTTAGTTTCACTTTTGAGTTCCATGAAACCTAACTAAACCCTAACCCTGTGTTCCTTAGGAAGAGCAGAATTGAACAGCATTGCCCTTTCCGTTCGAACGGATGAACGCGGTTCTGGAGAGCTCTGAATCAAAACATACGCAAAACAGCTGTTAGCAGACTAGTGCTGAAAACAACTTCGCTATGATCATCTAACTGCATGTTTAGCACATTACAACATGCTAATAAACTTTTGCTTTTGAACACGTCCTAAAACGAAAGTTTGTTTATAGGCCAATGTTATCAAAGCCATGTAATCACTTACCCAGTAGCCTATGGCAGATGATAGAGTTAATCAAATTAGCAAATTATAAGTATTTAGTGATCCTAAAACTGTTGTTGTTTGTTATATCGAGTGGGCACTTCAACACTTAAACTTTCATAACATGAAAAAAAAACTGAAAACACTGCAGTAGCTGCAACAACATCTGCAGTAGCTGCATACTAACTTATTTTGCGCGTTAAAGCACACAATGATTGACATCACTAAGAGCCAATGAAATTGGGGAGGCACATGGGATGGCCAATCCGATCGCAATCCGATGGTTTCTCGAAACTTTCACAATGTCTTTACTGATTGACAGTACTAACACCCAATGGGCGTGGGGGGGGGGGGCACACAGGGGGGCCAATCAGATCACAAAGGGAGCAGGTGCCACCCGTGCCATCACATACAGTGCAGAGTGTGGGCCCCCCAAAGGTCTTGTGGATTAAGCATGTGCTTTAACAGTAAACACCCATCAGTCTTTCCATAGGTCAGAGTACAACTGGGTCAAAAACAAGGACCTTTTGGAGGGTTCAACACGGGACAAACCCCATTTTATTAATGTCTGGTGATGAAAATTGCAGGCCCTATTCAATCAAAACCGGTATGCTGGAGTTTCTAGAAAGGCATAATATCCTTGCTCTTCTGCCAGAGAAAAGTCTTTGAATAGCATAGTAACATTTCATTTCATTTCATGCTGAAAATGTATTAAATTAATTAATCAAAATGTGAGAAAAGGATGAGTTTACTGTAACACTGTGGGCTTAGTGAATACCAAAGGCTCTGTTCAACAAAAACGTCTTTCACAGCAATAAATAAAATGCTTGTATGGTGGTTAAATTCCCAAAGTGGTATTGTGAAAATAGCCTATTATCTAATTGCTCTAGGTAGCGATAACAGTCTTTAATCAAGAGTTATTGATACATTATAAAACTCTATCTTGGGCCTGGCTGTGAGGTCAGGTTAAAAGGACATGACTGGGGTTGCCTTTTAGGGCCCTTTTATGGCTTCTCTCTGCCATAAGCATTATCACCCAAATGTCACTGAACCTCATAGATCAAATGTTTTAACACGTCTGAACATGTTAGGAGTTCAATAATCAATACTGTTGTCTGGTTATTTCTACACATGATGTACTTAGCATGCAATAAGGGAATTCGTTTATGTTAATTGAACAATTAAGGCCTTTGCTGACATAATGTACTGTACAGAGTCCAAGTTATCAGGATAGCATATCCGAGTCGTAGAGTAACATTTAGTAATAGATAAATGTGCCTGATCACATATGCAAATCGTTCAACATGAGCATTAAACGCACAATCACTGTTAAATGAAAACCTATACTACGAGGAAGCCCACCAAAGATGCTCCGAAAGTGACATGGTCCCTCCAGGAGAGGGCTATACAGCATCACACCCACCCACCCACCCACCCACCCACCCACCCACCCACCCACACACACACACACACACACACACACACACACACACACACACACACACACACACACACACACACACACACACACACACACACACACACACACACACACACACAGGCTCATAGCAGACATTGAGCACCTAGCTCTGCAGAGAAAATAAGGAATAACCATAACTCCTTCCTCCGTCGGCCTGCCCTGTGTGACCCCTGTTTTAAGTGGGCAGCAGGTAATTGCTGAGGCGGTGTTGCCCATCAGCCTACAACTCCATGTGTGCCTTATGTGTCATCTCTATTTATTATATTCTGCACGCTCCCCGGGCCTTGGTAATCAATTTCACAAGGATACAGGGCTGATATCAGCTGCCGTGCACATTATGAGGCGAGCCCTCCTCTTATCAAGTGCAGAATTGCTGGCTAGAGGTCAGGAACAGATAAACAGGGGTGTAACGCACCCCCCCCCCCCCCCCCCCCCCCCCTCCTGCCCCACCCCCCGAAGAACACAGAGGTGGGAAGGTGATGTTGCGAGAGGGGTACAAAGAACAAAACACACTGCAAGGAAAAGGTTGTGACCCTTGTAAGGTGCCTCTTGTTACGCCGACCTTCAGAATTTCATCATCAGCGCTCGTGACTGCTTAATAATTCGGAGGCTCCGGTCTCATCTCTCTCTTGAGTCAGGGGGGGCGAGCCCACAGACGCCCTCTCTCTGATTATCTCCCAGCACTCTTTGCAGACCTTTATAGACCAACCACAACTCCATCAATCACACGCCTTACCTCCCTACTTCTCGGGCTGCCGCGTGTCCCCCATGTCCCACCTCGCCACCACTGGGCTAATATTGTTGTGTGAATTCATGTCTGTGGTTGTACACATTTGGTGGGAATAGAGTGGATTCTTCCTCTAAAGCGTTGAGGTTTTATGATTCATATCTATCATGTTTGGAGGGCAGAGAGTATGCTACAGTAGGACCTCACACTGTGTGTGAAAATAAGTACTTCACAGAATATATATATATAGATAGATATAGTTATAGATATAGATATAGATATAGATATAGATACACACATATTCTGCTATACTTTGCCCTCCAAACTAATTTTTGGAAGGCATATCCTTATAATATTATCTATAATATTCTATATATATATATATATAGATGCATATAGCATGATATGCATAATACAATGCAATAATATCTGAATGTTCAAGATAAATTAAATGAAAGATGCAAATGAATATTCAGCTGAAATCGAGGCTAGTTTATTGAGACATACACTTTGATACTATCTCACATCATAATCAGCGATTTAGCAGGCTCTGTCAGCACTGTGGTTGTTCACACTGAAGAAACTGTTTAGGGATCACCCTGTGGTTGGCAGAAAAAAAGCATAGTAATCATATGATAGCCGTAGAAATGTCACGCAGTTGCATCAGCCTTAGTAAACATTAATTATGGTGGTGTCTGTCTTTGTATACTCATCCCGGGATCCCACACAAGCAGCTGTGTATATTTGCCAAGAGGATTGGATCGTGGTGTATATGTTTTGGATCTGCCTTTACCACAAGCTTTAAGCTAGCTAAATGGTATCATGCACTGGTATAAAATACCAAAACCCCTACTTTTCCAGATAGTGTTTCCAGAAGTGTAGTCATGGTCACCTGCCTATTGTTTTGGACATGCGTCTGACACGTCCTCCCTGCCCCCCACCAACAGCTGACCTTGCGCAGCCTTTCCAGGCCAAAGACTTGATGAGTGTTTTCTTTGCCCCTTCCCCCAACATCCCTAGGCATGTGTGCTACACATCCGCTCTGTCATTAACTCCTCCACCCGTGGGTTTAGGATCCAGCCATATGGTGCGTCTAGTAGAGTGTGGCTGGTGAGGCTCAATGGTGGTCATGATCTGATGAATCTCTCTCAGAAAAAAATAGGATTTTCTGTAATGACATCACAGTTAGCCAGCTGGACAAGAAAAGACTGTCACTCTGTGTGTGTGTGTGTGTGTGTGTGTGTGTGTGTGTGTGTGTGTGTGTGTGTGTGTGTGTGTATGTGTGTGTGTGTGTGCGTGTGTGTGTGCGTGTGTGTGTGTGTGTGTGTGTGTGTGTGTTTTGTGCTTGTGCTTGTGCATTTGAGTGTAGAGTGTAGTTTGTAGATAGTGTATGTGAGTGAGAAAGAGTAAGGAAAGAGAAGAATAATGAGAGAGGTCTCTCCTAAAGCAGATATGTTTCATGACGCACTGCATTGCCTTGAAACTAAAGACAGAGGGCTCCAATTTGCTTCCGCTAAAGATCACTGCACAACACTAACTTTCAGTGGGCCTGGTTTCTAAATTGGTAATTTTGTTCAGCAAAGCTTCAATTAGCGTAGAGGCGGAGGGCAGGTCTCCGGCAATGAGTGGGTGGGGATAATTGAATATGACATGAAGATGTCCATTGTCCTCGCCAATCAGGATTTCACAGCGAACGTTGGGATGGATCATTTTAAGGATTTTTTTTATTTTTTAAATGGCCATATGGTCAGTTGTAGGCAATGAATGTAACCACAAACTGAAGTGTCGATGATATGATTATCATATCATAATCTAAGTACTCAACAAGCCTAGAGTGGTGTGCCAAATGAAACTTGCAGCATGTCTCCAAATGTTGTAATGGTTTAATGAACCTGTCACGACTTCTCTCACGTGTTTGTGTCATTTGCATCAGCTCAATAAATAGGCAATTCTCCTTTATCTTTCACATCCACCATTCATAACCATCATTTTCTGCCACTTTAGTGTAGTCTTACAGTTGCCTACATGCATTTATTTATATAATTTCATAAATGTGGTTCCCTCTCTGTAAATGATGTCAGGACTGTATGGTTATTATTACAGTAGCCTATAGGCTAGGGTTGACGGCAATAGGATATAATATTCAAGGTAGAAAGAAATGCAACGCGTAGCTCAATGTTTGATCCTGTTGAGACAGCGATGTGCACAGTTCTAATGATCAGTACAGATGATTATGGTGGGTGGTGGTCTAACATTGACCTATTGTATGCTAGTTTATATTATTTTCCACTCCCAATATTATAATATTAGATGTTTTATGGAATATAACTTACAGAATTTAGTAATGGAGGAATATGCAGTAGGCCTACTTCCATTTATATTGGATGTATTGGTGGTATGAAAGATTAGTCCAGAAAGGCAACAACTACCTGTTCCGATTACATAATTGTTTATTTTCATATTTGTAATTATTGAACATGGAACTCCCCTTGACACTCTCATTTACTGCCCAGCCTATATATTCATTCTAAGTTTGTGTTGGTTGGGGCAGAATCACTTTGTGGTGACACTGAATTAACCAAAAATTTTTGCACATGGTTTTAATTTTGAGCAGTGCTCTTTAATGGAAGCCAATTGGAGCCCAGAATATGTTCTGTATGTTATCATGCATCTCATTCATAGACTGATTCAATATTCAGTGTAAAAAGACAGATATTAAATCTGGACTGAGGAAAACAGGTCCTGGTTTGATGGCTCAAGTATTTCTAGTTAAGGGAGGGATTTGTAGCATAATTCAATGTAAAACCCCTAAGTCTCATGGAGGCTGAAAGGTTGCCCTTGGAGTCGTTAAAGGCATGTTCAATAGCAGCAGCAACAATAGTTGCCAGTTTCACAGTTAAGACATAGCGAGTTGTCTGGCAACATGTTTAGTATTCGGCAAGCAGAGCGTATCACGAACAAAGATAAAAGAGAAAATGTCTATCTCAGAGGCCCAGACAATCCAAAAGAAGCTATCACGTCTCTAACATAAGTATGAATGGACTTCTACCGATAGCAAGGAGATGCTATCAACATCCACAGGCTATATCTATGTTGATACCAAGACTATGTGGTTCGGCAGAGAGAGGCTTGTAAGGCCTCTAATGTCTTTAGAAAAAGGAAAAATACTATAAATATGTATACATGAGGTATATTATACATGCAGCCATATCTAGTCTAACAGAAGCTAAATAGTTAAATATTATTTAAATCAGATTTCACACTTGGCTTCCCTCCAATCATTTGAACATTGAACATGATTTGACTCGTCTTTTCCCTGATAATATTGCTCTATATTGACCTATTGACCTAAAAACCAGATTTGATAAACTGTGGTCACAGAAACATGAGCTTATGCTCTGGAGAGGACAAAAAAGCCAATCATTTAATCAGAACTTCATTCACATCATATCTGGAAATTGTGTAAAACTACATTTGTATACCTACAGTAAAATAAACAATAGTGTGGATACGGTTATTTGTCATGAAAGGAACTCAGACACAACATTCGATCAGCTAGACAGGTCTTGAACATAGGTCGCTATTGTGTAGTATTGATTTAGCTAAGAAAAGCGGGGCACAAGTCTTATTTGCTGAGCAAGTTATCTCCAACAATGGTTACTAGAAAGCCCTGTGTAACTATAATGTCCTAATATTAGCTAGAACGGGATGTTTTGCAGTAGTTCAATCCCCACCCTAGGTGGCAAATACAAATACAACAATTCACAAAATGTATAACAGTCACTAAGATGGGATAACTTCTCCATAGCAGCCTTGCTAGAGTTCATAGAGTCCAGCCATTCTGCTAACCATCAACAACCGCACCCAACATATACAAAAACATACTTTCATGTATTCTAATAGGCCTTCAGCCCTCTTGACTTTTTCATTTTGCCCTTTTGTGTGTGTGTGTGTGTGTGTGTGTGTGTGTGTGTGTGTGTGTGTGTGTGTGTGTGTGTGTGTGTGTGTGTGTGTGTGTGTGTGTGTGTGTGTGTGTGGGGGGGGGGGTGATAGGGGGAGAGGGGGATACAGGGGGGCATTTAGCAGTATAGTTTAACCAGACTGAAGTCTATTGCAGATGGGAATTATTAATTTGTATCTGCTTTGCTTCAGCTCCACCACTTACCGAAGTGGGGGAAAAGTGTCATTCTATTCAATTTTTGTGTTTCTGAAGTCCCTTGGATTCGGCACAGCCTGGTCCAGGGTCGTGAGTGTTAAATGTCAAGCCTTGTAGTGAGCTGTCAAAGAACAGAATAGGCCCCGGATGATTGATGACTGGTGAGCCTGAAACCAAAACCCCCCAATTGCAAATGCTACCTTGTGTCAGTCGTCTTACCCCCCACCCTCTCACCCCTGATAGTTGCTCACTATTCAAGGTCAGCTTGCACACCCTGACACCCAAACTTACTGGCATCTCTCTCCTGGCCTCTTGATACAGAGACCAGCTCTTATTTAGCATGGATCTATGAAAGTCCCCTGCCAGGGTCTCAAACCGTTAAATTCTACTAAAAGGGGGGGAGAGAATAAGGCAAATGAGGCCCTGTTTTCCCTTGTCCCCGTTTTCTCATTTTGGCTGGTTCTACACTGTGCTAGTTCCTGTCTGAAGTGTGAGACTGCTCTGGTATTGGTGGGGGGTGCTGGATGTGGGGGGTTGGGAGAATGCGAGGGGTGGGTGGAGAGGGGGTTTCAGAATAACTTTGAGCTCTCAAATCAGATGACAAGATTATTAATGGCCCAGGCTGTATCATATCTGGCTCCATGCATATTCATTGTGGAACTGTACAGATGGGACTGCTGGCTGTGAAAAGTTTTTGCTGTCTTGTTTGAGGAGGTCAATTGGTTTACAGCTCTGCATTGTAATGCCGTGCTGCAGACAGCTTGCAGGACAGTTTCACTTCCATCATTCCAGGAAAACTGTCTTAGACAAACTTGGAGTGGATATTACAATGTCATATGATCCAACCTACATGTTATAGAGATGTTATGCATTTATGAATTGTTATACTGGGCGTATTCCCAAGTATTTCTTTCAGAGTCATATTCTGGCATGTTTCCCTGACATGATTTGAAAAATGTAACATGATCATTAAAGTGAGGGATATATTTATCCAACAATTTAAGGAACATATCATGACATGCATGTTCCGTAGTAATAACCAAAGGGATTACTAGAAATTAGTCAAGTCAAGTCAAGTCAAGTCAAGTCAAGTCAACTTTATTTAAATAATACATTTACATACAGCAGCAGCTGAACCAAAGTGCTTCACAGATATAAAACAGGTAAAGTGCAGGATATTAAATAAAATGCAACACAATACAAGATATGATAACAATTAAAAGAAGAGAAGATAAAAGGACTAAAAACAATAAAACAAATTAGTTCGAAATGGTACTACAATGTTATTATCGAACAACATGCTGTAAGAAATCTGATGCCACACAATGGCCTTCCTCAGATGCCCGTAAGTGACAGTTGAAACGTGGAACAGTTCTGATGAAGCTATCTCTGAACACCGCTGTGATCACAGTCTGTCATGGCACTACAATAGTTTCATTTGTCTCTCCTGGCAGGGACATGCATCCTGCTTACTGGATGGTTAATCAGAGGGGCTCCATATCATATACGTCAGGTTCTCCTGTGGTCCAGGAGAATGTGTAGAAAGGGAGTGTGCTCACATTACTTTATCTCTCTGTCTCCCACCGCCCCTCACTCTAGTCCTCCAGATGCTATCAGAGCCTTGCAAACACTGCCCATTCAACAGATCAAAGACACCTCTTTCAGACCTCAAACATGCTGATTACCGTTAATTCAGAGGTATAAGTGCTATTTAGACTACATTAACATTGAAGCCAAAAAAAGAACAGGTTGTGTGGAAAAGCATAGCTTTCAAAAGACCATGGACACCCAGCCTGTTTAGACCAATGTTTCTTCCGAAGATGACAGGCTCTATCCCACCCTATCAAGGTCCCCAACGTTTTACTCACCTGAGCAAAAAGGCCGCTTTACATTCTTGGTGCCTGAGAGTAGATGGCTATGAAATCACAGCTTTGGAACAACACCTGCCAATCTGACCTGCAGTGACAAGCCACGCTCTCATCACCCGCATTAATAACACAGATAAACATAAAGCTAAATACCAGGCCATGCTCTGTTAACTTTTATGTGGTTAAGAATGATTGGGTTTTTGCTTCACTACACAGGAGAGATCAAAGTACCAAGGAGGGATATCAGAGGCCTAGTCTCCCAATGGAGAGGTTCTCTCTATTTCCCTTTAATTCCAATGCATATATAAGTGTCACTGTTCCCTCCCAAAGCTATCTAAAACCTCTGTAGGTCCTGTCACATACAATGTACTCTTGTGACATGTATTTAAACAGAACGGGGAATTTATAACGTGGGATCAAATGTATCTTTAAGGAACTTACAAACTGCTTTTGAGCTAGTTGGCCTTATAAACCCCCACATGCCTATGCAATCTCTGTGTCTGCCACATCAAGTTTTACACCTCTGAAATTGCTTGCCAAAAATACGGTTTTACTGTCAAACTACAGTATGGCTTTTGAATATAAAAGATAAAGTTTATAGGTACAGAGAGTTCAGTAGTTCCTTCTCAAACAGAGCACCAATAAGGTATTTGTTGATTTCGGAATAATGCTTTGTTCACTAGCTAGTGGATAAACTATGAATGCAAGATGTAGGTTAAAACTGGACTTTTTTCTTTGTGGCAACAGTCTTAGCTCATCATACCCACCGTTCGATTGTTTACTTGTGGCCCCTAAACAGAGCGACACATTTCACGATTGTATACAGGAAAAAGAAAAAAATGCGGACACTTTAAAAAACAGTTGCATGAAGGTCCTTAAAAAGCAGGGGATGCCGACGACAGTCGTCTGCAAATGTTTGTTTACCATACAGCTTGCTGGTGTCGCACTTCCTGACATTCTTGTATTTTATCTTCTCTGCTCTGTAGTCTGCAGACTGGTGCCAGTGAGCAGGGATGTGTGTGTGAGGTCTACTTCTGTGGCATTGGAAGCACTTGCATAAAGTGTACTGGGACTGAGTCCAAAAGAGCCGGGCTTGTGCTCTTGAGGAGTCAGGGTCAGAGGAGATTAACCCATGTGATCTGGCTGTGCTGGGAGAGATGTGACTGAGCATGGAGCTGAGGTGCTGCAGAGGGCACTGCAGGCTGGAACAGGTTCAGCCCCTTGCACGCTTATCTCTGGGCCCCACTGTCGACAAAACTCTCTCGGTCACAGAGTGCTGAGAGTGGTGTAAAAAACGTGTTTACAATTCTAGGGGGTCAAGGACTTGAGGACAGATAACTATTAACAGAGTAACCCTGCCACAGCCATTCACAAGAGGGGAAAGCGTATGGCTGCTTGTTCTGTTTGAGAGGCCACACATGATAAAATATCTGTTTGCCTCAAGGCTAGACATGTACTGTAGGTACATAGAATATTCACTATTGTTGCTGTTCGTTCCACCGAGTGGTATGAAAATTACTTAAAAAGGCACCATTTTATTCCCTGAAATTCCTTTCTTTTTCATGAGTGTAATAAATAACTACCTATCACCAGATAAGGTACATGAAAAAACTTAGAACATTGTGTGAAATTCTGTTTGGGCCCCTGTCGCGCCCCGGCTAGACTAGAACATTGTGTAGCACAGAGGCTAGACGTTCTTTCTTTAGGAGGCATGGACAGACTGAGAAATGGCGTGTTAATTACTCCACATCTGAGACAGACTTACTTTAAGTTGGGGCTGCCCCTGACCTGCTGCTAGTAATGGTTTCTTTCCTGGTCCCATTCCTCTTATGCTTTTACTGTATTTAAATATAGACGAGAGGGCAAATGTGAGCCAGCTGACCAGGGTGATAATCCCTGGACCTTGAAGTGTTTTTTCAAACATATGAGGGATCGATTACACATGGCTGAGTGAATGGGTGACAAAAACACAGTTGAGTACTTCACCTATAGATCGACAGGGCAGCTGCAGGGTTGTGGGTCAGGGGGGTGAATTGTGTCGCCCGTCTTTGAGGCTGTGATCTGACTGACTCGAGCTCAAAGGGTAGCTAGTCGACGCATGTGCTGCAGGATACCGTTGCATTAGTGACAGGTGGGGTATTATTACAGTGATTATTTCATAATTATTGTGTGAAAAATACAGCAGGGTAAGAAGAAACCCCACACTTTTAACCCCCCCACTACCATTGGTGAAGCGTACAGGAAAGAGGAAAAATGAAAATGCATTAGATGCCAATGAAGACTGATGTTACTTTATTGTTTCTTTCCAGTGGCTGACAGCCGTGGCTGACATCTCCCCGAAAGCATGGTGACCTCCATTCCTGCTCAAACATGTCCAAACACACTATCTTCACATTGTTCCAAGGGTTAGCAATGTGAGGCAGCTGTTTCCCTCTCTGTAAATTCAATCCCGCTTTTCCGGCTGCGAGCGGCAGAGGAAAAATGGAAGGGGCCATCTCCAGAGGAGAGCTGCGTTGAGGCTTTCTGTAGCAAGGACACCCTCCATATGCCTGACTCTGCGTTAGAGAACTTCAGTATCCAACAGAGCGCAATGCTCACAGAACGAGGAGTCAAGAACAGCGGTCCGTGCCTGGATTAAACCAAAGCACGGTGGGTAGACTTTGTCTAAGTGTGACTTCCATGAGGCACGACCACATCCATTCTGCCAGGCTCTTTGGGAAGCTGTCAGATTCAGGCACATGCTCAAGTTGTTCAAAGACAACGAGCACACAAGGTATTCAACCTTCCAAGTGGTTAGCCGAAGCCCATACAAGGGATTTACCTTACACACGTTAACCGGCTAGGAATTATGTCCAACTAGGAAGGGCTCAAGTAGTCTGAGAACTATGAACACCAAACTAGCCAACCCTGGCTAGACTCTAGAGGACACACAGCTAAGACTCAGGTCAATGAAATGGATTATGTTTTACACATTTCTACTCACTAAAACAGATAAAGCACAGATACTTTGCATTGGTTTAGATATCTATATGACTTTATTGGGCCACTAATTACATTGAATTTCTGGTCAGAATGGTTAAGAATTAGGTTTAATTAAGATTAGTCTGTCAAACTGTACAGTTATAAGCGAACTTCACGGTATTTTCTATTTCAATGGTGTTCTATGAAAATGTAACACTCACATCATATGCAATTCAGTGATTGAAAGAAATCGGGTAATGCCTATACAGTTTGTGTTGCAGTCAAATGTACTCTTCAGGAATTTGTATTAAATATGACTCCATCCATCAGCACCTCCCTGCCATCACAGTGCTCTGGCTCTGTGTTTAATCCATTAAAGTGCACCCTTTGCTTTATTCCCTGACATTGAGGGGCTGAACCTGGCTTTGTGCTGACATCTCATGTGGATATCAGCCTTTCAGTCAGCCCACCACACTCATCTCCTTGTCCCAATAATGTCTTGACTTTGAGGTCAGCGAAACATGGCCGCCTTTCCAATGTTGGTGAATCCTACCTTGCTGAAAGAAGAGCAGAGTAGTTGTACCAGTTGACACAGAGAGGGAGACCTATCTAAACAACTGCACCTGTTAATGACAATGGATATAGAAATGCTTTTGCTCAACAGGTAAACCTTAAAATTGAAGTCAATATAAACAAGCAAATAGTGATTCCATGCAGGAATGTGAAGCTGGAGCCTGTGACAAAAGCATTTTCTTTCATTTGAATGCAAAAAAAGGATTTGTAAAGCATTTTCTTTCATTACAATTAACAAAAGCTTTCTAAAGAGCAGCAGAATCAACTCAGGACATGGTACAAATAAAAAAGCATTCATATCCTCCAGTCCTGACGGGGAGAGTCTGCAGAGCCTGGAGGAGGAGGTGAAGGAGGAGGAGGAGGAGAAGGTGAAGGCGGAGAAGAAGGAAAACAGTTATCTCTAGCATGTCTTTCTAATGGACAAACCCCAGGAGGAAATGTCTTTGGGAAAAAAAGAAAAGGCAACTCAAAGAGGGAATTCCTGTTGACACTATTTTACATTTAACTCTTTGTTGTGATGTCTGTGGAAAAAAAGACGCAACTGTTGATGACTGGACCATGCCCTAGCAACGTTGTACAAGGAGAGAAAAGAAGGCGGCAGTAGCTGGTACTTTAAAGTGTCAGGGTCTTTGTAGCCATGACTAGTTTATGATGCTGATGTCAAGCATCCCACTCAATGAGGCCTTTGTCCCAAGCCAAGAGGGCAGTGGGAAAACTGCCCACTCTTAGTCGGCAAGCCCATCCATCTTTCCGTGAGGCCTTGCCGTCCCCTTTGCACCAAAACTCTTGTGTATTAAAGATCTCTTGGGTTAATGTGCTGGAAAATTGGCTTGCATTTTTATTGGAGGAGGCCAGCTAAATGAAAGAAAAACAACTCAGGGAGGGTAGGAAAGGACGAGAGAAATATCTGGAGGAGTGATCGTGGAGCACTGGCCCTAAAGACTTGTATCCTGTGACCTCGATAAAAGAGAACCCCTTCTCTGACACACCAGAGATGATATTGTACTCGAGCAGAGGGTAGTTCCATCCATTTATCATTACAGTCATAACCAGCAGTTGTTACTGTTGAAGTATTGACCCGGTCATGATGTCTGTAAAAGGACATTCAAGATAAATCTGAGAGCAGAACACCAGTGAAGGTTGAAGCGGCTAAAGAAATACTTATGTTCGGCCAGTTTCTCCCCTACAAAAGGATTCATGTTAAATTTATCAGCACAACATTGCTGATATCACTAAGAAAACAAAGCCTCAGCTAACTACAGTAGTTGCTCCAATAATAACCTTCCCAGCTGGAACCTAAGGGTCTCATGGACATATATGCAAACGGCTCATGTCACCTGGTAGCCAGTCATTGTTCTTGAAGTGAGGGCTTAGTCCAACTTCAGTATGGAACACATCAGTCCAATCAATGACCCTAGAGTGACTGGCCTACTGGACACGTTTATGGGTGTGGGAGGCTAATTAGGAGGCTCTTCCCAGGGTCTGAGATAGAAGCCCACTGAACAGCTGGTCAGCACTGGACTGCTGTCCTTGGGTCAAATGTGTGGCAGCTCGTCATGGACAGTGATACAGCTATAGGTCTTCAGAGGCCAATTTACTTAATGGCTAGCCCTGAGGCTGGGGACTTCCTGGTATCTCTTCACTTGGACACTTGTAGATGACACGGTGCTGCACTGTGATACACTATAGATCTGAGCAGGTTTCATTGGGGAGGAATGTCTATGGCTATCTCAAGTATTGTGAAATAGAAATCAACTAGTTACAGAGATAAGTTAGATCAAACTTAATAACAAAAAAAATATTACATTATACATGTAAATGTACAGTGTACTATATAATACAGTGAAATTATAACTGCAATATTAGATATTACTGTATAAGGTAAATGAGATCAATCATAATAATAAGTAATTAAATAATAAGTAAAACTGTATGCAAGGGACACAACAGTAATGCATTTTTGCTATTGATTTGTGTTCTAATGTGTGAAAAGCCTTCAGCAAATAGTCCTTGAGCAAACAGCCCTCAAGGACTCTAAATCAAACATTGGTCATTGACATCCAGCAATCTAAACTCTAGCTTTTTTCGCAGTCAGTGCCCCTGGGGGTCAAAATGTTTTGGTCCCAGAAGTCTCTTAACACGCAGATGTTACAGTAACATAGCCAGGAAATCAGGCCCAAACATCACCTTTGACCTCGCCTGTCAGCTGATCCAGCATCGCCTCTTTTGAAATAGACTCCCAACTTCTATAAATTACCGCATTTTCCCACCATATCCCTCCATTCATTTTGTCCAGCTCCGGCCATCCTCAAGTCAGGGGCCTGTGGTCAACGAATAGTGATGGCACAGTTGCTGAAAATCTGTCCCCTTAGGTTCAAAGAGGTCAAAGGGCTCACACCAGGGTCAGAGCCTGTCTTTATGTCTCTTCCCACCAAAGGCTTTGTGATGAATGGGGAGCCCCAGGAAACAAAAGCTTTCAACAAAGACAAGCAACTGTGCTCTATACATCAGCGCCTTCACTCACTGCAGCCCTCCCTGCAGAAAACTCACTTTCTAATTGAGAAAGTAGGGGGAAAATAAGATCCACAAAGAATTCCCAAAGAAACAAGTGAAGAAAAGGCGAGAATGCACCGAGGGACTAGAAGATAATGACTTGACAGGCAGCAACCCATAATCATCATTGGATCAGTCACTGGAGGAAAACAACACACAGAGAACAAAGACATGCATAACTGACTGCTATTTTGGTCTTGTCTCAATATCCATGCATGGGTACATAAGAGCTTTATTTGCTGCCCCCTGCAAACTAATGTGACTAATGTGATGCAATAATGTTATGGCTGGGCAACAACATTACATTAGCTCTGCATTTTACCAACCTATGGCAATGTGTATTCCTGATCAATGTTAGCATGATCCTGATGTGACTTACTTATAAGTAAAACATTATTACAAATGCAATCTAATAACCTAAATCTTAAATAAAGTTTGCAGTCTTCATGTTCAAGCAAATACATTGTTCACTGCATGCATCTTGCAAATACCTCACATGTTTTTGAGCCAAGATTAATGACGGGGGCTTCTTTCACACCCTGATAAGTCTACATAACTGATGACCCATCTCCTCTCTTCACACTGTGACCCCTGAGCCAAGCACAGAAAAAATATGGTATTTCTCTTAATGGAAAGTATGATGATCTTCTCGCTGAGGTCTACATAACCATGCCCTCCCTAGACAGAAAAATATTATATTTTCTAGATGGGGGTTATCTACAACACCATCAATAGTCCACCTTGTACAAGGCTTTCGAGAAGAAAAAACAAATGTGTCGATCCTCAACTTGTTTTCCTTGCCATTGCATTTGACCCTTGTAAAACTGTATCAGCAAACTAATAACCAAGCTTGCCTCTAATCTATTGCCTCTGTGCCCCTCTCTCCTGTAATGTGTTGCAGATTCCAGAGGTTGAAACCGGCAGAGAGACTTTAAGCAAATGGCATCTGGTTAAAGGTCACAGTCAGGGGGCCCAGTAGGTGAAAGGTTGAATAACTCGAAGGAAAGTAGTGGCCGTTTCAGAGGGGAGATGTTTAATAGGTTTAGACTGTTGCTCTCTTTGTTTTAGTTAGCCAAATACCCAAGGATTTCTCTTACACTTGATTGAATTTATTTTTTACTTTATGGCAACCTTTTCGATTAAACACAGGGGGACTAGTATGCACACTATCAAACATAACTATGAGTATAATTTCAATCAATAGAAATTATTTATTAAAAAAGTTTGAACCTGTTTGAACCTACTGTATCATTGTTTTTCTGTGGTTTATATAAAATACTTGGATGATGCACTTTAATATTTCCATGGTACTGTAGCTGTAGTGTAGACTCTTTTTTTTAGTGTGATTCAGATAACACTTTTTTTAAGAATTCCATATGTTGCTTTTTTGTTCTTTTTAAAGCAAAATGAAAAAAAGTTTAATTGCTGAGGGGAACAGATCACAGTTTTCCTGGAGTTCAAAATGCAGGTGTGTAAAGCGGAACATATACTTTTCCTTTAAATTAGGCGTTGAGGGCTGGGAGAGAGGGGGAAGGGAAATTAGTGGAATTACTGGTTGATTTTAACCAGATGATTGCTCCAGTTGGACACCAGAGAGTTTTCATTAGGGGTTCTAATTTACAAGCCTGCCTCTGCATTCCAGCAGATGGACAAACTCCCCCAGGTCAAGATCACCTAAACCCCTCAGCCAACTTTGTCAAACCAAATGCATGTGAGCATTTACTCTTTAAAATAAGGGGGCACACATGTACTGTACATTACATCAACATATAGATGAATGAATATGATGTTTTCCACATAGGATACAGGAAGACATAGGGGAGGTTAGGATACACACAAAAAGACAAACAAAACTCCCCGTCAGTTTTGTATTGAGTACATGCATGCCTCTATGGTAACAACATAAGCAGACAATTCCTGGAACATCCTTAACACAGCATTTGACTCAGGGGCATGCAGTGGCCCGTGCTACGGTCTCACCTGTGTTTTGGCAGCAGTGTGTTGCTTGTTATATGCCCTTCTCATCTCACATATGTATGTCTGAAGGCTCACTATTCCCTTGGAGACCAGTATGTTTCTCTAAACACCTGAAAACACAGAGTAGGATATGAGTTGTCCAACCGACACGCTCTGAAGCCTGAATTGTGGTAATCGAGTTATAGGGGTAGGGTAACCTGCCACAACGCTTCCTAAGTGAATACTGTTGTATCTGTTTCACTGTATTGAAACATTGCACATGCCCTTACATCATGAAACTCATCTGTCAAAATTGCAACCAGCAGTCCAAACACGAGAGACTGCTTAGTGGTAGTCCCAATTCTGGTTAACTTTCTAATCCCTCCCATTAATTTTCCAGCACAATAAATCAAATCTCTACAACTGTTATCTTGGGAATGACCTTTGATCTCTTAAAAAAAAAAAAAAAAAGTTAACTCACCCTCCATGAGTTGTAAAAAGTCAGCAGCTATATAAACACAATCAATTTCTCCACTGTAGGAGTTGTAGAGGACTGTAGGTTGAATCAGAGCTTGCCTCTGATGTCTGAAAATTAAGGTTTAATGGAATTCCATTCATCAAATTGACCGGTTCAGCTAATAGCTGTGAGTATTTAGCATACCATTATCATTTGACGACATGGCCCCCTTTAACCAGTTGTCCCAAACACCACTATTCCCTCTCTCAATCTGTTGGACATCGTATTTCAGCAGAAGTCAGATTATTGTAAACAAATATGCCATTTTAAATGATAACTTAACAGTAATAGAACATGATACAGTTGTGACACAGTAGCTTCTACGTCCCAAATGCAATACTAGTTTTACAGAAAGAAAAACAAAACAGAGCGTTATGACTGTATTCATTAGCAGGGGGATTTGAAAAGGGTTGTGATTGTTTCCAGTCCATTACCTGCAAATTCCAGGGTAAATGAAGCCACAGGTTGCCAATCAGGTCACCTATCATGTATTTGTACATTTATTTGTGAACAGTGGGTTGGATGCAGGGTGGCCATGTACTTGTGCTAATGATGGGGTGGGAGTGGAGGGAACCCATGTTGCTGCTTAACTCTCTCTCTTAGCTGCCAGGTCATGTGTGATGAAAAGGGTAGTGTTGTTACCTGGAGCCCTGCTGAGAAACTTCCCCTTGGTGGGGTTTTGTCCCATCCACCTCATCTGTAAGGGGCCACAAATAAAAACAGTACTTTTTTTTTTTTTTCAGAGGCTATATGACTTATTTTCCCTGGAGAGCAGTACCACTCTCTGTCAGAAGTTATGTACCAGTTTTATTAGCATTATTAGCTCATAGATTGCTATGTTGTTTATCGTTAGCCACTGATTTATACAAGATTAAACATGAGAACATTATTGTTGATGTAATCCACTGGCTCATCAGGGGGGACTACTTGGCAATAGAGATGACAATCATATTAGAAAGTAATTGGATTAAACAGTTATTAACTGTGCATTTTGGAGCATTATTAGGTACAGCATGGTGCCAGAGTAGAGTGAACGAGGGAGTCCGTTATAAATCAAAATAATAAAATGTAAAATGTTAGTAACATGTGGAGGTTTACTTTGAGAGGAATAGAGAGCCATGATTGAATCCTAGTTTAGATACTATAAGTAGGTCCTCTTTAAAACAAATGAAAACAAACAAGAAGGACATAGTCCCTAATTGTTATGAAACGACTGGGAATCATTTAAAACTCTGTCAATTAGGTTTCAAATGAACATCCAGAGAGCCCCAGCCCTCTGTTCTTATTGACTGAGGATAATAAATAGTCTTTAAATTGTCCCTGAAATTGTGTCCAACAGTGATTACAACCGGTGGCATGCTGTGTTTGTGTACAATGGAGTCGGGGGAAGAGAAAGCAAGAGGCTGACTCAGTGGCAGAGAGAGAGAGAGAGAGAGAGAGAGAGAGAGAGAGAGAGAGAGAGAGAGAGAGAGGAGAGAGGAGAGAGAGGAGAGAGAGAGACAGAGAAAGAGATGGTCATTTGTGATGGTCATTCATACTTTTTCTCTCACGTCTCACTCAAAAACATTAAACAATTGTACCTTCTCATTTTCATTGTATATCATAATAATTAATTAATTCTTAATTCAAAATAAACATGACAATTATCATAAAGAGATCGATTTTTTCCACACACGGTATTTTCAGTTTTGCTGAATTTGTTGGTTGAAAAGTCAATGATTGAAACCAGATGTTTGACCAAGAGTATTGATAAGAAGATGCTGACACATGATTTATCATTCACTTGAATGTAAACATATCAGAGATAGAGGGATGAGAGGTGACTGAAATGAGGCATTCTGTGGGAATTGTTCCTGTCTCAGAGAGTAGGTTCAACTGTGTACATTCACCCCACAAATGAGAATGTTAGCCAATCACAATCACTCTAGGAAAAGCAGACAACTATTCTACGAACTGTTCAGAAAAAAGTACAATAATGTGCAAACACAAGATACATGATGGCACTTCTTATAAAACAAGACAAATATAATACAGACCTCCAGTACACTGTGCAGAACTTTTTAATTATTCATAACAATGTAAATGGTATCAAGTTTCACAGCCAATGTAAGTCTCCCCTTTCATACCTCTATCCCAACCCCCTTGGCTGGGACCACCTCTCCTGGGGCCAAAGAAGCTGTGGTGTACTTATAGAGAGCACTGAGGAGTCAACTGATATTGACAGGATGCTAGAATAGAGACGTGTTGCTGTTTGGAAGTCAGGGAGACACAGAGGAGAGGGAGCCCAGCCAGGAGAGAGCCTTGAGTCTCACCAGCTGCACCCTGTCTTTGAGGAGGGGATGGAGAGCTGCTCATTGAGGTTGGCAAACGCTGGCTCATAAACTTTTCCCTGCCTCTCCCTTTGATTGTCCTTGGACATCTGCCTGGCCCTCCCATCAGGAATGTGCAGCAGCTGTTTGCTGCAAGTGCCTTCGCCGTGTGAACTCAGGTCTGCGCACGGGTCCTGGCTTAATGAATTGAGCCAACTCAAACTGGGTCGCCTGGGACACTGGGCCCTGGTGCATAACTCTGCCCTGGGGATGACAGGCAAATGCAGAGAAAGGGGCTGGGAAATGTATATTATGGAGTATGGAGGTTAACCATTTGCCCTCACACTGTAATTGGCTTAGATCGTCTAGCAACTGGATTTGTAGGGGGAGAACCTGCCCTGTGCTGCAGTGTAAAAGTTCAGCTATGCCTGACAGGATTGTGTGGGTGTGGGTGTGGGTGTGCATGCGTGTGTGTGTGTGTGTGTGTGTGTGTGTGTGTGTGTGTGAGTGTGTGCTATGTCTGACAGAATTGTGTGTGTGTGTGTGTGTGGGTGTGTGTGTGTGAGAGAGAGAGAGAGAGAGAGAGAGAGAGAGAGAGAGAGAGAGAGAGAGAAGAGAGAGAGAGGACATGATAGAGGGGTGAAAGTGTACAAATTACGGTACTAGGCTGCAGAGAGCTTTCTAACCTGTGAGCTGACAAATAGTCTCATTATGATGACCAACTCTTTACCCTCCCTTTGGTGTAAAGAATCGTAAAGATCACACCGCATTTTGGGGGTGGACTGGGACATTGATTACACATTTCACATTATCTCCATATCGCCTTAGTGCTGAGAGAAACAGCAAAAACTACATCACAGAGAAATGAATCCTTCTGTATGGTCATACAGATATCAAACAGACTAGGTTAAATGTGAAAATAACCATTATTCATAGTATGAGAAGGACAATGATTAGGCAACAATGGTGCATACATGCAACCTTACTGGGATACTGTACAACCCTAGGCTTCCAACTCATCAAACGTCCATCTTAACCTAAGCTAAAGCCAATTTATTTCTTTAAAGCTGAGGGAAGGTTAAGGTCTTAGTGTCCCAAATCATCCGAGCTTTAGACTAGAGTAGACTAGAGGATTACTGAGGACTGGGCAGTCCTCGCCCAAGACAAACTGGCAAACAAGACTGGGTGCTGACTGAGGGGGAGAGGAATCTGATGCTGCTGCCTGTTTGTTTGAAAGAGGGGATTAGTCAGAGGACGCAGAATTCAGGAAGGTAAATAACACTGGGGGATTGGCCTCTTTGTGAAGCCAGTGTGGCCCACGATTTAGAGCTATGGGGGCTTTGGCTTTTACACAGTTTAGTTTACTGCAGCCATGCAGAGAAAAGTTTGTTTTAGCTGTGGTTGCACTCTAACGTCTTACAGACCAACATAATATTCTTAAATAATGACTTGTGGTCTATTTGTTTTGTGTTGCTTTTTGTTTGCTTTTAAGTACTGTGTATGGTATGGAAATTTAGAGTAAGTGCAAACTCATAATAATAAAGGCACTATGCTCATTAGTAACTTTTGTGTTGTTGCATTTCCTCTGGTATTCCTGTATGACTGGAGATGCTGGTGAGGGACGCTCCACTGGCCATGATGAGTTGTTTAAAATCTAATCAGAAACTAACAAGTCCCTGGTTATTTGTTTCTGCCTCAATACTTGAGAGTTCCCAGATGTTGTGGAAGGTAGGGAGTCGATTGTTTATACAGCAGCGAATCTTTTCCAAACACACACATTCTATCAGCCCGCATGGCTATCTATCAAGGGAGGCAGAAGTTACAGTTTTTCTGAAGTCAGGCAGGCACAAAAGCCCCTCAGCAGCAAATTACAACTCCCACCCCACCTGCTGAAGCCAGCGTGCTGGCGGCGCTGTGTTCAGACGGTAACCTGCCTCCGATCGATCGGTTGTTGTTGCAGCTGTGCTCCGGTTGATGGTTTATTTAAGCGCCTCCACATGCTTGTTGAGGGGAAGGCAGCTGAATACATAAAACAGCCTCTCAGAACCACTTTGTGGTCCGGGTAAGAGTAAATGGAATAATAAAATCCAAATGGTTTCATCCTATGTTCTGGGCTCGTAAATCCGGGAAGGCACTGCTTACCTTTATGATCCACTGCATGTAGGGAGAACGCATGTGTGTGTGGTGTGTGTGTGGTGTGTGTGTGTGTGTGTGTGTGTGTGTGTGTGTGTGTGTGTGTGTGTGTGTGTGTGTGTGTGTGTGTGTGTGTGTGTGTGTGTGTGTGTTTGTGAGTGTGAGTGTGTGTGTGTGTGTGTGTGTGTGTGTGTGTGTGTTTGTGAGTGTGAGTGTGTGTGTGTGTGTGTGTGTGTGTGTGTGTGTGTGTGTGTGTGTGTGTGTGTGTGTGTGTGTGCGTGTGCGAGCGCGAGTGCGTGTGCGAGTCCGAGTGCGTGTGCATGTGCATGTGCATGTGCGTGTGTGTGTGTGTGTGAGCTTTAGAGAAGGGCTTTCTTTGAAAGAATACATGTGGCCAACAAGATGACCCCTCAATGCCAGACCTAATCAACCATCAGCATGTCTCATATCGTACAAAACCCCCTCAGTTCAATGAGTTCCTTCTGTGAGATATTAAAACACGTAAGATGCATTGCTTTAGCTTATATTTGTGTGCAATACAGTGTTCTATTCCTGAGTGTCCATCACAGCAGGTCTGCATTGATAAACGCAGAGCTCTAAGAGATTTAAAGAGCATACAAACAGTACATAAACATACATAAAGGTATCTGCTTACATTACAAGGACCCATATATAGTATATAGTCATTTTCTTAAAACCCTATAGTCTTGTATATTTGCCTCTTTCTTAACAAAACTTAAACATATACAAATATACAATTATAAAATGAGGTAAGCAGCTAATAGGTAAGCACAATTCAGAGTAATTGCTACTCTAATATCTTTTGGGAAAATACTTTGACTTTTTGGGAAAAAACAACAACATACTTAAACAATTGGATTAAAGATTATTTTGTTCAAACCATTACAAATATGTGCAAAGTTGTGTACTGAATGGTACTGAACAATTACTATTTTTAGTGTGTGTCTAGTCAGGTAAAAATAAAGAAAAATAGTTATGAAAGGTTGTCTCTTTATTTAACCATGCAGTTGTATTCCCACGTAAGATAAGATAATATGTACAATGTCTGTCCAGGTTAATTTTCCCACTTTGCACTAACACATAATAATCATAGAATATTGCACTGAAAGTAAAGCATCCTGTTAGGGTTGGTCGGTTCCCTAATGTTCATATCATTGTTGGTGTGTTTTTTTTTTGTATGAGATGTAATAAATTACACAATTAATCAATAAAGCATTCTGTGAATATTTCACAACTGTTAAACAATCATGCCAAGTAAATGTAACATGCCATATTTAGTCTTTCAGTTGACATCTTTCTGAGTTTGTCTTTCAGAGTTACAGTTCATACATAGTGTAATTTAAACCCAGCCAGCAATTACGCTTTGCAATCAGATATGGTGCTACAGCCATGATACGCAGGCCTTGAGTGACTGAGGCCTTCTACTCTGTCCTGTCAGCTAGGCTTCAAGGTCGGCAATGACTCTGTTCTCAAAGAGGTCACTGAGCAACACCCCTCCACTTGGCTAGGTTCCTTCCCATGGGGCAAAGGCGAGGATGTGTCTCCCACTTCCTGCTGCCACAGACACAGACAGGAAATGAGTCAAAGGGCTGCGCTTATTATACTTCATCTATAATCAGGGGGAGGTAGTTTTACTTTACTTTAACTATTCATAATCGCATAGGCCTACAATTAAAAAGCAATAAGTGAGCATTACTGGTTTAATCCAGAAACCTTTTTGTTGGACATTTACTGGAACACAACACGTTTGAAAAATATCTATGTACAGTAACTGGTCATGTTACCTCAGCACAGAAAGAACCATCACATCAAAAGAGACCAACCATTTGGTCAATGAGTCTTGTGCTTTGCTTATTATCAGGCAAAAATGTCCTCTTACTTACTGTATGTTGTAAAAACAAGGTCACAGGTTCCCAGACCCAAAATATGGAGCACCATTCTGTTGTTGTTGAATAATAAAGGTTATATTTTTCATTTCATACAGTACAAAACAATGGTCCATTATTTCTAACAGTACCCAGTGCTTAGACACAGCAGATGCCTATTTAGGTTTACAGTCTAGTTAAAAAGAACACTGCATGGTTTGTCCGTGAACTGCATATGAAATATTGCTTTCATTTCATATAAAACAATAATGGGAATAAACTATAGCCAATTCCAAAAGTTCAAGTAAGCAGGATTTCATAGCCCTTTGCTGTCAGTTGTCAAGCAGTTTCAGTTGACTTTTGTGGCCCTTGGAAACAACAAAGGTAAGCCTTGCAAAAGAGTCAGACGCTCTGATATTTGGGATATTTCTGTAAATTCCCAGGGGACTGAGCTTGCCCTAGAAAAGGCTGAGGGCTGAAAAATATTGTTCGAGCACTACTGTTTATGCAGACCTCAGGTTCAGTGTTAGGAAACTGGGGATAGCAAGCATATTCTCCAAACAGTTTGGGCCTTTGCACAGACAAACCATAAGCATTCAAAGTACAGTATGTTGACCTAAGCATCTCAGAAAAGTTTTCAGAAACCACAGCCTAGATTTAACTGTATGTTTTGTCAATTAGGTCAACGTGTTGGCATTGATATAGATGGTACGAGATGCATAATGTCTATTATCATTCTGCCCTAAGTCATAGAACAACACACTCAACCTTGGTCCTCCTTTTATTTCCACATTTAAAACATGGATTATATTCCTTAATAATGCACAGACAGGCATGATTTCACTCTCATTCCCTTCATGATGATGCATGGTAGTCGTGGAGCAAAAAGTGTATTACCTGGAATAAATCACCAACTGCCCAATCTTAGAATGTCCATAACCTTGAGTTATAAGGTTATAGGCTCTAATGTCACATATGGGATAAATCTCAAAGGAATCGCAAGAGCCCTATCACCATCCACTTGGGTTCATGGAGAATGTGTACCACAGAAATGCACATGTGTAAACAGACAGGATTTCCTTGTACAATTTTATATGACTGCTAACCATTACTACTGTTTTCTTATACTGATTGCTTGCAATGTGGTTAAGTGGGTAACCAATCATTAGAAGTGATATCAACTTGTGTTGCTTTGGTTCCAGAAAGAAATGTAACGTACCAATAGCAAAATGTCAACAAAACATTGAAAAACGTACTGTAGTCTAAAGCAAACACAAAACATGTGAATAACAAATGTATGGAAAATGGGAGAATAGGAGATTGAATACTGTGCCAGATGTTTCCCATTGATACAGAGGACAAAACAAATCACTGCATCACTAGTCTTAACCATTTTCTTAAAGCAGGCCCTTTCCTACACAAGTGAAACACTTTCAGGAGAAAGCATAACCAAACAGTATAGAACTGCATAGATATGTCACAGATTGTCAGTAGCCACCTGATACATTCAGGGTCCTTGCTCTTGAATTTGTGTCATCACTTTTTGTGCCTGCTACACTTTCGGTTACAAGGAACATCTGACCACACTGGGCTTTTGACAGCCTTTCTAATTACCTTTGCTATTTACGGTGCTCTGGCCGTCTGCTACTGATTTCTCCATTATCTTGACAGTCAACAAACTGGTCCCATTAGAACACTGCTGCATGAGGCTTGCCCCCGGCAGGCCTGGGCTTTAGTGGCCACAAATCGCTTCTGCATTAAAAGTCACCATGTAATAACGCCTTCAGCTTTATCACTAAACAGCCTGTTTTCAGAGAGAAGAGGGCCTCTTTGTGCCAGCACTTGGCTTTATTCTCCTTTATTGACTGACCCAGGCACTCTGTTTGAGAGTTAGAAGCTTTGAGGGTCCTAGAGGAAAGCCTAAACCGTTTTTCAGCCTTCTGATCTCGTCTTAGTTGCTCCTCATCTCATGGCTCATGCAAATGTAGTGAATATATCTGAAACCAGCGGAGGCCGTCTGGACTAAAGTAAACAGTGAATACGGAAATGTAGGCATAGCTAAGAACAAGGCCAGCATCTCCTAGATTGGGATTATGATTGTGTTTATTCCATCATAGCAACACTCTTATTGCACAGAAAATACAATAGTATATATACATCTATATATACTATGTATATATATATATATACATATATAATAAAATATAATATATATACATATATAATAAAATAGAATAATATCCTTTTCCATTATTTCTGTGTAATCCTTTCAGGACGCATTTTGGACTTGTGAAATTGTGAAAATGTGTAGATGAAAATGTGATGAGACACATAATAAGCGGAAGATGCACTAAAGAGGAGGTTTTAAAAAGAAGTGCATTCCAGTTGTTTTTACTCCATGACCCTTTGTGAACTTAGCCAAACAGAACAAAGCAAATAAACCCAATAGAATGGTGTGGGGCTTTTTTTCTGAAGTGGATAAGAATTGTTTTTAAAGCACCACACTGACCATTTTGCAAATGATCACCACTGAGGTGGATTCCATGAAAGATGTTCAGACAGTCTGAAATGTCCTTAAAACTGCATAAATTACCAAGTTTCAACTGTGTGTCTGTTGGATCTTCATTAGGTGTGGAGTAGGGAGGTGTTTTTATTAGATCAGTGGGAGGAGTGATTTGATATGAGGGGTGTTTTTCATGAGAGTGAGGTGAGCAAATGAAAGGGCTTTCTAAATGAGGGGAGGTGGCAGGCTAAAGACTTGCCTCCACAGATAACTTTTCACTACACCCTCTCTCAAGACTCCAGGGTTCTGCTGCAATGTCCTCTGTTTTATTCAACATCAATTCAAACATTATTGTATTAGTTTAACAGGTGGTTATGTATCTGTAAATAAATGTGATCTTCTAGTATTTCAATTCATAATGCTTGAAAATGCTTATGTTTGTACAGTACATTGCAATGCTGTAATGCAGAACACAGTTATGTATGGTTTGCCAACAATGTGTACAGTAAATATCTAATTGAATCCATAGTGTTACCATGTATCTTAATGTAGATCCTTTGGTTTTACACCTCTGTCATTAATATGGACATCTATGAATTGAAAGGTTACACTTCCTCCCTTATGACTCATTTACATATCAGTCAGGAGTGTGGGTTGGTGACCAATCACTGACATCCATAGCAAAAGCCCGCTCTTCAGGACTGATCACTAGTGTTCAGGGTTTGACGTCTATGTTGAGGGTAACAGAGGTTAAACCTTTGACATTTTCTTTGACACAGGCCCCCTATTTTTACTCTAAGTCGCCTCTGCCAATACAACATCTTTGGTCTGTATGTGTATGGGGTATCAAGTTGCAAATGTCACCATTTTAATGTCACCGACTCACTGAGTATACTTTGTTATTAAAAGTACAGTCTGTGTACGTGAGTCTGGGTATATATACTGTATGTGCTTGGCTCTTTGTGCCTGTTTGTGTGTTCAAGAGGTGTGTGTGTGTGTGTGTGTGTGTGTGTGTGTGTGTGTGTGTCTGTCTGTCTGTCTGTCTGTCTGTCCTCCTCCTGACCTCTGTGGGTACAATATAGCAACAATGTATTTATGCATTATCAATACCATCTGTGTAGGATACTATGAAACAAACAACCGAGCCAACCACATATAATCCAGCCAATTATCCTGACATGTTTAAGACCCCTCCAAAAAAACAGGCCACAAATATCAGAGGTCACACTGACACTATATAAACAATGTGACTTGCCTATCATATGGGAATTCTAATGTCTTCTTCATGTCGGGACATTGCCTCCCATCACACAACCAAAAGGAGCATACTACAGTAGGTCCCACTGGAAATGGTTTGAGCTTTTCTGTCTTTCAGTCCACATAGTATTAGGACACTTATAAATTCACACAAAGGGATCATAGTTGACTGCTCAAAGTTCAACAATCGGGGTGTTTTGTTGGTTATGTTCCTTACCGGCGTCATCAAGAGAGAGTTTGTTGAGGCAGTGATTCCTGGAGAGTGGTACTTTATCCACTGTACCCAATCCTTTGGGGAGGTATACCATTTAAGTGACAGGGTAGTTCTCGTCAATATTCAAGTGTTTGATTAAATCCCTGTGGCATAAGTGACCAACGATATTGATTTGTCATCCTCCCTGTTGCATTGACACACTAAACCACAAGAGGCTTCTTGATGGCTGTTGATCCCTGATATATATGTAACACATTTATTTTAATTAAGTGTGCACAAAGCATGGAAATTGGATACTTGACTAAACGACTGGAAGCAATAATAATACTTCTAATTGCAGTTTCTCTTACAGTCACTGTGCCTCTTGGATCAATGATTAGGAAAGCCTGGTGTAGAGTTTCAAAGACACTGAAAATGACATGTCAAGCTTAATCAGAGATATGATGAGAAGTAGGCATAGCTGTGCTGCAGAATGTTCTACATAATTGTAAGGACACATGAAACTGCTGCATTGCTGCTGCACTGTTTGGTATAAACATCTGGAAAACTGGAATATATTGAGTTGCAAATTGTAGCATATCTTTAAATTAATGTTTAAATCTGTTATAATCTTTCCTCAGCTTCATTTGGCCTCACTGTGCCCCATAAAAACACCATCCTTTTGGTCCTGGGTGAAGCATATGCACAAGCAACGTTGAAGCATAAAGCCGAGGCAACGTTGCTAAACTACAAAATCCAAAGAAATAAAACATTCTGAGGATTAGAACAATTTAGAAAGCAGACTCCCCTTCTTTTCAATTGTGCCTTCGCTGTGCTGTGGCTATTTCTCTCTGCCCAGCATGGGCTCCACTTTGTGGCTTTTAATAACCTGCCTCTCCATGCTCCTACCCCCTGAGACACATTTTTCCCCACTTTATTTGTGCCGCTCTGTTTCTACCTACCAGCAGCTGCAAGGAGGAGTGAGCAGTGGAGGCGGCAGCAGCAGCAAATTTCTTCCAGTTGCTCAACACGCTAATCCTCCCCTTTTCTTCGCAGCTCAAGCATTATATTGCAGTTTCATTGACTGGGAGGTGTTGTGTTGCAGTGGAATCAATAGCTGAGGGGATCCCAGCCCAACGATTAGCTTGTCAGTCAGGCCTCTGTGGTTTGGAAGGAGGGGAGGCAGCGTAAATCCCAGAATGCCAGGGGCCACCGGCATGGAAAAGCTGGAATGCTGGGAGCCGCCGATTGCTCCGCACCACCTGTTGTAAGAGGCAACATGTGCTGAGCGTATTAACCTTTCTGCTACTGTGGTTTAACCGCTGCCCGCTGCCATTGGTCTCTTCATGCAGTCTAGAGCCTTTAACCACAAGAGTCAGAGACACAGCTATTGGAGAATCAAAGAGACAGGAACTCTACAATTATTGTTACAAGCTCTATTTTTGGGGGGGATTCAGTTCAAATAAATATGTTCTTATGATCAATTTTTGAGTGTGATGTATGACCTACAGTGCTGTATGTTATTCTACCCAAACCTCATTTTGCGTCCAATGATAATTGAATGAGCTTCTACATTCATTCTGAGTTCCATTTCAACAAATCACACTAAAGCATAAGAACTTCAATTGTTGTTCAAAAGTTGTAATTAGAGGGTGAAACATGATGTCATACCATGTCCAGGAAATGGAGATTTAAGTATCATTACTTGCCATTTCTTGGGGTTTAAAGTACATTGTGTCGTATTTGTTTTGGCGCATTAAATCAATTCCTCAGGGTCAATCCCCAGAGACATTGGATTGGGATTCATTTCCTTGTTCACTAAGAAGAGTAATTGTAAACTATTTGTATATGAGCCAAATGCGAAAGAAATTTAGACAGAGCAAATCTTTGACCTTTCAGAAATATTTGGCCCTCATCCCAGAGTTGACGCACAGTTCACCATCAATAGAATGCCATCTGATATTTAGGGAATACATACTGTACAGCGAAGACAAAGAGTTATTAGAACAAATGCTCTTCGATGTCATCTTTTATGTGTCGTTTGTATATGTGGCCCTGAGGTCTTTTACCAGAGGCCATACATAACCGTACCCATCTAAACTATAGGCTACGGTTTGTAACAACCTAAGCCTAAACCTTGCATAAGAATACATAGTGCCATACCTTGTGATGAATACAGTAGTGAATACAGTATGTTAATTTTCCCTTAAAAAAATGTTTTCATCCACCATCAGATCAATGTCTCAGTACTGTTACGTATATGTCCTAAATGGGTAAAACCATGATCACTTTTAATGTTAAAAATACAGTATAACTCCTAAGAAAATGTTCTAACCAAGTCTCATTTTAAGATGTATGATTTATTCATGTTGTTAGATAATGATAAGTGATGCCAGGTTAGAATGTTAACGTCCTGTGAAACACCTTACGAGTAGACTTAGCTTTTAATACTATAATGGAAATGATAACTCCTACATACAGTGAAGCATTTTTTCTTCTATAGGCTCTATACTCCAAAAGTGTGTATTCTAAATCAGGTTAAAGTATAGATTAAGATTGTATCTCAGTTTGTATTTGATAGTAATCATTTACATT
Source organism: Nansenia antarctica (assembly GCF_963989245.1). Taxonomy (NCBI): domain Eukaryota; kingdom Metazoa; phylum Chordata; class Actinopteri; order Argentiniformes; family Microstomatidae; genus Nansenia; species Nansenia antarctica. The sequence goes on along the minus strand of NC_137679.1, from coordinate 19,144,355 downwards.
TTGGTTTCACTATTTTCAAATGACAAAACATTTTATGCATAGTCCCCCTATTTCAGGACACCAAAAGTAATGGGCCAGATTAATATATTCTCCAAAGTATGCACTTACCGGTATGTATCTGGTCAACAATCCTTTGCATGCAATAACTACCTGCATGCTACGCAATAACTACCTGCAATTCCATTGACCCCACCAGACACTGGGTATCTTCTCAGATGATGCTCTGCCAGGCCTCGTCCAGTGGTCTAGCACCGCGGTCTTCAGTGCACACATACGCTCATGTCGGCATGGGTTCGAATCCGGCCCATACCCTGCTGACATGCCCTCTCTCCCTTCTTCTCCTTACTTTCCTGTCTGTCTTCACTGTATCTGTCCAATAAAATGAAAAATGTGAGTGGGACTGCCCCACTCAGAAAAAATAACTTTAAAAAATCAAATAATAATAAGTTAGCCAGTTCTAGTGGCAGCTATACACTACATGCCCAAACCTCTCCACCATGTTTCACATGACACATTCTAAAGCTTTGGTCCTCATGTCGGGATCCGATGTAATGATCAGACTTTTCTTTCGAAAATTGTGAATACATTTCCGCGTGGTTGAAAATCAATGACACATCGCTAATAAACTAACACAGCTTGTTTTGTGAGCCTGCTAACAATGTAAAGTAGTGTTATAGTTAACTAGGTAGCAGTGGGGATTACTCACCATTTCGTTGCAGTATTTTGGCTTGACTAGCGAGTTTGTGTTGTGATTCTCAACAACGTTGAAATGTAGTTCTGTGTTTCAAAAGAAAAGTCTGAACATATTTATTTATTTATTGTTTTATGAGTGGGGCAGTCCCACTCATATTTTTCATTTTATTTGACAGATACAGTGAAGATTTAGACAGGAAGGATGGGTGAGAGAGAGGAGGGATGACATGCAGGATATGTCCCAGGCCGTAATCGAACCGGGGACCCTGCGGTTACATGGTCAGCGCTTAACCCGCTACGCCGCCTAAGCGCCCCAAGTCTAAACATTTTGATTGGTTGCTGACATGCAGACCAAATGATCAGACTGTGTCACATATTGTATGAGGTGGTGTACTATAAATCCTGGGAAGATCCTTTTTTCTCCAAACTTTTGTCTTGCAGTAACTCTAGCACATGATGTTATTAATCTAATCTGTCCACAAGACCTTTTTAGGTACTTTTTAGCAAACTGTAACCTGACCTGCATGTTTGAGGAGGACCTTTCAGTGAAGCCTCTGTAGTCAGCTGGTGACGTATTCTGCGGCTGGGAGTCTCTGACACATAAACGTCTACTTCCTGGAGAGTGTTCCTGATCTGTGAGGCAGTTGTTTAGGTGTTTTTCTTAATTATGGTGGGCATCCTTCAGTCATTCACTGTAGAAACCTCCCTTGGCCTACCGGCCCAAACTCACCAGTGGGTTTTTTAAAATTGTTTTCTTTACATTTTTATGATGTTCCAAACTGTTGATTTTGGTAATCCTGTGGTTTTGGCTATGTTATTGATATTTCAGCCTAATAATGGCTTCCTTGACTTTCTTTGACACCTCTTTGGTCCTCATGTTGACAGACACCAATAGCAGACTCCAAAGGCAAATGAAAAGCCTACAATCCATGCTAGACACCGACAGCTCTTTTGCTCTTTTATGCCTACACAAATGATGTGACGGAACACACCTGACTAAGCAGATACACCTGTCGTGCCAATTGTCCAATTACCTTTGGTGCTCTGAAATAGGGGGACTATGTCAAAAAGTGTTGTCATTTCTAAATGGTGAAACCAATATGTACACAAATACCCTCAAATTAAGACTGAGAATCTCAACTTTAACATATAACTCATAGTAATTGTTTGATTTCAAATCCAAACCTTTGGAGTATAGAGCCAAAAGAAGAAAACATGTCATTACTAGTACGCAGGGTACTAGTTGTTTACCAGTAAACATTTATAGTAGCCTTACAAATGAATGAAAGTGTATTTATGAGGAGGAAGTGTCATCTACTACATTTGTATTATACCTTTGCCAAAGCACACTCTCTTTTCTAATAAGTGAACCACACCTGTTTCCTCATCCCTTACTAAGGACATCCCCCTCCCTTTCTTGTCCTTAAAGGACTCTGTACTCACCCACATCCTTGTTTCACCAGTCATCCGGTAGACTGCCTGATGAAATGAATGACCATTTACTTACACATGGTTGGCAGGTAGCTGGGGCACACTGCACAGAGGGCCTGTTGCTTGTAATCACTTGAAGCTCCTGTCATCAGCGCTGGGGTAGTAAAAAACAGCCCAGATAGGAACTAGAGAACAGCTGGTGCAACACTGTCATCGAAGGGTCGCACTGGGGGAGAGCAGGGGCACCAAACACTACTGGAGGAGGGGGTGGAGTCAAGGGCAGGATGGAGTGTCCTGTTGATAGAGAAGTGTGTGTGTGTGTGTGTGTGTGTGTGTGTGTGTGTGTGTGTGTGTGTGTGTGTGTGTGTGTGTGTGTGTGTGTGTGTGTGTGTGTGTGTGTGTGTGTGTGTGAAGGGGATGTGGGCCTCATTAACATTGTAACATTTACTCCCACCAGCCGTAAACTCTGGTTCATATTCAACACAGGCTCTGCCTGCAATACTTGTAGTAGAGATAACACATTCTGAGAACAAACTTGTAATATGCTGTACACTGTAGGAGGAATGCAGTCTTTACATAAATATAAGATCTACCATGTTACATACCCAATTCATTATGCGATGTGTTGTGATATACTATAGGTTCTAGATTTGTCCTGCAAATAAATTTGTCCTGATGTATTTCTGTACTCTTTTATATCCCATGTAATGACATAATTGATGAGACACAGAGGACATGACTCCATGGGATCTCTTCAAATGTTATGATCTTCCTTTTAAAGCAAAATAAAAGTGTCAGTTTTGTGTATACAACATGGAAGGAGACTGGCTTAGGCCTGACCTTATCAGTAAATCTCGAACCTTTGTTTCACCCATGACAGAATTCTCCAGACCATAACAGGACTGGTTATGTTTGCCAACAAAATACATATTTTGGGGAGAAAACCTAAGTTCACAAACAGTAATTACCAATGGAAGTCTGAGTTCTTCCATAGTACTTCACTGCCAGCTACAAAGAGAGGCCTCCACACTCCCTAAAACGTAGCTGGGTGGGTGCTCACAACAACAGAGGGTGGTCACCCAACTTTTCAAGTGCCAGAGTCCCATTGAACGGTAGATAATTCATGTGTTTTATGTGTGTGTGTCTTTGTAAAGGGTTTGGTAAGCTTAAGAAAGTCTCTCAAGAGTCCTTACCATGGGATCTGGGAGAATGTTCCAGATCCCAGGGAAAAAGACTCCTCAAGAGCAAAAACACACCAGCGTGTTAAGTTATTAGCCCCACTTTGGGCAGTGTATGTGAAACAAGCTCTCACAAGAGCTGGTGAGAATCCCTTAACTCACATTACTCCTCCCCCTGGCTTTGTCTCTTTTTCAGGACCAGGTTAGAAGGGTCACCCTCTCCATGTGGATAGGTCCTCGGGCCTAATTATCTTGCTACAATGCTCAATTAGCGACAATCCCTCTTTTGAGGTGACAATAAAAGGGCTTTACATTTTTGAGACTTGAAGAAAAAGAGAGACTCCAAAGTAAAGTAAAATTAGGGGTATAAATGGGCTCAACTCAAACAATGACTAGAATGGCTGTGCTATCTTCAACACATTCATATTTCATTGTGTAGCCATTGTGTAGCCTATTTTTCCTTGAATAAGATATTCACTATGCTATGTGTACTCATCTTAAAGAAAAGTACAAATATAGAAAATATAGACAATAATTGTGTTTATTACAAGGTACTGGGCACATGAGTCAAAAGCCAAGAAGATCACATTACATTGAGATGTAAAATGACAGAGATTACATTGAGTAAAAATGACTTCAAATTATTCAAACTTCCTAAAGAATGAACAACATATGACCTACAGTTTGAGGATGTGGAAACATACATGTATCTCAGTAAAACAAACACTGATCAATGCTTGGGTGGAACAGTTCAGGTAACAGCCACCCTGAGCAAGGTCACATTCTGTCACCAGGTGCTCAATTAAAAGGGACATTAACCTTGTTTACACAATACAACAGCAATATGGAGTGAGGCAGTAAATGTATTGTCGTTAAACAGTGGGAGGCCGCTTGCTCCTGGCTGCCTGCCCACGAGCCACATGAACTGGATTGGCACACGCAGCCCTTAAGCCAACACAAGGGCCATGTTTGGGGCATGCTAGTGATAGCCACAGCCAAGCAGAGAACAAATGTTTATGCTGTACCGTGCCCTTCCTGTACTAGCCTTACAAATGAGTGAACGCATTCCTGAGAGGTATATTTAGGAGGAGGAAGAGTCAGCTAAGATGGAACACACACACACACACACACACACACACACACACACACACACAATCTCAACAGTTACAATACATGTTTGAGCCACTTGATTTTCTTTTAACAACTGCATATATTTTGAATGCTACATATTCCTTCAAGCTTCACATTCACATTCTTTGAAGGTCATCCTGGTCAATATGTTTACCTGTGACATGGGTTAATGTATCAATAGGATAAAGAAAAATGCTGCAACCTTCTAATATATTCGGGGGGGTTTATACATATATTTAATAATCATTACATTTTAGTATAACAATTGTGACAGCTTTATATTTTAGAGAACCATCATCGTTAATTATTCTAGTAGTTAAAGAATGCCATTCTGATAAGAAAAAACATAGTATGTTGTATTGATAAAGCATGGTGGTATAGTAGATCTATGTAAGGTAACTTATCTATGTCCCCGTAACAGATCTACTGGTGTGGGATGTACTGCATGTCACAGGAGCCAGCTGTGCGATGTATACTGTATGACCCAACTCAGGCTCAACTAAGGCTGAACAACTTGCAATCAACCTTACAAAATATGTGTAAATGAAGGCTGTGTTTATCCCCAA
>NC_137679.1:18981856-19134356 GCF_963989245.1 Nansenia antarctica | reverse complement strand
CGCCCCTACGCATTTTCATTGGTTGATACCGCGCGTGACGTGGTGCAAGCGACGCAGTCTTGTCTCAGTTACCACCACAGAAGGGAAGAGCGTCTATAGCCCCCTTCACACATAGCCTCTTTCACCCTATAATTTCCATGGAATCCCAAGCTATGTTGACCGGGAATTTTCGCCGTAAATGCCTGTAGATTCCCGTGTTGCCCCATTTCACACATGTTGGCAATTCCCTGGTTGCGCGCTCTACTTGAATCATTGCATGCATTCAACTGGAGGAGGAAGTGGAGCGGGACAGGTGCGTGGGACTGCCATGTACCATATATCTGCCATATCATACCTCCCTTTTATATTGAAAAATATGATGATAAATACATATATTCCAGCGAGTCAGCTCGTATTACGAGTGAAGTGCGCTCGCCAACTGAAGCACTTGATTACCGTTTATATAAACATACTATACTAGTCCATAAGCACAGTATGGGAGAAATTGGTGATAAACATAATACCAGTTGACTCAATTAGACATGCGCTCTGCACTGCGGGCTATGCGCGATGCAAGACAGCTGAGAGGAGACGGTGTGTGCACTGTGTTTATATCACTCCTCAAGAAACCTACCCTTGACCCATCATCTGCCCACAATTACAGACCTGTATCCCTTCTCTCCTTCCCTTCCAAAACCCTTGAACGCGCGGCATCTAAACAACTGACTGACTATCTCCGGAAGATGGATCACTTAGACCCCCACCAATCCGGCTTCAAGGCTGGGCATTCCACTGAGACTGCGCTCCTTGCTGTCACGGAAGCCCTCCACTCTGCCCAAGCTTCCTCCCTCTCCTCTGTTCTCATTCTCCTTGACCTGTCTGCTGCCTTCGACACAGTCAATCACCAGATCCTTCTCTCCATCCTCTCAGACCTGGGCATCTCTAGCACCGCACACTCCTGGTTTTCTTCCTACCTGGCGGGCCGCTCCTACCAGGTGACCTGGAGAGAATCGCTATCTTCTCCACGAACCCTCTCCACTGGAGTACCCCAGGGTTCTGTCCTAGGGCCCCTACTTTTCTCCCTCTACACCAAGTCTCTTGGCTCGGTAATCTCTTCACATGGGCTCTCCTACCACAGCTACGCAGACGACACTCAACTCTTCCTGTCCTTCCCCCCGTCTGATGTACACGTGGCAACCCGTATCTCAGCATGCCTCGCTGACATTTCAACTTGGATGGCTGACCACCATCTCAAGCTCAATCTTAACAAGACCGAGCTCCTCTTCATCCACGGGAAAGCCTGCCCTCTCCAAGACTTCTCCATCACAGTGGAGAACTCTACTGTAACCCCCTCCCTGACAGCCAAGAACCTTGGAGTGATCCTGGATAACCGACTATCCTGTGCGGAGAACATTGCAGCAACGGCTCGCTCCTGCAGATTCTTCCTCTACAACATCAGAAGGATACGACCATTCCTTACCAGAGAGGCAGCGCAACTCTTGACCCAGGCACTGGTCATCTCCCGCCTGGATTACTGCAATGTACTCCTGGCTGGGCTCCCCGCTTCAGCCATTAGACCTCTGCAGCTCATCCAGAATGCTGCTGCCCGGCTGGTATTCAACCTCCCCAAATACTCGCAGGTCACCCCTCTCCTTCGCACCCTGCACTGGCTCCCGATAGCAGCTCGCATCAGATTCAAGACCCTGGTGCTTGCATACCAGGCAGCTAAAGGGACAGCCCCTGCCTACCTGAAGGAAATGGTAACCCCCCAAACCCCTGCCCGCTCACTCCGCTCCTCCACCTCGGCTGGCCGACTGGCCCCACCTCCTCTACACAGCAGTCGGGCTGCCCGATCACGTCTCTTCACAACACTGGCTCCCCGCTGGTGGAATGAGCTCCCCACGGCTGTTAGAACGGCAGAGTCACTACCCATCTTCCGTCGTAGACTGAAGACCCATCTCTTCCGGTTACATCTTAACTGCTCCTCCTGAGAAATCTTCCGACCCTCACCACTACGTCTCCTAAAGACACCCGCTTTCCCCTCTACTGTGTCCCTAAGAACTTCTATTGCCCCCCTTGTACTTTTTCTCAGTTTCTCCAGTAAGCATTCACATGCTTAGTACTCAAATGTATTGATTGTAAGTCGCTTTGGAATAAGGCGTCTGCTAAATGCCAAAAATGTAAATGTAAATGTATCACAAAATGTACATTTGATAAGTAAAAGTAAGCTAGCTAAGTAAGTAATCTAGCTGACTATGATTGGAAACATCCAGAAAAATATGTCCAGCCTAACCACAGTCTAAAAACCGCTAAATCCACCAAAAACCAGCCCAAAACCTATTGTCAGAAAACCGCTAATTACTATTGGGCAGGTGCCCATCTCCTGCCCCCTAAACTGTATGTCTGTTGCCAATGATGTTTGTAAAATAAAATAAAAACCCTGCACATTGTATGTAGCTATTAGGGTGTGTGTTTTAACTTCACACCTTTTGTAACTTTCAGGCACTGACATTTTGATACCGCCTTATATTGCTATGCTTATATTGCTTATAACATGCTATTTATCCAGCCCAACCGCCCAAATGCATTTTTTCTGGCCCAGTGTAATCAAAAGTAGCCCCTTCGGCGGTAACCCGCCCCATCTGGCAACCCTGATTGAGGGGAAAACGAGGCGCAAATGGAGTACCTCTAGCCCAGGCAGTGAGCTGATCTCATGCACTGAAAAACTGTTTAATTAAGCAATATCACACGAGAGGGAGTGCTGTTATCTATATCACAGCTGTGCTGATATTCAGTATAACAGCACGACCTCGAGTGTGATATTGCTTTTATACAACAGTTCTACAGCACGATTTATTAGTTAACAGTAATAAGCGACAACAGATTATGATTTGTTTGTTTATTTAATCATAAAAATAAACAAAAATAGTTCCGCAACTGAACTTCAAATGGACTGTTGCCTAGTAACTTGAACACAAACATGTAGTCTAATTAACGGTCATTTAGTAGAACATCTGTGCGGCGGAGTGATACACAATATAGTTAAAAGTCCCAGTGCTGTTATACTGTATATCAGCACTCATGGAATACCTCAAATTACTTGGTCGGAACTAACTGTTGTATAAAATACAATAATAAGTATTGTACTACTTGGACTTCTATTCTGGTTTCCAAATTTTTTTTTAAACATGCCATGATTGGAAATTAAGTAGTGTCCAGTTATGGAATTATATTTAGAAGTAGCGATATTGTCACAGCCCCCCCCTGGCTCATCAGCCGTCTATCAGTGGTGCCAGGTGTGGCCGATTAAGACCGCGACTGGCTCCTACTTAAGCTCTGCTCCTGCTTCCAGTCAACGCCAGATCGTAGCCATTTATGGTTGGTTCCAGTGTTCGTTCTCTCAACTCTAGTTCGTTACCCGTTACCCTAGCCTAACCCTATTCTCCCTGTTCCCCGTTAAGGATTCCCTGCCTGCCGACCTCCTGCCTGCCTGACTACCCTGCTCCCTGCCTGAAAGAGGCTATGTGTAAAGGGGGCTATAGACGCTTTCCCCTTCTGTGGTGGTAACTGAGACAAGACTGTGTCGCTTTCACCACGTCACACGCAGCATCAACCAATGAAAATGCGTAGGGGCGTGGACAACATGCAAGATACGCCCCTATATTTGCATACAGATCTGATGAAGTGGAAAAGAAAGAATAAATGTGGAAAAGAAAGAATGAATGTGGAAAAGAAAGAATGAATGTGGAAAACAAAGATTGAATGTGGAAAACAAAGAATGAATGTGGAAAACAAAGAATGAATGTGGAAAACAAAGAATGAATGCGAAAAAGAATAAATAAATATATAAATGTATTTATAATTACTCATTTATGTATTCATTCATTCATTTATTCATTTATTTATCTATATATTTATTGTTAATTTTGACAGACTTGGTCCTCCATACAAAACAGCCATGAGTGGACTTCTGTGACCTCCACAAATATTATGAATTATATAAAAGTACTGTGGACATTTGGGGAAAAAAGTACTAATCCAGTGAAATTCAATGATAATAGATATGTATGGAAAGACACATGTTCAACAAATAAAATCTATACATAACCATTTGAATAACATAAGTATCATGGAAAAACAGGAACTTGATTATGTACGATAAGTATGTACAATATGTACATTATGTACAGTATGTGCACGGAATACTGTATCTGTGTAATGAGGTGGGGTTTTGATAAAAAATTATTCTACCAACAAAATGAACAGAAATACTTGACATCTCTGAATATACAGTGCTGCTTGAAAGTATGTGAACCCCTTGTGCAATTATAGATTTTTTAAATGTTTACCATGAAATGTAATTAATCAGAACCATCTTTTTTATCTGACATAATAGGTTTATATTTATCAATTCCAGTACCAGCTTGCTTCAAGACCTCCACCATTATCCCTGTCCCCAAAAAGTCGAGGATCACAGGCCTGAATGACTACAGACCCGTTGCCCTGACCTCTGTAATCATGAAGGTCTTTGAACGCCTCGTCCTTGCCCACCTGAAGTCCATCACAGACCCTCTCCTAGACCCCCTGCAGTTCGCGTATAGAGCCAACAGGTCCGTGGAGGACGCGGTCAACATGGCTCTACACCATGCCCTGGAACATCTGGACACGGCCGGGACCTACGCCAGAATCCTGTTCGTTGACTTCAGTTCGGCGTTCAACACTATCTTGCCACCCATACTGGAGTGTGGGCTCTCTGCACTGCAGGTGCCTGACTACACCTGCAGGTGGATCACAAACTTTCTGTCCAACAGGACCCAGCGGGTGAAGCTCGGGAAGTCCATCTCTGAGCTGAGGACCATCAGCACCGGTTCCCCGCAGGGCTGCGTCCTGTCTCCCCTCCTGTTTTCCCTCTACACCAACTGCTGTACCTCCAGCCACCAGTCGGTCAAGCTCCTCAAGTTCGCGGACGATACCACCCTGGTAGGGCTCATCTCCAGGGGGGATGAATCTGCTTACAGGAGCGAGATTGACTTGGTGGTCTCCTGGTGCACCCGGAACAACCTAGAGCTGAATGCTCTTAAGACAGTGGAGCTGATAGTGGACTTCAGGAGGAACCCACCCCCTCCCTCTCCAATCATACTGGGAGGCACTCCAGTCACCACAGTGGAGTCATGCCGCTTCCTTGGGGTGACAGTCTCTCGGGACTTGAAGTGGGGGCCCAACATCGACGCCCTCACAAAAAAGGCCCAGAAGAGACTGTTTTTCCTGAGGCAGCTCACGAAATTCCACCTACCAAAGACCACGCTGGTGAACTTCTACACGGCCATCATTGAGTCCATCGTCATCTCCGCCATCATCATCTGGTTCCCCGCTGCAGCGGCCAAGGACAAGGCCAAGCTGCAGCGGGAGATACGCTCGGCGGAGAGGGTGATTGGCTGCCCTTTGCCCCCCCTTGAGGCCCTGTTTAAAAGTAGGGCTTTGGGGAGGGCCAGGAAGATCATGGCTGACCCCGCACACCCAGGACACGGTCTCTTCGCCCCGCTCCCCTCAGGCAGGAGGGTGCGGTCCCTAAAAACTGTGAAGGCCCGACATGCACACAGCTTTTTCCCCACAGCCATCTGGCTCCTAAATGCCGCTGGGCCCCCCCCTGACCTGACCCCTATCTATCTACCCTCCCTCCACCCCCACCCAGAGAGCTTTGGACTGTCTGGATATGAACACTTGAACACTTGATCTCTGCACTTTATATTTATATTAATTATGACTCTTGCACTTTGATGTTGGTTTGCACTGTCTTGTCCTGTCTTGCACCTGTCCTGCTGTAAACCGTGCTCCATTGTCCCAAACCAAATTCCTAACATGTTTACATGTCATGGCAATAAAGTCTTCTGATTCTGATTCTGATTCTGATTCTGAATTCCATATGTTGGTTTAGAGGGAATCATGCATGTAGTAGGAAAACTAAATTATAAAGAAATTAGTGCAGGTGCAAAAACATTTTTAAGTGAATAAGTGAACCCCAACTTGCCTTGTTCAAGTAGAATCAGGAGGGTAAATAATTGGGTACCAAATGAACCAGTTGAAGGGGAGATCTTTAGGAAAGTGTTCAGATGGGACTCATAAGATGAATACATAAGAAACCTGGTCAGTTTTGTGTTATCCATACAGGTGAATGCAAAACACAACATGCCGAGAGGAAAGGAGATCTCAGAGGACATCAGGAGGGGTTAAGGCCCCTGCCCACTGTGCGATTTGTCCACGATTTCGCCACGAATTTGTTGTCGCAGACTACGTTGTGTAGTCGTAGAGACATCCTAGCGTCGTAAGGCCAAATCGGGACGTCGTAAGTCGCACAGTGTGAGAGAGTCAGCGATCAACGACTAATTGCTCCTACGTTCTAAAGACGAGGCTACGACCTGCCGACAAATTTCTGGCAGGTCAGAAATTTTCGGCGTGGCTCGTGAAGTGTGGCTGGTCCTACGATATGTGCCGTCGTAAATGTGGAAAATAGACCCTAGCTAAAAGCATAAATGGATGTAGTGCTGTGTCTTCCCTGTGCAGGGGAAAGCGTCCCCTCCCGTTACCCCGACAACCCCGGAGAGGCAGGGCGGAGTTACGGAAATTGCCGAGTGCAACCCGAATAAGAGTTCGCTCGTTTTCCCCTACAGATAGTTCGGTTGTATGTTCGGTGTCATTTTGCGCATTACAAATGGAAGTATAAAGCACACCTGGTAATTGTAGATTTTCCACATTTCAGAACGGCATAGTTCTAAAACGTCTCGTGGGTTCACACAGGACGTTCAGAGACATTCGGTTTCAGCGCTGCCAGGGGGGTATTCCATCAACGTCGCTAAAGGAAAATCTAGGCTTATTTTGACAAGTCTCGCGAGATCTATCAAGGTATGCCTGGATCTTTTTAAGGGTCTCGCGAGACTTAACGAAATAAGCCTAGATTTCCCTTTAGCGACGTTGATGGAACACCCCCCAGCTGGAGCTTTTCGTGAAGTGCAAAGGAATTATAATTCCTAGTCCGCCATTTCTGACTCACGGTAGGAACCTTTGTATTGTTTACAGTTCACAATCGAACAATTTCAACAACTGCACAAGTCGCGTCACAAGCAATCGTGGATGACAATCGTGGCTGAGAGCAATCATACAGTGTGAGCACAATCGTACAGTGTGAGCACGCACGTCGTAAGGTCTGATCAAATCGGAGACGGTAGGACTGAAACTTTCAGTCGTGCAGTGTGAGGGGTTCACCGACATAACATCGCACAGTGGGCAGGGGCCTTTAGTGAAAGCACATCTGTCTGCAGAAGACTATATAAGATTTTAACTCCATTAGTCCACTGTGAGGCAAATCATTTACAAATGGGGAGCATTTAACATGAGAGGAACATGAGTAAAAACCAACCCAAACATAATATTTAGAGATTTCCAGACCTCCCTTGCTGCATCTCAGGTAACTGTGCATGCTTCAACAATAAGAAGAACACTGAATCAAAATGGCATTCGTGGGAGGGTTGCTAGGAAGAAGCCTCTGCTGTCAAAAAAATAACCAAACTGCCCTTCTTAACTTTGCCAGAGACCATCTGGAGATGCCTGAAGGTTTCTGGAAGTCCATTCTCCGGACTGATGAGTCCAAAATGTACCTTTTTGGTCACAATCAAATTCACTATGTTTGGCGAAAACCCAACACTGCCTACCACCAAAAGAACCTTATCCCAACAGTCAAGCATGGTGAATTTTGAGGTATAGCAGGAGATTTTTTAACTGAACTTCAAGCCACCTTTCATACAAGAAATGCAGCTCAAAGTGCTTTACAACAGGACAAAAACATATACAAGCAATACAATACAATATTAAAGCAGGGGAAGTATATAAAACAGTAAAAATAAGGTACAAATAAAATACAATAAAAGAAGAGAAACAAATGTAAGAAATAAAAAGATAAAACATTAATAACACGGTCTTAATCTGAGTCCCTTGCCTTGAAAATACTTGAAAAGTCCCTTGCCTTGAACATATTTAAGACTTCATGCTTTGAAAGTACTTAAGACTTGACTTTATGAAAGTATGGGACTTGACATTATGAAAATATTTAAGACTTGACTTTATGGTACCAACGTTATCCCCTCACACTGAGTCCCTTGCCTTGAAAATATTTAAGAGTCCCTTGCCTTGAGAATATTTAAGACTTCATGCCTTGAAAGTACTTCAGACTTGACTTTATAGAAATATTTAAGACTTGACTTTATGGATAAGAATCCCTTGCCTTGAAAACATTTAAGACTTCTTGCCTTGAAAATATTTAAGACTTGACTTTATGAAACTATTTAAGACTTGACTTGACAAAGAATGGCTCAGGATAAAGAAAATGTGTGTTTTGGATTGGCCAAGTTAAATTCTGATCTAAATCCAATTAAGAAGCTGTGGCAGCTTCTCAATTGCATAAGGGGTTCACATACTTTCAAGCAGCACTGTAGATCTTTTCACTATTTTAGGGTTTTAAACAATCCTTTTAAACAGAGGATAGGCAAGAACATTTGCCTTTTTTTTTTTACTTTGTTTATTGTTTTTTTGGGAAAGCATCAATTATGAATACAGCATTTATAAAAAGTAAAAAGGTACATACCGTATACACTCTATAGAAAATACAAAATATAAAGACATACAAACAAAATCAAAAACATAAAAACAAAACATGACAAAACAAAAAAGAGAAAATGACATACAGACAAAATATATATATACAGTATACAAATTTAAAATAATAAATAAATAAAAATAAATAATACAAGTTAAAGGCTAATGGTTTCCAGTTTCTACAGAGTCGGGAAAGGTCAAGGTCAAGGTCAAGGTGTAGGATAGGATAGGGTCCCATATGAGGTGAAATGTATCAAGTGAACCTCTTATAGAATATTACATTTTTTGTGGAGGAAAGTGGAGGAAAGATAGCAAGTCCTTCAACCAGGAGAAAGAGCTTGGAGGACTAGAACTCTTCCAGTGTAATAATATGCGTCTGCGTGCAACAAGGGAGGCAAAAGCAACCACACTAGCACACTTTTTGTTAAGACTGTTCATTAAAGCGGGCATCCCAAAAATTGCTATCAAAGGGCATGGTTGTAAATCAATATTGAGAGCTCTGGACATAGTGTCAAAAAAGGAAGACCAGTATTATTTTAATACTGGGCAGGAATAAAACATATGTGTATGATCAGCAGAGGAATAAGAACACCTGTCACAAGTGTCGACCGTGCCTGAGAACAGCTTACTGAGCTTTGCTTTAGTAAAATGACTCCTAGGCAAAACTTTGAACTGAATCAGAGATAAGTGAGCGCATGAAGATGTAGAGTTCACCATAATAAGTGCCTTTTCCCATAATTCCTCAGTCAACACCAGCCCCAGTTCCTCTTCCCATTTGTTTTTGGTTTTTGTCAGAGTGGAAGTCTCGAAAGATAATAACTGATTGTAAAGAATGGAAATAAGACCTCAGCTATACATTTGCCAATTATGTGTGTGAAGTGAATTAGCGCCATTGAATTTGGAGGTGGCTGAGTGTTGCCCTTCAAAATAATAATAATAACTAAGAATAATAATAACATCTGAGGTGTTTATTAGTTTACTTTGTCTATTGTACTCTCCAATGTGTTAGGTTATGAGTAGGGCTGTCAATGTTAACGCTTGCGATTAATCTGGAAACCTTAACGTGTACAAACCTTTATGCAAATTAATCATGTTACGAAGATATATACATACATATTAGAACTACAGACATTAGACGGAAGTCAGTTTACAATTCCATTAAAGAACTTCCATTAGCAGACACAAGTCAGGATGGCTGAGCGGTCTAAGTCGCTGGGTTCAGGTTGCAATCTCATCCCGCTTCTGGCAACCTTTTTTCTTCTTCTCAGTAATATACAATATGGTGGACCCACTACTTACATGTTACTAAATATTAAATACGGTGGACATACTGCTTACATGCTACTAAATATGAAATATGGTGGACATACACGCTAGTATTCGTTCAGTGGACTACTGACCAACAACAAGTGTTGGGTCGTCGCAAATCTGAAGAGCCACTAGTTTTGTGTGTTTGAGCTAATTCCCCTTCCTCTCACAAGGCTAAAGTGATCTCAAGAACAAATGGTATACTTTAACCCGTGTCCTTCTTAGTTTATGTAGGAGCTATAAGTATACTGTATTCTGTGATAGCAATTCGAGAATGGAAATAACGGTGATCGGTTTGAAGAAAAATACTGTCTGAAAGCAAGACACATTTTGTCACTCGAGTGCTTGGAGATGACTCTGTAATTCTCTGCTTGCTTAAGTACTGAATGTCGGAACAGCCCCACAAAACCAACCAGTGGATTGATTGATTGATTGAAAACTTTATTAGAAGATTTGCAGAAGTAGGTACATGAAAGTACATATTACATACAAGGTCAACTAACAGGATAAAAACCCAAGAAAGCCACTGGCTTATTTCAATTGGGGTCCTTGATACTCAATTAATCGTTACATGTAAGACAGACAAAAAAACTAGTACTATCTACAAGATAATACAGACAAATAACTAGTACTATCTACAAGATAAACATACATCCAACATGGGAAGAACAATACAACAAAACATAAGGTATGTACAGCGGGTAGGACAGGTGGGGACATACACCACAGGTGGGGGCGGGGGACAAAACACAAAGTATGTACAGTGGGTAGTTCGGGCAGGGGGACAGACATATAATATGTACAATGGGTAGTTTGGGCGGGGGGACAAAACAACAAGTATGTACAGTGTGTGGTCATGGTGGGGGGGGGGGGTACAAAAACACCAGTAGATTTAGGCGGGGGGGAGGGGGGGGGGGGGCGACATAATAACATTGCGTTTGCTCAGAGTGTAGACCAGGTAGGGGGGTGAGGATTGGGGGATGGGGGGGGTTGTCCATTGTTCCACGGTTTCGGTAGAGAGTCTCCGGGTGGTGGGGGAGGGGGGGTCGTCGCCGGGTGGGGGAGGGAGGGGGGAGGGGGGGTCGTCGCCGACTGAAGCCTTTGGTCGTGTAAGCCTGTCTAACCTCGCTGCAGCTCCGGGCTTTCATCTCAGTGGTCGAAGATAATGTGGCGATTGTGGAAAGGAGTTGACTCGAGACAAAAAATCGAGTTCATGTATCATACCTGGGGCCCAGACACCTCACGACTCCAAGTACTTTGGTTTATTTGCTAAACTAAACACACAGAACAAAGCACAATGAACAGGGGCTACCTATCTCCCCAACAGACTCACGGTTTGTACGATTCCCCCCCATAAACCTTTGCGGTACTTTGCACATTCCTATTGGATGCCAGCTGCCGTTGTCACAATATAATACATTATAGTAAATTCTACCATGACAATGAATGGGGAAAAGTTAAGGGAGTTTCAGAGTAACTTTTCCCGACTCCGAAGGTCCCTGTTTCGAAACAATGTTTTTCCCTTTCACCTTTGTGGTGGAGCAGTTACTTACGATAGGGCTTCTTTCAACCGACTAGAATTCAGGTGAGAACGAGCGGGTGCAGTGTATCTGTGCAGTCTGAGATTTGGCAGTTAAGTGCAATTCTGACTTTTTTACTCAAATTAAGAGATTCTAATCTTATTCAGAAACCTTCAAAACTGTTTGTCATTTCTTTATTCCAACACCACACATGTTTCGTTTTATCTCCCCCCCAAAAATACAAGTAAATACTAGTATTCTAAACTTGTGATTAATCATGATTAATTTGAGTAAAAAAGTCAATCATGATTAATCTGATTAATCACAGAATATTATTGTGATTAACTTGATTAAACATTTTTAATCGATTGACAGCACTAGTCAACATTTTGAAAATAGCCTTAGCTGTAGCCTTTTCAGATCAACCTTGGTTTGACTGATGTTCCCCCCCATACTACTAGTAGGTCGTCCTCGGGCGTGCCCTCCATCGGCGTACTAAGCCACAAATCAAGTTCTCATAATCAAATGTACATATCAGCTGTAAACACAGTGATTTTGATGGCTTGCCTTGCATAGTGTGAGTTGGTCAATGCTATGAAGAGAAGACAAGATCACATCAGATTTGCATTCTGACACTGAAGATATGATCCACAACATCATCCCAAACTGGAACTTAAGCCCTATTCCCACAGGACTAGTATTGTCTGCTTACCTCTGGTAATTTGAAATAATTACGGAGGACGTCTGTGTTCTTAATCCTGTGTGAATCGGCCATGTCTGTAAAAATGGCTGTAAAAATTCCACCGCAAATTACCTACCATATTTCACTGATTACGGAGGTCCTGTGATAATATTAATCCTGTGCTAATCAGCATGACGGTAAATTGGGGTTTTTGGGGAGTTTGTTTTCTCTGTCCCTTTTTTTTGCAGCATGTTCGAGAACTAACCAATGCCTGTTGCGCTTTTTGTTCATGAAGCGGATATTACACAGAGCTATGACATCATATCCGGGGGAATGTCCATAGATTCCAGTAAAACACAGACTTCGCTTATCTCGTCCGAATGCACCACACGAAACACAGACATCTGAGGTGGATTTCTAAATTACAGAGGTCACCAGATGATACTAGTCCCATGTGAATAGGGCTTTAGTCCAGCAGGTCTCCCAAAACAGGTGGTCTCTTTTGGTCAGATGTGGCTTCATGCTAAGCATTATGAAGATGATCAGATTGCGATGCAGTATTGGCTAAAAAATAACTATTTCCAATGGAATAGAGTCATGTCTTATTCTTACTGCTCCAAAATTGCAATATCATGTTTATCTAAAGGTTGTCTTTATAAAGTGCAGGCTTCAGGTACGTTTGTCATCGAGAAACAGGGATTACTCTGTGAATTCTGAACTTTGCATCACGACAAACTGGATAATCCTGCTGTAGACAGTTTGTTAAATGCAAGAGCCACTTTCTGAGTTCATCACTGTTTGGAACAGATTAGTGGAGGGTAGTGGATCTCATATGGCCCGGTCAGGGGCCATCACTGAAGGGCTTAAAGGATTAATGGTCTCTCTCTCCAATATTCAATCCAACCAGCCTTGAGGACACATGAGTTACAGGACAAGCATGTTACAATGTGTCTGCATGTGTTACAATGTGTGTCGGCGTAAATATAGATCCATGCACTTCACTCATTCTGTACTCCCCACATGTATGTTTACATGTGATATGCTTTCTATGATTCTGTGATGGGGTTTATCCTTAGGAATCCTATCTCTTTTTTTATTCTGACTCTCACCAGCATTGTAACAGAGCGGACTTCCTGAGGGTACAGTTCAGTCCAGCTTGCTGCAGTGATTGACTTACGATGCAATGGCTTCCATGGAACAAACTATGGTCATATGGGGTTGGGGAGGTGGGGTCGGAGGCTAAATACATGTTTAAAGACACCATGAGCCTGCTCCATCAACAGACAGGCCATTTCAGCGTATGTTGGATGAGATGTAATTTCCCATCTGCTTTATGGCCATTTCTGATCCCTGGACTCTTGTCAGGGAACTCTTCAGGGAAGATATCATCAGTAATATAAGGAGGACTCTGGCAATACTCAGGGCCTTAGAAGGCACTTCACTTCCCATAGCCTCGTGGATGGCTTGAGGAATGTGAGAGCACAGGTCACAAGTAAACGGTTTGCAAACACTGTATCAAATTGCACACATTCAAGTGGCTTAAATCACCTTGGATGTTCAATTTGAAACAGTGATTTTCATTGGACTAGCCCCAGATATTCCCCTGACCCTTAAGTATTTCCTTAAACTTAAATTGTTATAGTTTGGTGAATCCAAACAGTGAGGGAACACATTTAACTGTTATTGTGGACAGTGTTGTTAGTTGACTGTGATTATGTTCACCGCACCAGACCAGTTCAATGATTCTTTAAGCAACTTTCAACAACCGCCTTTTTTATTTTATTTTTTAAAGACCAGTTTATGCTTTATGAAAATCTCCTGTTATAAGGTTTGATGATTCAGCTACTTTGGATAACAACATTTGAATGCACATGTTGGATTATAAATAGGTACCTAGTTTTTCAAACATTCACATGGTAAGGAGAAACTTAGGGCCTTAGCCATAAATAATAGTTGGAATAAATGCTCATTAGAAGGCATATATTGAGAAAGGACTCTGAATAGAATAAACTGTATAATTCAACACTGCAACACTAAAGTAAGGCCCTTTTGTATGACCAAGTTGTTTTTTTCTCCCTCATTATCGGCAAACAGAAACTTGGCATGTGTAATGACTTATGAATACACTCTTGAGAAGAATACAAAACAGCATGGGCCCTAGCCTGGCCAGGAGTGCTGCAGCTATAATATGAAACATTAACTTGGCTCCACTGCAGCATCCCAACACATGTTATTGTTTGTTGCCAAACGGCTCTTTAATTGCGAACAACAGTAAATCTGAGGTAAAATAATTGCCAGACTAGTTGAGAACATGTGTTTATATCCCATGTAGGTTATAAAGATCGTTTTGTTATTGCACTTGTTGATTTCTACTGAAGAAGAACACTGTTTTAATGAGAGAAATTCCAATGTATTTTAGAAACGTTACAATTTTTCAAATGATAACTTTAAAGGTGAAATGAAGCTTCACAAGTGGTATATGAGTCCTCCAAGGATGCTTCATAAATCATGTATAGGTGAATGTCATTACTGTATTATGGTAGCAAAGGGGTTTGCCACATTTGGCTAAGCACCAGATGTAAGGATCGGATATAAAACCTTTTATATATTATGAATGTTCTTATGAATGGTTTGTTAAGCATCCAATTTATGAACGCTTCACAAAGTCTTTTCATTTTGTTTTTATATGACACTTTTTTCTTAACAGTAGCCATAACATTATATTGCCACTAATTTGGCAGCTGAATGAAGAAGCCACCATTAGATCATTGTGCAAGAGGCTAATAATAAAATGATCTAATAGTAGCTTCTTATCAATAGCTTCATCAACAGGTGACTTTTTCTGTTTCCCATCATTTCCACAGAATATCCTTAAGTACAGTACATGCAATTCAGTCCATCTCATCCAATACATGCATCCCTTTTCATGCCTCTTACACTTATTCTCTCCACCTTATGGTCCTGATCATGTTGGACAATACTATTCTCTCTCTCTCATGGAGTGACCCAGTGAGTGTCTTCCCTCTGGGTTCTGTCCTCCACCCCTACTTTACAGCTACAAAGCACGGCCTGTCTCACCTCCCCACCTCCCCACCGCCCATGCTGCTTCATAAACCCAGCTGTTTCCCTTTGTCTCTCCTGCTCAGTATATCTCACAATGTCCTTCAAATTAGCTAAGGGAAAATCGTCCACTTGTATGGGAGGATCACATTTTGAAGACAATGAAATGTTTTAACTGGATCACTCATTGCGCGGGATGCATATCCAGCTGTGTCTCTTCAGCCATGATACGTTTCACTTGTAAAACACGCTCATTAGTTACTCAACACTTCTTGGGCTGCCTGACAGGGAATTCCTGATGACAGTTTCCCCCACCCTGTTCCCTCCCACACTCTCAGAACCTCCCACCATGAGCACTTCAAGGCTCTTGCTCTCTGCTCATGAGAAAGCCCATTCCAGATAAGAAAAGGTTAGGGGTAGAGTGGTCATCTAGGAAAAGGTATGCTATGCTGACCATTTAGCAAGTCCATTTAGTTGCAAGCTTTACCAGTAGGATTGGACACCAATATCCCAATTGGTACGTTCAGTAAGGTCTTATTCTACATGTTCATTACTATACCATATGTATCATAAAAGTATACCACTAATACATAGGCTCTAACTTTTTTTTTTTTTTTTTTTTTTTTTTTTACAGATTATAAAATTGCAGATTGTAAGCTTTATGTTATACATTGACATCTGAAAAGTTGAAGAAGAAGCTAATTTGAATGTTGGTACACCTCAAATCAAATACCGGAGAAAATCATTCAGAATCAAAACAGACGCGTTTGCTACCATCGCATTGTTCGCAGCTAAGAAAGAACATCGCTATGAACATCTAACTGCATGTTTAGCACATCACAATATGCTGATAGAACATACATGCTAAAAGCACATAACTGCACATATGAGAGGATCACACAGTCCTTGCTTTTGAACACGTCCTATAACGTACGTTTGTTTACAAGCATGTATCACTAATCCAGTAGCCTGAAGCAGGATGGCAGACGATACAGTGAATCCAATTCACAAATGATGATGATTATTATTATTATTATTATTATTATTATTATTATTATTATTATTATTATTATTATTATATTGAGTGGGCTCTTCCAACACTTAAACTTTCGCAATATGGAAAGAAAATGGAAAACACTTTTTGAAGAAGAAGAAGAAGAAGAAGAAGAAGCTTTTTGGTCATTTGCGCGACTTGAGAATTACCTAAATGTGGACCTTTTCACCAAACCATGTCACATTTTACTAGGTGCTCTTGATGATTTCACTAGCTGCTCTTGATACACTATGTAACAATGTTCCAGCTGTTAGAAGAAAATGAGTTTGAAACCTTTTTGTGAGTTTCTACTTGCTTCTCTTACCTTCCCCTCTTTCTTCTGTCCATTCTGTGTACATCATCCTCCGTTGGGGAACACTCAGAAGGAGAGTCTGTCCTTCCATGTGACATTGAAACAGGCCAGGACACTGCCTCCATACATCACACAACGGCTGCCTAAAATAAGCCCTGACCTTTTTCCCCCAATGTTGTATGTGCATAATATAGAATTTTGAAATGTTGAGTGGCTCATAATGGCTCGATATGCTACACTAGTTTGTTTTAAGCAAGAGAAAGCAAGAGAAGGAACATTTTAGACCAATCAGGTAGAGATCTGGGTTTCAAAAGCACTGATCGTTTGTACCATTTATGTTTTCATTAGCAAAATGTTAACTGTCATTTTACAATTCATGTGTAAAGTTTGATAAATTAATTTCAGCAACAAAACATCCTCTTGTATTCTTAATAAATCAATAGGGAGCAATGCTAAATGTTGGGTAGAGCTCTTTACAGTTTACCATGGTTAGACATGAGGAAGAGAAGTCTTCATCTTCTTTAATGTTCTGCCACTCTTAATAACAATACAATCTATATTACATTTAGGGTTAGTTTTCCTCTGATGTGTATGAGCTCAGTGTGTACACCAATGTTCCTCCTTGGAGCTTCATTTCAGGAATGTCACCCATGAGGCCTGGGACAACCCCGCCACCCCCCCCCCACCCCCCCCACCCCCCCACACACACACACACACACACACACACACACACACACACACACACACACACACACACACACACACACAGTCTGACCCTAGCCGGGTGCTTCCCTCACCAAACCTGAGAGGGTTGCAAGCATGAACAGAGGTCCCTACACTTAACAGTATCAACAATCTAAGCACTCCCTCTGCTAGGCTGTGAGCATTGCACAGTGCATTACTGTACACCACAGACAAGTGACCTGATACCCACACTTTCTTTCTGTCAACAAAGATTACTCTCAGAGGAGCGCGGTGGGGATCTCCTGACAGGGCAACCTGCTGCTCCCTGACTCATGTGGACAAACAGAGCATGTGCGGGATGGGATGCAGGTTTGTTTTCCCTGTCAGAACAGGGTACGAACAGCAGCAGGGCCAGCCACCACATCCCCTGTGGAAAAGGCTCATATTTCTCCAACACTGTGGCCCACCGTTTAGAATTCAGTAGTGCAACGGCGCAGACTGTAGCTAGGGATGTCTGTGCCCTTGTGGCTCATTTTCAGACGTCCCCTGCCCTTATGCACTATGCCCTCCACCCTTCTCCGAAAAGAACCCCCCTGCTTTGTCTTGATTTCTCATTTCCTTGTCCAGGCTTGTGACGGGCCCTGCTGAGAAACTACCGCCTGGTGTGAGGTCAGGTGTTATTTATCACAGCCGTCTGGGCTGGGAGTTGACGTTCGTAAAGGCGTTCTGCACTGCCATTGTAATTGAGTCTCCTTGTCTTTTCTAGGACACCAACAGATATAACTATGTCAGGACAGCTCACAGCTATATATTACCAGCCTCACTGAGGAGGACAACTGGTAAGTTATCATTCGACGTCAGCTGACTACAGGGAGGGACACACATCTGGCTCAAAAAGAGGCATGATTTTACCACGGTAGATGCACATAGTATGCATCATACAAATGCATATCACTATTTTCAGAGGTCATCTACTGTATAATGTAAAACTACTGGTACTTTGCCTGCAATAATTGTCTGTTAAGAAATTGTAAACAAAAGGACTAAAAGGATCCTTATAAAACGGGTTCAGAGAAATATGTGATCTGATTGGCTAAAACTGCATTCCAAGGCATATATTCATCTTTGACAATCACACGTAGCTGAGAAAGGGGTACCAGGCAGTTAAAGGCAAGGAATGTAATAAGAAGTTTGGCTGGTGACATATTCTGTGGATGGGAGTCTCTGACACATTCACGCCTACCTGGTCCTGGTCTGTGGGACAGTTGTTTTGGGCTTTTTCTTTATTATGGTGAGCAATCTTCTGTCATCCACTGTGGAGGTCTTTCTTGACCGACCAGCCCTTTTGTGATTGCTGAGCTCACCAGTGCTTTTGTTTCTTTTGAACAATGTTCCATACTGTTGTTTTTGGCAAGCCTAAGGTTTTGGCTATGTTTCTGATTTTTCACTTCCTCGACTTTCATTGACACCTCTTTGGTCCTCATGTTGACAGATGCAAACTCCAATGGCAAATCAAAAGCCTAGAATTAATAGTACACATTGACAGGTCTCTTCTACCTGCACAAATGATGTGATAAAACACACCTAACTTACCTGTCAAACCAATTGTCCCATTACTTTTGGAAGAAAATATGCTTCACTGTACCATTACGTATGCAGGTCACTGTATATAATATAATATATAATTTTGTAAAAAGTGACAATAGCACATTGTCAATCAAGCAATAGTCACAAAGTTGAGTTACAGCTTACAGAATATGTTCGGTTGTGGCTCAAATAAAATTGCCATCTAGACATACTGTAATTCAATGTATGATGTAAATTTACACTGAACAAAAATATAAACACAACACCAATTTTTCATGAGTTGAAATCAAAAACCTAAGACTTTTTCTATGTACACAAAAGGCCTACTTCTCTCAAATTGTGTTCTCAAATTTGTTTAAATCTGTGTTAGTGAGCACTTCTCCTTTGCCGAGATCCATCCACCTGACAGGTGTGACATATCCAGATGCTGATTAGACAGAATGATTATTGCACAGATGTGCCTTAGGCTGATCACAATAAAAGGTCACTCTAAAATGTGCAGTTTTATCACACAGCACAATACCACAGATGTCATAAGTTTTGAGGGAGCGTGCAATTAACATGCTGACTCCAGCAATGTCCACCAGAGCTGGTGACAGAATGTTCATTTCTCTACCATAAGCCGTCTCCGAAGTCGTTTCCAATTCCAATTCCAATTCTCGGAAATGCCTTTGGAGATGGCTTATGGTAGAGAAATTAAATTCACGGGCAACAGCTCTGGTGGACATTCCTGCCAATTGCATGCTCCCTCAAAACTTGCGACATCTCTGGCTTTTATAGGCTTTTAGAGTGGCCTTTTATTGTGACCAGCCTAAGGCACATCTGTGCAATAATCATGCTGTCTAATCAGCATCTGGATATGTCACACCTGTCAGGTGGATGGATTATCTCGGCAAAGGAGAAGTGCTCACTAACACAGATTTAAACAAATTTGTGAAACCAATTTGATAGAAATAGGACTTTTGTGTACATAGAAAAAGTATTTCAACTCGTGAAAACAAAAGTGTTGCATTTATATTTTTGTTCAGTGTATATAGATATAGATATAGATAAAGATATAGAAAGATACTGTAGATAGATAGATAGATAGATAGATAGATATTTTATGATATTTATATACTTTATTTAAATGTGATAGTTCATTGCAAATTAAGATTGTCTTATAGAATCAACCTAACAACAGATCTCTAACTTTATCACAGCAAACTGATGTCTACATATTTGAAGACCACTGCTGTGTTACAAAGAAAAAAAAAATCAGGCCAACCCCTCTGACAGTGTTGACATTTATGGGGCAAAGGCTCCATGCACATTGGCAGAGGTCATCGGAAAGTAAACACCTATTAATGGTTACCTGCATGACAACCAGATAAACAGGTCATGGTAATGATTAAGCCAAGGTTGGTTGGGTTATAGGCCATGTGTGCACAAAAGCATGTTGGGTGAAGGCAGGTTCATGCCGGTGCTAAAGAGTGAATGTAATTGTTTTAGGACAGCGATCTTTGACCTGTGATGTGTGAAAGCAATAGTTGTAGATGGTACCACTGGAGCACTTCGGAAAATAGGGGAGCCACACAGACACTCGATCGCAGGGACTGCAGTAAAATATGCCTATTGAAAGCCATCAGAACTCTTATGCAGGTATTGCATAGTGGGTGGGTTGCAGGCTACTCAGTGTAAAATGAAGAGAAAAAAACAGCACTCTCAAGTTCACAAGGTCACTTCCAGCCCAGGGATAAAGTAAACTGAGCGAAACTGCACAGGCTGCAACTTATCAGGCTGCCTGCGTGCCAGAGTTTTTTTTTCTTTTTTTCTTTTTTGTGAGTGTGAGTGTTTTAGAAAACAAAACAGTCCTCAGCTCAGGTATTAAACAGCGAGACCTTCAATTTGATATGAATGGATACTTGTTGTCCTTATAAGAAAAGAAAAAGAAGTTGATTTGAGAAAGCAAATAATACAGTCAAGATAACTCCATTTTTGGATATGAGGAGACTGTAAAGTCCTTGAGAAATAATTGTGTCGTCAAATAAAGGAGACTTCCCTTTTGTTTGGCCATGTTCATGCCATTGTTTGATTTACAAAAAAAAAAAACTGTGGTTACCTTTCTCAATGAAATGTCAAGCTAGTGAAAGAGGGAAATTGAAGGCTACTTCACGGCTAACAATTCAGTGAGGAGGTTGAGCGTATTCCCCTTCCCAGCATTCATCAGTCTTTGGTGGTCTAGGAGAAACATGAGGGTAATCATAAGCATCAATGGAATTCACCATCTTTTTGCTCATGAAAATCTGTTGTTGATTTTGCAGAAATGTGAAGCACTTTCTCATTGTTCACCCCCATTCTTCTGACACTGAGTAATGTGTCATGGCATGGAGAGCTTACTTCTGTACAAACCATTTCAACAGTCGGTCATCCACAACCACCTTAGCACTCCACATATTACACCTGCATATTTCAGAGCTTTTTGCAAAAATCTGGAAAATGTTACCTTTGAATATCATTCAACTGTAAGGGTACAAACTGTGAAATGAGTACTTACAATTCCATGCAATTTAACATTTCATGAATTCCAAATACAAGTTTAATTGAAAATGTCAATGATTGTTTGTTTTCTGTCAATGGACAATGCATTGGCAGGGCTGGTGGGTTGGTTCATTGAAAGTTGATGAAATGGTGGTCTAAATGATCTGCAACTACCAACAATTCTTCAACAATTCAACAATCGTATTCAGAGTTCAACAAAAGACATGTCATGCCATCAATGCTGCTGCTGGTTTGTATAATTTATGTTCAAGTGTGACATATTGAGACTCAATCTGCATTTCAAATTATGAATCATAATACCCTAAGCCCAATCGAGGTTCCTGTGTTTAACTTGGTCAACATACGACTTCACTCAAACTGGTGATCGTAAACGACTTAACTTAAAACGTGTTTATCTGTGCCAACTTGGTACAATGGGACCAAGTTGAGAGATTACGATACACAAATCATGTTGTGGTATGCTCATTTGGAGATCAGCCTGTTACCTTAAAAACGACATTTTGTTTTGTAAAAGAAATGTGATGTTTAAGACCTACATTAGTATCATAAACACTGGCAATAGGCAAAACAGTGTTGGTTATCTTATGTTGAAGTAACAAGGAAATAAAAAAACCTTAAACCCTGGCATAAATTACATGAGTGGGAGAGTTGTTCAAGTCTATATCACCTCGGCAGGAATTGTAACATTAAAAAAGGTGAAAAAAGAGAGGGTCATCTGGTTTCCATTAGCAAGATAAAATGGTTCACTTGGAGCCTTTTACCAGCCTCTTTGTTACTGGGAGGCGTCCATACTGCTCCCTCCATCATCATCCAGTTGACACAACATTAAAGGCTTCAAACAGCCGCGCTGGGTCCCTTAATCAAAAACTAATTGTAATAGATATAGGGGGAGTGCTAACACTCTGACTGCTCAGGCTGGTATCAGTCGTCAAAAGCTGGAGATACCATGAAATACAACAAAAGCATGATAGCTGAGACAGGGCAAAATAAGTGTGAAGTACAACATGTGGCTTAAAAGGCACATGTGCTCTGATAGCATACTCCATGAGATAAGCTCACTCTGAGCTTGTCAAGCTGTGTTAATTAGCAAAAAAACGAAATCAGAAAATAAAACATGAACTTCTGGTCCAAGGTTTGCATGTCACTAATAGTTTTGAATAAAATGCCTAATTCATGTTATTTCTAATAAGCAAGGAAACAGATGTTGTGAGTGTCAAAGGTCCTCAATGCTTAGAGAGAGTTACTGCACAGAACAACGGCATTATTAGGCATTATACAATGGTTTGATCAGAACAAGCTTTGTGATTGGCCGAGAGACATTCAAAGCTGTGTTTTTTATTCCCTGATAAAGTAACAGCGATTACGTGTTTTACCTGTTAACCATACGTCACAGGAATATCCCTGTGCAAACACTTGCATTACAAAGATTTCTTTATCACGTTACCTTGACAACAGTGGTTGTTTTGAAAACTATATTTCTGAGCGCAGGGCAGAAAACACAACCATCTACCACAAAATAAACATTTATTTATTTATTGTTTTCTTTTCACAGCCTCTCATGCCTTATTGCTTCATTGATTAACTTTGAGTGGTGTAGGTAAGGGTAAGTTGTCAGGGAACACATTAGCAAACATTAGCGCTAGTATAAGACGTAGCAAACAAAACCACTAAAAGCACTTATGTGAACATTTTCCCCAAAGCCGACGCAAGTCTTAGTTATGCACACCCTCTGCCATCCTTGACCTAACTCCTTGCATCTTGTATCATCCTGCCAGTTCTCGGGCATTACTGTAATAATAATGCATTTATTATTGAGGGGGGGGGGGGGGTTGGGGGGGGTTATTATGTGTATGCTGTTACGATAGCTGGCCATCCCACTTAAGTATCAGAATATGTAATTGTAAGTAATTGATTTCTTTGCATTTTTATTAGTTGTGATTCAATTAGCAATACCTCTTGCCTGCACGACATTTTAGAACTTAAGGAGGTTTTTCTTATATACTAACCTTCCTGACACTCTTCTGCTATTGGAATCCAGTCGAAATTCATGTGCAAGGTTGGAGCAGGCTGTCATGTCAGAGTGATCCATAATGTAATTCCCATCTCCTTAGATGATTGAGTTAGGAATTAGGACTACTGATACACTTGTCTTCCTCACCATGTCAGTCCCTTTGGCAGGGCTCATTCTTTTGCAGTTAGTCATACAACCTCTTGATGAATTTATTCCCAAGTGAAACCTAACCATCCTAATCTCTGCCATATAGGTCTTAAGGACCTGACTATAAGTGCATTAGATTGGTTCATGGTTTGAATAGTAAATTAAGAGGGTAATGGTGGAATTTAAGTTAGTGATGTTAATGTAGACTGTTGCAGAGGGTATTGTGAATCACCACAGTCGCCTTTATAATGACGACAATTTATTCAGGACAATTCAAGAAGTTACAAATTGCAGAGGGCAACAGTACAACAAGACATTTTATTTGACTAGAATCAATAACAAGAAATCATTATGATAGATTAGAATTGGATAAACACACACACACACACACACCTGGTATTCAAACTCACACTTACAATAATGCTTAGCACTTCAGTCTATGGCAAACAAAATATCAAAGTTAGCTTATCATGACAGTTGGCTCTTAGATCTCAAAGTGTCTGGACACTTTGACTTGGGGTAAGTCCTTTTTCACCCACCAAAAATGTATGCCTGAGAAATGTAATTGTGTAAAAAATGCACGCAGCTCCCAACCAGCAGCACCACCCTTCCTGCACTCCCCTGTGGATAACAAATGGGCCTTTTCTCTGGGAATTGAGGCTAAACGATGGTTTCACTTAGAGAGCAAAGTGACTGTCCATCTTCATAACAGTGCTCTCCATCAAAGAGCAATGAATCCCATCCTATCCCACTGGCTCTGATTAAACGCAGGCAATGGATATCCCCTCTGTGAAGGCCTGCAAAGCTGCCCCCTGTGTCCGCCTCGCACCTGCAACTATCAGCTTCTTCTTCTCTTGTGATAAAAAAAACCCTACACATCTGGTCAGGGGAGCACTGTTCTCCTCAGGCTGAGCCATTCAGCAAAGTCTTTTTGAAAATGACACACCTCCATTTGATTGAAATTACTAAAGGCATTTCTTATTAGAGGGGTCACATGGAAAACCCACAGGTCACAAAGTTCAATGGCTAAGGGAATTTCGCTGTTTGTTTCACTTTGAACTTTTTTCTGGCTTTTTTTTTCCTAATTGTAGAGTGAGAAAATCATGTTCAAGGAATGCAGTTTTGCCAAGTTTAGGGAAAGCTGCAACTCTCATACTTTTTACAATCCAACTTGAAATACTTCTGATGACATAAACAAGATCATATTGATTGATGCAAATATGCAAGTACAACGGAAAACAGTGCGCCTGAAATAGGATTTTAAGGCGCAATCCGTAAAAAACATGTTCACTGTGTTTCTCCTCTGTTGGGGCCTCTTTTGAAGCACAAAATCAAAGAGGTAGGATTTAGTAGTGTGTGTGTGTGTGTGTGTGTGTGTGTGTGTGTGTGTGTGTGTGTGTGTGTGTGTGTGTGTGTGTGTGTGTGTGTGTGTGTGTGTGTGTGTGAGTGTGTGTGCGCGCGTGTGTGTGTGTGTGTGTGTGTGTGTGTGTGCGGGTGTGCGTGTGTGCGTGTGTGTGACTGCACATGCATGCAGGCATGTGTGTGTTTTGTTTAGCCACGCTTGTGTATGTTGTAATTCGTTCTGCTTCCATACAAAAGAAAAGCTACAGATGGTGTCTTCAATGCATGAGCTTGTACGCTATACCCAGTTGCTCATGTAAAAAAAAATATAAAGTCACAGTTTAAAAAAAAGAGCATGTCTCGACTGATGGTAAGAGAGCCAGTGGAATCTAGTTAGTCCTGTCCTGGCTTTGTATTGGGTTACCATCCATTTCAAGGGAGTAAAAACTTACAACATTCTTCCTTTAAGTCTGCATCACAGACAGTGAAGAACATTACTCTAAGAAAAACAAGCTAAGGTCAACTCAGATAACCATGTCACACATTAATCCTTTAAACGCTTTAACATACCCATGTCCCTAATACTTACACTGACAAAACAGTCGACTTAAAGTCTATGCTCATACAGTATTTACAACGAAGAAGGTCTTTCTTTACTCATGTTATGAAAATGTGTGTATAAATGAATGCCTACAGTAGCCCATAACAAGTTAATCAGATACTGAATTAGAAGTAAACCTGTGTCTCACACAAAGTGCACACAGTAACATTAGCTAATGTCATTATCTCATCTGTGAGGTTAAAGGGCCTAATCGGATGTTATAGGATTTGCAGAAGCCTAAACTGATCTAATAGGGTAAACTACTGGCACTGTGACAAGGTCTTAGATAACAGACTGAACATCCCAGCTATTTCTAGTGGTATCAATATACTGACCACAACCTAATCTCACTGAGGCAATGACCATGACTCACATTGGCTTGAATGGAATTATCTCATGATCAGATGTTCTCCGCAGGCAACTCTATGGATTTGTCAGTTGGAACAGATCGAGTGGGAAACATTTATTTGGAATATTCCAATAGTCATGCTGATACTGTCCACAGCTATCGTAGGAAAGTATTGATACTTGTTGTCTCTGTGGAGGGGGAGGAGGAAACAATGACTTCACAGAACCAGGATTAGGATGTGTATCACTCTGAGCCATGTTTTGATGGCAGCAGCTATTGAGTGGATCGGTCCCTAGAGCTTCAGTCAGTATATTAGTCCCATAACGCCCATTCTCCATATTTGTTAACATGCTGGGTCACCTGTCTCACAGCTGTCCACGTTGACTGAATCTGCCTTTTCATCATCAAGAGGTACCTGCCGTAATGACCCTGTAATAAAGTGTCATTATCTATCCGCCCACAGTCTTGTGTACCCTGCACAAAGCCGCTGGAAGAAACCAGGCCTTGTCTTTTATAATTCATTTCTGGTGGGTATAAATGTCAGCGTCCTTTTGTGTGGATTACAGACATTCCCACATCAGGGCTGGGCTGATTATACCATGTGGAATAGTGGGAGTAGAATAGAGCATTTGATTTCAGATAATGTAGAACGAGACAAATGCCACTGGACTGGCAGGGGCCTTTTGTCTAAGCCTGGCTGTAGCTGGAGACTTGAATCTGAGACAGTCTATGTCAGCGAGTGCTTGAAGAGATGAAAACGGCAGTGTGGTGTGGATTTCACTGACTGTAATAATACAATTTGTCAGGTTTTATGATGCCTGTGACAGCTGGAATTCATCCCCTTAACCTTTTAAATTCCACCTCATTATCCCATGCAAAACCACCTAAGATCCTAATTTGTCACCTTTATGTATGATGGTGAATGTACAATATCATTCACCATGCTATCCCTTTAAAGGTGCAATCTGTAGTTTAATTCCCCTGTGGTTGCAAAATGAATTACATTTACAATCACAGCTGAAACGTAGCAAATCCTCATAGACAGAAATAGTTTATGTGACTCAGGCTACATTTAAATCATGGAAAGCATAAGGAAGACTGTATGAAAAGCATAATGACAAGACTATTAGCTGACAATCTAATGGTGTAATGAAATGTTATGATTGTGGCCCGTGGAGACAAGTGAGCAAAATCATGTTCTCAGAGTTTGTATGTTCTCAGAGCTGTATGCCATGTCTCAAAACCAATGACTGAGAAACTATATTACTGATAGTGACTTGGATAACGGAACTCAAGAATAATCACATTGTTAATTCAAATCACACATATCTTGATAATGTGAATATGAAACACATGTAGCATAAGAGATAGCTTGAATAGTTCTTCAATAATGTGTTTTCAGACACCAAGTTCAATAACTTGTCCAGTAATCTGTATATTGATTGCTAGTGTCATCATGTGTTAGTATAGAGGCAGTCATGTGGCTGGCGGAACAATTCAAGGGTCCCATTGTTCATTCATCAGCACCCCTGATTGGGCCCATGTCTTGGTTAGCTGCAGGCCAGCCAGATAAAGATCAGTAGATGATTGGGCACACACATTCTTAACATGGCTGACCCGTGACATCTCGGAGGCAGGCAGGGAGCCTGTCATTATGTGTACAATGCACTGCTTTCTTTCCTCTTATCTTTACCGATGACATTGAGAGTTTTCGTATTAACTCATTAACGACAAGACTCATCATTAAAGGCATCAAGGGGTACCAAGGCGTGGTGTAGTGGCGGTGACACTACCATGAGGAATGTGACCGAAGCCCTTCTGCAACCTCATGGAGGACTTAATAATCCCTTAGGGCAGTTGCAGGTCTTGGTCTGAAGCTGTCACGTCAGCCATTTTCATGTCATCATACACTAGGTTGGACTTTTGCATAGTAAAAGCTTCTTCGAAGTATGTAGGGTCATGGCTAGGCCGATCACATTTTTGGTTTAAGGACATCAGCTGCACCCTGTACCTTTGCACGCTCCTAAGTTTTTCCTTTATTCCTAGTTTGTCATACGGAGGCCTTGACACAATTCCCTACATTATTGATGGGCTATCTGCTTTCCCTGCACTATACTGTATATAACGGCATGGGGAAAAAATTAATACCATCCTTTCCACAAATCTGTCACACCAGCCTTTTCTCTGTTTTGTTTGTTGTCATGTTGCCGCAATTACACCAAGGGGGGAAAAAATGAAAAAAGTGTCTGCGAGAGATTGATAGCTTTGGTCTGTGGTTCAATTGTAAATTAGAATGCAAGTCCCTCTGGGATACAAGGGCTCTATTTGTGATTAAGAAAAAGGCTCCATAATAGACTGATGGTGAAAAAGTTTGCTCCCTCTTACAAACAGGCAATTAGCTTGATGAAATGGCCACTACTTTTTTAGTGTCCTGGATATGTAAACCGATATTATAATGAAGTGTCGGATAGTTTATGCTATTATTTTCACCTTGAGCTGTACAGGAAGTGGTGTTACAGTATATTGGCGCTTTGTCCTGCCTTGTAGCACTGGCTGACACCAGCCCAGCACAACAGCCCATGCACAATGAAAATTGGAGCACAGAAAGAAACAAAGCAGATCCTATTGTGTGATGAAGGTGGTGCTAGCAAATGTCATTGCAGAGGCCAGTCTGACAAAGACCTCAAACATTGCATGCAGCTAAGTAATTCTGATTCCTGGAACATGCAAAAACACTTTTCTTCTGTTGTTTAGGTAATAAACTAGTAGTCAATACAGCAGCATCTATTTTGTCATTTACTTAACACCAAGCCCAAAGTTGTCTGATGGCGTGGTGGTAAGTGGGTAGGGTAAGTTGCTGTTGTTTTTGTGGTCTCTCTAGTAATGTTTGCTGGTAGGTGTGTAGCAAGGGGTCCTGGTGATTAACCACCACCTTTCTAAGGTACCCCAATAAGTCACACTTAATAACTGAATAAGAGCGATTTCTTTCTTTCTTTATGTATTGTAATTTACACCAGTTTTTTGAGACAGGATGGTGGATATGGACATGGTGAAAAGATACAAATGCATGGATGAGTTTTTCAAGGTCTTGCTTGGACATGAAACCTCTCATTCTTGTTATGTTCTTCAGGTGATAGTAGGCTGATTTAGTTATCGAGTTTATGTGGCTGTTGAAGTTTAGATCGGAGTCTAGAATTACACCAAGATTTCTGACCTGTTTTTCAGTTTGAAGAGAGAGAGAGAGTCAAGTTTTACACTGACTTTCGATCTTTTGTCAGGTGCACCGAATACAATTATCCGAATACAATTATCCTAATACAATTTGTCCTTGTTTAGTTGGAGGAAGTGTTGTGTCATCCAGGCGTTTATTTGCTCAATGCAATTACAGAGATTGTCAATGGGACTATAGTCGTTCGGTGAGAGGGCTATGTAGATTTGAGTGTCATCCGCATAGTTGTGGTAGGCAATTGCCCAGCAGATCCATTATATAATACTATATAATACAAGTAAGGAGAAGAGTGTTGATTTGTGTTAAGCAAAGGTGTAGTATACCAGAATAGATGGCAGTGACACAAGGCAGTTTTACTTTGGATATCAGAGGGGATCTGCTTGCAAGCAAGGGTGAGGGGGTCTAATGTGGAAGCAATTATTGAGAGGGTGACTCATTGCACAGACATTCTGAACCAAGTTTTCTTTCATTCACAGGTCATTGTCCACAGTTGTCGAATACCACTGGTATGTCAAAATCACTATATTACAGTACACATGCTTTCCTTTGCTTGAGGATATTTACTTTGAATATGACTTTGTACTTCCACATGGAATGAGAAATGTGACCCAAACCCTTTAATGAATCCTACAGATGTATTTGTACCTACAGTATGTCCTTAATGCAAACATTGACACATAAGTTCATTAAAGAAGGGAGCTGACAATGTAAAATGAGGTGATTATTTAAGAAATATGCAAGCCGTTTGCTAATAGGGTCATCGGGTTGTTTACCTATGATAAGAATGCTGACTTTCACAGCTCATTATGTAGAGTGAGCCTTCATTAGAGAAACCAACCTGACTTGTAAGTTGAGTCAGTGATTAAACATAGGGCAACATGTTGATGTCTCTCAGCAGTTTGCACATTAATAAATGGGTAGCAAGAGCAAGAAGGCCAAGACCTAGTGGTACAGCGCCACCAAAACCACCTTACTGTCTAGAGTTGGGGCCTTCTTCTCTCAGGTATAGCCCAGCCACACCCTGTCAGCTGTCTCAGCTCTGCTAATGTTTCATTCATAAAGGAAAGTCTAGACCATAGAGGGCCAAGTGGCCGTATTAGTTAACACTCTTGAACAGTCTACTGATCTTGTGAAAAGATAAAAAGGCCTCCTCAGACATAGGCTGCATAAGGGATTATTTCTTGTACAATAAGGAAATGGCTAGGACAAAAGTTCTCTTAGTCATGTGTTCCCCGGTGCCCACATTTACAAATGTTCCAACAGGAATAGCAAATGGGTTGAAGGATTAGTCAGGGTATAACCTGATATGAGGAACTGGATAGACAATACTGTGTATTCATGGTCATTCACCACTTCGACTGAAGTCTGATGGGCGTTGGGGTGATAGATCCATTTTGATGATTGTGTCACACAGAATACAGTTTGTGAGGGTGTAGCAATGATTAGACTACCTTTTCCATGAGTAGTAGCCCACAGTCGATTGCTCGTTCAGGTACATTGATACTAATTACTATTTATTCCTCACCACTTTGTGAGGACTTCATCAACAGTATGTGTGATACGTGATACTCATACTGTAGAGCAAAACTCAGCACCATGATGTAATCCCCTTCATGCATCTTCAGATAGTTGACTCACTGGGACCTTGTGAAGTGAACCACAAAAGTATTTTGGTAACCCCCTAGTGAAATCATTTGTGTGTGATATGTCAAATCAAATATCACTGAAAGTTTATTTCAAAGTGCATTTCACACAAATTTCTGCTAGAATTATGAGAGCTGTCTTTGGCCCAACTAAAGTCTACACTGCACTACTGTATAAGAGCCTCTTCTGTGTCATTTTACTATTATGATATATGTTACTGTGAGTAATACGCTATAGTGCCAGAACATATGCTGAGGGCTAAAACATTCCCATTGTGCAGGCCCAAAACCATTTGAGTTACTACACACTAATAAGCTATGGAAACCTTCAATACGAACTTGTTTAAATATCCCCCTGGCCTAGTAAGCAACAGGAGAGGTGGAAAGAAAAATTAGGTACCTAAACCATTATTAAAGGCTGTACCCAATACTATTAATCAACTTGGTTGGATAATGACTATACTATTAGGCATTTAGAATGACCCTATGATCACCTCCACATACAGTGGTAGGTTCTACCAAGATGCATAATGAAAGGAGGGTAGACATCCTCTCATCTCAACAACTCGCAAAACATGTTTCTGTTCGCTTTTTTTACTTTTCTCGATATGAAGTTACTCTAATTTGATAGATAATCTCCATGTTGATTTAATTCAATTGAATTCAATTCATGAGTTGAAGGCCAAAAAGGACCACAATGACATTGTAGAACCTGAGTCAGCAGGATGATATTTCTTTTGAAGGAAAATGTCAGGTGTTAAGGTTAAGGGGTGTATCATGTGTCATGACTTCAAATTGACTTGATCTATGCAAAAGTAATTGACCTCAGATGTCAATTGATCAACAATACAGTGATAACATAGTTGACTCTAAAGTGTTGCCCTATTTTCCCCTATAGTGTCATGATCATTTTTCTGTCAGATACACATCAGTACAATTCAGCCTTAATTTGCCAAGTGTGAGTGGTGCTCTGACCACAACCATAACATGCCAATTATCAAATCATACTGCCGTGGTAGTGTTGCAAGTGTACGTACCAATTACCAGTTTAGTACGATTTGGCTTTACAAAATTATAAAATGTGAGAGGTTCTCCAATGTTTTGATTTAGCTTATCATCTAGTGTCCACCCGCCTTAAGTATGATATGT
The DNA here is from genome assembly GCF_963989245.1 of Nansenia antarctica. NCBI lineage: Eukaryota > Metazoa > Chordata > Actinopteri > Argentiniformes > Microstomatidae > Nansenia > Nansenia antarctica. The sequence goes on along the minus strand of NC_137679.1, from coordinate 19,102,533 downwards.
TCAGCTAACAGAATTATGTTGTAACAAATATTAATAGTTAGCTACAAAGCTAACACTATAGGCATTTTTAGAGTAGCTGACAAACATTATATTAGCAATCAGTGCAAAACACCAAAGTACCTACAAGCTCAAACAAACTACATTCTGGCAGTATGCTTCAAAGCTATTACTCTAAGATTGGCCAGGAACTAATTAATCAGGTGAAGAGACTGAAAAGAAAAGCTCTGGTTCCAAAATGACTTACCTGGATATTCCTCTGAAATAACTCTACATCCCATCCCATACCGTTCTGAAACCACGTCATTATCCCTCTGAAGAAAAATATGTTAAAGTCTACAGGTGTTTATTAAATTGTATGACTCTATATTTCATCTGTAAGTACAAGGCTTTTGTCACCTAGAAATATGTTGTGCAGTATAATCATGGCAACAGTTACTTTCCATTCAAAGAGACCTTTGATAACTGGTGGATCACCAGCAGGTGAGCATAATGGAATCATTTGTAAAGGTTTTAGATAACTATCAACAACTCTACTATGTAATCAGTGTAATACAGAAAAACCCAACATGAATATTGGTATTTGGTAAGTATAAAGTTCAATACTGCCAACACTGGAATTAGTCTTTGTGTGGATAAACTTCTCTTTAAGACACAGACAGGTATATAATAAGCCATTAAAAAACCTGTCCAAGGGCAGGACAAACCTAACCTCAGACCATGTCTCCCACTGGTGCTCATTACTAAACAAGCTGCTTCCAATTAAGTACAATCCACAAGCCAAATCAATCTCTCCCCTGCCCTCACTCTTTGATTACTTTAGAAAATATTTATATTTCCTAATAACTTGAGTTAAGTCCAATTGCCCATAATTAAGTCCAGACTGACAGTGAACGCAGAAACTGAGGTTGTGTATGGAAACATCAATACATTTGTATTGTGCTAAACATTTGTTTACAAATGGAAGTGTTACACTGTAAATGTCAGTTTTAGCTCTATAAGAAAGAGAGGTTAAAAGCTTTGTCAAACTTAATCTACATCATTGTTTCATATTTCAGATAAACAAATTCTTGTGAAAACAATCAAATACAAAATGTCTGTTGCTATTTCATTTAGCCATTGTGGTAGAGATCAACTGTTATGTTGAGACAGAATGGGACACAAATGCAGTTTTAGTAAATTTGAAGATTTTATTAATGTCTGATATACAATTTTATAATAACACTGTTTATAGAAGTGAATCAATACAATCTATTAAAACATGACAACAAAAGCATTTGCATAGGCTTATCTAATCAATGTTATTTACACCAGGGTTCAGTGTTTACAAACTCAGAATGATCCAGATTCATTCTTGTTATCCAGTATCAGATCTATGTATTTTGATTCAAATCAAATCACATTTTATTTGTCCCATCATCGGCAGATGTTGAGTAGTGTAGGGGAAATCAGCCAGCTCAATCTGAACCTGGATAGCAAAAAAGAATCCAGATCATTCTGATCAAGATTAAAAGTTTTGAAATACTGGGCCCTGGTGAGGCAGAATCATTCTATAACCATGGACCATCATCAATGAACATGATTTCCAGATTTGATCAATATATATCAGGGACTAGGTATTCAATGGCTGCAGTGGGCCTATAATTAGTCATTAGTAATTAACAGTATTCATCTCTGTTGACGTAAAGGAAAAGTACATGTAAACCCCCTGACAGGTTACTGTCAATTGAGACACTACCCCTGACCCTAACCCTAACCCTAACCCCAAACTACGATAGCAAACCATCACCCTTGATGCCCTGCCTTCTGACACATGTAGCTAGATGCTAACAACACATAACATCGTGGAACCATAGGGCAGCCATTGTTGCCTAGGTGTGCATTGGAAGAGTGGGCGGGGCCAGAACTATAAGGGCCACTTTTTTACAATGGATTCCATGTACGGTAAGCACAATTGAACATTCCATTCATCCATTTAAGATGAGAATTTGGATTAAAGTTCTGATTCTAATGGTTTTGTTTGCGTTTTACAAAACAGTTCCAGGGATGACTAACATCTCTCTGGCGAGTGGAACTGTTTCTTAAAGTAGCAGTGTTATGCGATTGGCATACTACAGGTGTTATTACGGGTGGCATACAGCAATTGATCAAAACACTGGTGAAGCTGCATTCTCATTTTATGCACCCAAATTGTGGAATGCACTGCCAGTTTATATTAGGGATGCAGCCTCAGTAAAAAATGTAATAATTCAATGATGATTATATAATGATTAAAGCACTTTGAGCTGCAACGTTTGCAGGAAAAGTGCTATACAAATAAAAGTTATTATTATTATTATTATTATTATTATTATTATTGATGATTTCCCTTTACCAGTGTATGTTTTTGGGTAACACCCAAAGGAAAGAGGCTAAGGCTAGGTGATGAGAGAAGATTGACACTGCCATAGAGTTTAAGGTATAAGCTATTATCACCACCCTTTAAGTGTTTTATAAATGTTACCATTATGCCAATTCAAGTATAAATACCATGACCTGGTATCCCTTCCCAACCTAACACCACTTCATCCTCACACAAGCCATAGTTAAAATAAGGAACCCAGGACCCATAGCTCTCCACGATGCTGCAGGACCGGCTTAAACTTAAGTGTCGGAGAAGTGGGGTTCACAAACACACATGCAACGCAAAAGGGTGTGAATATGCATAGAAGGTTTCGTAACATTTCATACATATGGGTGCTTAGTGTTACTTTTTGGTATTTTCATACTGTGTGATGATGACTATGGCAACATACATGGAGAAAGCTAGTTGGCTCCCAAATATCTATAAACAACACCAGAGTATGTTTACATCTAGCTATATACTATACATCATAGTCAGCATGATTCCAACAATACCCAGCATTTACAGGAAGTGCAGTGGATGGGAGACAGGAAAAGCACCCTGGCAGTCAGCCTAAAGAGAGATCATTGAAACAAATTAATCCTTTGCTGTTTAAATTGACACTGTAATCCATCATTGGCAAATCGAACTCTGTGAGCTATCTTGAATCTGCTGCCTTCTTAGATTGGCCCTTGGGGCAAACAGACACAGAGGGAAATGAGAGTAATATACACCACTGAATGAACTCCATAAACACACAAACCCACATAGACCCACACACCCGCACACAAGTACGCACGCGCACACACACACACACACACACACACACACACACACACACACACACAAACTCACAACATCACCAGCCAAAACCCTACACTAAATTATGTTATAATTGTTTCAATAATGCGTGAGTGCCGGTGATTACTGCGTACATTTTACACATGACTAATTTGTTACCTCAAAGACGTACAACTGTGTATGTTTTATTTCTATTTTCTGTTTTCTGTTTTGTATTTATTTTACAGTTATTCGCCTTCCATTTTGCTTTTCCTTTTTGCCATGTTTTCGACTCACAATCTTATCTCATTATCTCAGACAGTTCAACTTTTAATCTGAATTCAGTTCTTTTCAGAATGGCAAATATTCATTTGACCAGTACACACTGAGATTGGAATGAGATCCAAGTAACAATTGATCAGTTATAGTAAACAATGCTTTAACGCTGAACTAGATTAGTCATGTGTAAGATGAGTGTGTAGATACATTATTACTGTATACACACAAAGATCCTTCACAAAGTACACTTCATGAATCAGTATATTCAAAATGATCATGTGTAAGCACTTGTTGCATAATTGAGAAATAACATATGCAAATGGTAATGAAATATATGGTTAGTGTGTTTGCTGGACCATATACATGCAATACAAGCTTTGTAATGCTTTTGATGTTTGAAGTTTTGCTAAAAAAAACTGTGCCTAACATTCCCTCTTTATTGATCCAATTAATCCAAATATTGATGCAATGGATTGATAAGACTGCTGAGGCATCGTATATGGATGGACCATTGCACATTTATTTTTTTCTTCCTAAAATCTTACTTTTGCACAACGTGATATGCTTTCTCTGAGGCTTTTGTTTGTATACTTTACACTGCACATTGAACTTTTACCCTTTTGTTCTAGATATTTACTTCTTACTGCATTGAAAGTATGAAAAAGGAGGCCTAAAAAGGTATCTAGACGTCTACATACTGTATGTGCTATAAAGGGTTGAGCACAATGTATAAGTAAACAGTGCAAAAAGTACCTGAAAGGAACTGAAGTCTTTGGAACTGTATTCAAAAGCCTCTAATATCAGTTACAAGCAGGTTGAATAGAATTATGCGGGGTTTTTTCCACAAAGACGTTTGGCTTAATGCCCATATATGTTGCAATTTGTTTAACATCACCTTCGGTCTGAAGACAACATTGTTGCCTCGGGAATTCTGGAGAAGCACCAATTCTTCACAACACAATGTGCTCTGGATACTACACAATTAAAACATATGCTTGATAAGTCTTGATGATTACAGTTATTAAAGATATATGAGCATTTAGGGTTTCATCTATGACATCTATATCCTGTAAATTAGCCTGAGAAACATCAATATGATCGTGAACATCACACTTACTCTGGATGGACTTGAATAGTGTATTCTGAGAGATTTCCTTGTAGCCATGTTGTGTTTATATTAGTGAGATTAGAATATCGGCTGGACAGGTTTTTGCTTGCATCTGTGTGTACTCGATTCTATTCTATTCTCAGAAGTGCGTTTGACCAGCATGGTTGTATTGTTTTAACTGGCAAGTTATGATGTGTTTTTTTTTTAGGACAGATATCAATAAGAAGTAAGATCAGTGAATAGTAGGAACCATTGTATATTGTGAGATGAATTGGCTGGAGGGGTACTTCTCCATCTGCCAATCAAACTCCAGCCCTGCATCCCAATTCTCCACCCTTTTCCCTGAAGTGTGCCCTTGTGCACTTCCCTACATCAATTTAGGCTCAGGGTAAGAGCCAATACTTACACCATGAAGTGCACATGTCAGGGTGGAGAATTGAGACGCAGGGCATCATTCAACAATGAGGGGTATAATGCAAAACATAGAGTAGGTACCACTGGATCGATTTTAGGCAAAAGACTGAGATCTATAAGATAATATAAATATTGATTAGTTGCAACACATTCATGACTCCAGGATGTAACATGTAAAAAGATTTACTCACCTCCTCTGGCACAAAATTAATTGATAAAGTTGCCCCCACTAGAATTAATACCACAACTAACCTTACATGTTGATTTTTTATTTTTTATTTTTTATGTGGGGGGGGTTATATTTGCTTATTGCATAAAGGTGTGAGGAGATAGATACAAGTGAGACAAGTGCAAGTGTAGCCAACTTTTGGCCTTTGGCTTTAGGGGGGGAAGGACAGTTGTTTCCCCCTTGACTTCTCGTCATCTAATTCAATCAATCTCTTCAAGTTGATTAGCCTGGTTAAACTTTGCTCCCAACAGGGTCTTGAAGGGTTAATCAGGCCGGGATCTCGGGGACCTTCGGGTCAGTATCCCTCTATCTCGCGCATGAAGGACTTGGTGAAGGGAGAGATAAGATTAAAGTGAACTTTCATCCTTCTCTTGCCGCCTCTCTCTAACGCACGACTGTCTCCCAAACCGCACTCCTCGAAGGAGAGAGGTGCCTAGTTGCCGACTTCACAAATCACAGAAATGTGTCATTCAAACTCTTACTTATAGGAGAGGATTCATAAGATATTGACAACAACATGGTGGATTTCCAACAGAAAAAGTGGAATACATGTTCTTATGATCTCTTGTAATATTCTTGTTGTTTTCATTAACGCACTTTGAGCTGCAACGTTTGTAGGAAAAGTGCTATACAAATAAAAGTTATTATTATTATTATTATTATTATTATTATTATTATTAATGCCTATAATCGGCAAAGCCCCAAATGACACCCCTAAACCTACTCATTCTTTACTATGCAGCATAACAGCTCTCTTGTTGAACTTGTTTGCTTTATCTTTTACATGAGTGAAAGCTCTTTCAAAGCACGGCCGTGAATCTCAACCACTAACTTGGCTATTCACTGTCTATCGATTCACTAACTGCGCTTATCCCGATCAAGGCACATCTTAAAGCCCTGTATACCAGAGTGCGGGCGCTTTGCTTTACAAACAATAATGAAGTGATTTACCCCTTTCTCCGCGCCCTGGGCATGGAAAATCGTTAAAGATCCTGCTATTTGTGTGTCATCAGTAAATATTTAGTGTGGCGACATCCTCGAGTCTCGTCCTAATCGATGTTGGTCCCGATGGGGGTGCGCTATTGTGTATGGAGGCTTGCTGAGCCCTGTGCTTTGAGACCCTGTCTTGAGGATGCCCCAGCACCAAGTGCACCGGCGATGAAAGAGGAAAAGCTTTGTAGAATTTAAGATTATCACCTAGGGTTATTCAGATAATGTTTATGTGAAAAGGTTGGTCAAATGTGGGTTCCTTGTCCAAAACTAAGGATAGGCCTAAAGACAACATAAACTCACTCACTCACTCTCTCTCTCTCTCTCTCTCTCTCTCTCTCTCTCTCTCTCTCTCTCTCTCTCTCTCTCTCTCTCTCTCTCTCTCGCTCGCTCGATCGCTCGCTCTCTCTCTCTCTCTCTCTCTCTCTCTCTCTCTCTCTCTCTCTCTCTCTCTCTCTCTCTCTCTCTCTCTCTCTCTCTCTCTCTCTCTCTCTCTCTCTCTCTCTCTCTCTCTCTCTCTCTCTCTCTCTCTCTCTCTCTCTCTCTCTCTCTCTTAGTCCTATCAATGATAAACAGCGATGTGTCAATTGAGATACTATGAAATCATACTCTCATTTCCTTTCCGACATATTAGGTATTTTGCTTGTATTGGTTATTTTTATTATTACGAACGTATTATTATTATTATTATTATTATTATTATTATTATTGCTGTTGTTGTGGATATAACAATTACAATATAAATAAAAACACTCATAAAATAAATAATAACACTAATAATAATAATAATAATAATAATAATAATTGATGCCGCTCTAGCTTAATAACTGACTATTAGCCTAATACAAATTCGAATCAATAGATTTAGCTATCAATCAATTTGTTTTTGCAGGTGGGTTTTCCACATTTAGTTGGGGTTTACCCACGAACTGTAACACTTTTTTATGTTATTTTAGCACATTTGATTCAATATGATTCTAACATAAAGAAACTAGAAACCATAGAACAACCAGTTCCAATATAAAGAGACAGGTGTCTGTTCTTACTTCCCCCCTCCCTCTCATCCTGCCCACACAAAGCAGCGGCGGAGACGCGCGTATCGCCACTGTAGAACACAGAAAGACCCACAGGAGCATCATCTTTCTGTATTAGCCTTCTTTTGTCATAAGGACAACCATATGAACCACAACTTATGAAGACAAGTCAACTTATATTGTATGGCTCAAGCTCAGCACATAAGTTGAATAATTTGTTATACCATGGGGTTTTTTGCTCAACATTTTTTTCATTATTGTTTTTCTAAATAAACTGTTTTTGTGGTTAATTCCGTCTTGTGGCCAGGACACCTTGCCCCTATCTAAACATAATCGAAAAGAAAGAGAAGACTAAGTATATTTTTGGTAAGAGAGAAGATGCATCCCGCTACGGAGGAAACGACAACGTATGCATTTGGTAGGTCTGTGAGAATACATAGCTTCTTACACACTTATCATCTGTACCTCATAATCAGTTTAATATCATTCGCAGACTAGTGGGCTTTTACGTTACATTGTGAATCAAAGATTAGCCTACCTGTAAGATTATTCTACTGTAAATATGCGTCCTCGTACGCGTTGCAGGTTCATAATGATCAGGGTAATAAGGAATGAATGCTTAATCACTTAGTTTCCATCAGTTTCAAAGTAGCCGATTGTTTACCAACTCGAGTAATGCAAGCAGAAATGATAAGCATTCTTACATGAATGAAACATACCGTACAAAATGTTCATACTCACCTATGGTGTGAAATAGGCGAATCCATAGTAAGACGATAGAGGGGACATTTTATTCTTAGACCACCAAGTTTGCATAAGATATATAGCCTAAGGATATATACCGGACAACAATTGTTACGGGTAAGGCACATTATAACAGACAATGTTTTAAAAGCCATCAGATACAAAAATAATTCCGGAGCGTTGGATCTATCGAGCACATAATAGACTATGAGGAGAAGAAACGCAGACATACCCAAGTCAATTAAAATAAATTCTCTAAAACATTAATCAGTTTGAAATGGGCGCACGTTACTTTGCTCAGTGTGAGAGACGAGAGAGTGAGGCAGTTTCCCTGTCGGATGGCGTCTCTAAATTGAATCTCGATTTGAGGCAGAAAGAATTCATACGCTAGGGGGCACCCAGATACTGTAATAGATCCTTTCTGCTGCATTTTCCCCCCATTGACAGCATATGCTCTGATTTAGCTCTGTACATTTTTCACTGGACCCAACTTTGACAGCCCCTGGTGATTTTGGAAGTACCACAAGCAAGCGGTTAAAAATGCTCAGACTAGAAACTTACGGTGCGCACAGGGAGCCACTTTATTTCATTAAGGAAGATCCTTTGTCTTAACATAAGACAGTGAACTCGCTGGTAGCCTATATGTACAATTATGAGTTTGTTTTTTTAAATTATTTTTTATGAAATTGTAGCCCACATACATAATGTGGTCAATGTACAGTGTTTTGAAATTGAGTTATCACTCACTAGTTAACATATTTTCATATGATATAATTATTATGATATGGTTATTACATTAGTAATATATAGGCTGCTTCACTTGATGGTCTATTGAACAACTTTCAATACACACGGTTAGAAATCATTAATAGGAATAAACTACTAATCATTAACGAGTACCTCTGTATATCAAACTATGAACAGTATAGTCTGAATCTCGTGCTCTCTGACATAAAAGACAGATAATGGGCCCACCGGGTGACTTATATATAGGCTCAACATTTTAGTATATGGAAATCTCAGATACCAGTCTGTTTTAATCGTTTATGCTTGTGTTTCTGTTGCTGTATATCTAGGTGAAGGAGAGACAGTTAGCCATACACACATTTGGGCGTCAATCAGCAAAATGAGTATCCAAAACTATTATGGAAGTCAAACTTCCAAAGTATCTTATCTGTAAATATTACGACATACAATAGGCCTCTTGATGCACATTTCTATTACTTTGCTGTCGTAGGCCTATATGTTATCATCAATAACATTGACCACGATTGAACATAATCAATATATCTATCATGTGACGTTTAATTAAGGTTTATTAAACTACAGATAAGAGTCTGTCTCCAAATAAATGTAATAGATATGTATGAGTACGACTTAGATATTTGACCAAACATTATGGTACACTCAACATTTGTTTGTTACAACGTCCTATAATATTGATTAATTTCAGCAAGTTATCATAGGCTACGCTATGCTTCTTTGATACACCCGTAGCCTACCGCATTTCGGGAAATCTGCACAACACAAGTATAACATATTACAGTGGCATGAGCACTATCCAATGTGAACATATAGCGAAAATAACATATTTCAGACGAACATTATCATCACCGTTCTGTAGCATTTCTAGGGAAAAAATGAATATAGACCTAAGAAACATTATGTTTCATTGTATCGTGCGTTCACATAATTAGAGACATTATGTGCCCTTGATATACAGAGAATGGAATCATTTAACATTTTTATGTTTTTATTTATATTTCATCAGCATGTGAGTGAATTAGAAGCCCTTGTTGAATTCCTCTGGTTTTAGGACCCAGCGGCTTCTCGACCCCTATCCTTCCTTTTGGCAAGCCACCAAGTAGCACAAGTGCCGACTAGCCAATGGGGGCCAGGGGGAGGTCCGTGAGCTCTGACCAGTCAAACACAGTCACTTTCCTTATATGGCAGCTCATCTCCATGGTAACGTGTGCTAAGTTGCAGCAGTCGTGTCAAAGTTCACTATATAGAGAGCTCAGTGAGCTGATCAGAGAGAAAAGCATTCTGCCAGCCCGGCTCGTACAATTCGCAATCACTTCCTAACCTCCCCCCTTTTTAACATATTTGATCACTTTGATTCTCTGTTCTCTTTTTCTTATTATTTTTCCGCGCGTGAAGGAGGCTCTAAGATTAGGTTGTGATCTTTTTGTTTTATAATCACTCGCTTGTCGGAGAGTTGACTTCATATTTTGACAAAAGCATTCGGCTTTCAGCTGCGCGGTGCTGCTCGCGCTTACCTACCTCACAAGAAGAAAAGGGAGAAGCAGCGATATTTTTGTACCAGTTGATGATTTTCTTCAAGACTTGTGCAGGAACTTGATAGCGCAGATCGCTGCTAGACTGCACATCAATTGTGTGTTTTTATGCTGTGTGCTGCTGCTGCTGCTGCTGTCACGTCGCCTCCGCCTAACCCACTGGTCCACTGCTTGAATAGGCTACCTCGTTTCATTATCGCAATCAATTGCCCCTTTTCCCCTTGATGGGTCTCCTGGATGGCTGACTGCAAGCGCCCCTGGACTTGGCCTCTAAGCGCAAGGCTGCAATTCAGCTCACCATCGCGTCAGTTTTAACGTCTGGCTTCGCACCGGTCTTGCCTATTAGAAATCGCCACGATTCGCACGATTCCACGGACAATCGAACAACAGTAGGCTATTGGCGTTTATTTATTTATTTGACTAGATTGATTACAGTGTGCTCTGCATTCCTCGAGAAATATAAGCACCGCGACCACCAAAACGGCAGACAAAAAGTTTCTTTACGTTGACTGATAGATATGGCAATGGTAGTGTGGAGAGGCTCCCAGGACGATGTGGCCGATACCCAAGGTACCCTTTCCTCGCAGACCCAAGGAGGACTATCCCTGCCCACCTCTCAACCGGGCCAGTTGAATCTGACAGGCTCCCAGGTCGCCCCGCCGACCCCCCAGACGACCGTCCAAGGACCCCCGAACAATACGCAATCTGCCCCGACCAACCAGACGACGGAGAAACAACAGCCGCAGCACATAGAATGTGTCGTTTGTGGGGATAAATCCAGTGGCAAACACTACGGCCAGTTCACTTGCGAGGGGTGCAAGAGCTTCTTCAAACGGAGCGTACGGAGGAACCTCAGTTACACGTGCCGTGCCAACAGGAATTGTCCCATTGACCAGCACCATCGCAATCAGTGTCAGTACTGCCGCCTCAAAAAATGCCTCAAAGTTGGCATGAGACGGGAAGGTATTAGGAAATTTGTTTTCTTTATTGATGTATATGTCCTGTGTGTGTATCATGCGCTGAATGAATTGTGTTATTATCCTGCCGTCCGTCCCCATATTCTCTCCCGACTGTTCTCCCCTAGGCTGCACGGCTGAAGCACGCAATGGAGCCCGCCTGCTTTGGTGCTCCGAGACGGAGCGTATCAAACCTTTTCTATTAGCGTTCGATTATAGTTCTATTTTAAAGCGAACTATTGTCGTCTGCAGTGGAACACGGTTGTCGTTGTAGTAGTGTGCTTAAGATCCTACAAACTGAACCATGTTCATTAAAATAAAGAGGGGAAATGGCTACCCATCATGCAGGATTTGAATAGGCTACAACCACACATATTTATACCGCGCTATTATGGCGAGTGTGGAGTGAGGAGACCGTTTAGATCCACCACATTAGCTTATAGCCTATATCTCCAAACTGAGCGTCAGACACACACTGATATCTGTTGAATTGTTCTGTTCATTGAGGATGATTCGAAAATAGTTTTCGCTGTACACCCAGATGGATTGCTGGCTAAGTAGGTTAAGGGTTAAAGCATGCAAAGACTGCCTTGCCCTCTTTGTGCTGATCTATTCAGTGAGCTCATGTTGCTGTAGTACAACAACAAAATTATTCTAAAATACTTCTAAAGTATTTAATTTAGAACCATCATATGGAAAAGGATACTGCTGTTGATCAGTATAGGCTATAGCCTACAATAGTCTGAAAGTAACGGTCATTGTGTAAAATGTAGGCTATTGTGTTGTTTATGTTTCAAATATTCTAGCCCATCATACAGCACTTTAGGCCGAAGTATAATTTCCTCATATGCATATATGCTAGATATTTTTTTAATAACCGAAGTAGCGTAATGATTATGCATGCAGACAGGCATAATCCTGCATGGAACTGTTGTAGGCTATACTGTAACTTGACATAGCCCCCTGGTCAGGAGGAATACATTGCCTCGTTATGTGTGGAATTCAGGCATCAATATCTGCAGTTTCTCTTTTTACTGCAGCGGTGCAAAGGGGACGGATGCCACCCACACAGCCACACCACGGCCAGTTCGCCTTGACAAATGGGGACCCGCTGCACTGCCATTCCTACTTATCCGGATATATCTCTCTTCTGCTGAGAGCGGAGCCCTACCCCACGTCCCGGTATGGCAGCCAATGCATGCAACCCAACAACATCATGGGCATCGAGAACATTTGTGAACTGGCGGCCCGGATGCTCTTCAGCGCCGTGGAGTGGGCTAGGAATATCCCCTTCTTTCCAGACCTTCAGATCACCGACCAGGTGGCCCTCCTGAGGTTGACCTGGAGTGAGTTATTCGTGCTCAACGCTGCACAGTGCTCCATGCCTCTCCATGTGGCCCCCCTTCTGGCGGCGGCGGGCCTCCACGCCTCCCCCATGTCTGCGGACAGAGTGGTCGCCTTTATGGACCACATTAGGATCTTCCAAGAACAAGTGGAAAAGCTGAAAGCTTTGCACGTTGATTCTGCTGAATACAGCTGCTTAAAGGCAATCGTGCTTTTCACATCAGGTAAGCCCAGGAATGGTTGGCACTAGAATAGAATGTAATGTTTAATAATAGGCCTAATCGGCTGTGATAGTATATGTTTACGTCGTAAAATATGTGTTCTAAAATAAGCATAGTCAAAATATAGGACATGTCTCCAAAGTTGTTTGCAAACTGTCTGTCCTATAGAATATCATACCAAAAAAGACACATACTACTGCCTGGATTTAATTGCAGACTTTCGCTAATAACATTGTCATTTTAATTCACTGACATGTCAGGCATAAGGCTACACACATCATTCAATGTGTAACTATTCTTATCCATTCGCTTGACAATTAAACTCATTATGAAGATACGTTATGATAAAGTAGCGTAACTTTATTTACTGTAGAAAGCCAAATATATAGGCTTACGCTGACAGAAACTTTGGCCCATAACATAAATGCCATTGAAACGTGTTATTCGGTGAAGAGTTCCATCCTAGACAAATTATCAATATATTTTTACACTTTCTTTACACTTTCTCATTTTGCCTACTATATAGGCTAGGTGTTTATGTGCAATTGCCTCTATATGGAATGACTGGTAAATGATGTCACGGTTTGAGGGGGAGGGGAATAGAGAAGGAGAGACAGACCTAATGCCCCGTTTGCACACATTAGCGCGGCATATCATTTTGCCATGAAGGGCCAGAAATTGTACAGAAACGCGTATATCATTGAAGTTATGGTGAATTAAATAATTACTCATTGCCTTTTTACCATACTTTAGTTTTTGTGTGGACAATGTTTCACAATTCCTCCTTCTTCTGTTAGGGTGATCTATAGTGATCCAAGGCATTTTCTGGACTCGTTCCAGAACTAGGTCATGACCCAAACTTCCTTGCTATAGCATTACAGCAGTGGAGTGGAAAATAAAAAGCGTGTGAAAATACAATACAATTTTTTATTATTAATTATATTAAAATAACGGAGGCTATATATAGACCCAATGTTATATTATATTCCATAGACATTTATTAAACAATATAGGCTATTTTACCGGGTTGGTTTACTTTAAACACCACCGTCGTGTTAGATCATCCCTATAGGCCCACCAGGCTTTTACTCTGTTTCTGAATCTTATATGCTGTTTTGATTGCAGGCATTTGGAATGTAATCAATGTAGTTATGGAAAAGCGTTTGCCTATCAGTGGCCGCCATATTTCTTCATTATTACTGCGATTCTCATCCCAGTGAAGGTACAATAGTAGGGTTGTCCCACGGTTTCTAGTGAAATCAAAACGCAGTGTAGAGGTCATGTCTCTCTCTCTCTCTCTCTCTCTCTCTCTCTCTCTCTCTCTCTCTCTCTCTCTCTCTCTCTCTCTCTCTCTCTCGCGTGCGCGTGCGCGCGCGCGCGCGCGTGTGTGTGTGTGTGTGTGTGTGTGTGTGTGTGGAGTTACGTCTAAATGCTTACCGGTTTATTGTTAATCAAAAGGGATTAGAAATATAGAGCAATTTTGCCTTTTGTTATCGGCGCCTCCGTGAGACTGCAAATAAGGGTAACACGTTGATAAATACGTGTAGGACATCTGAGTGATTTGTAAATGTTTTCGGATACAGCTCTTCAAGAAACATGGGTCTCTTAACGTAAATTCAACAACGTATGTGTTCGAAAACAGATATGGTATCATACATTAGGCCCGCAATGAAAGAATGTAGGCCTATACCGAATAAACATGATATGACTATATTTAGTGATGATACCGCAGAATAATGTTGATAGATTTCCTAGTCACGATTTGATTTATCATTATTGTACGTTTAATCTGAAATGCATGCTTTATAGGCCTACAAGTGTACCTTACAAACCTCACTAAAAATCATACAGCATCCTCAATTACGAGACAATGTATTTGTAACGCACATGTCATCATAATACAAACCAGAGAGATATGCATTTATAATCGTTTTTTTTCTTCTACTGAGCGTTGCATTTTGGATCCATCATAAAGGACGTTTATTTGTTTCTTTCCCCTAGATGCTTGTGGCCTCTCAGATGTGGCCCATGTGGAAAGTTTGCAAGAGAAGTCCCAATGCGCCCTGGAGGAATATGTTCGGAGCCAGTATCCCAACCAGCCAACTCGATTTGGGAAGTTGTTACTTCGCTTGCCTTCTCTCCGCACAGTCTCTTCTTCGGTCATAGAGCAATTGTTTTTCGTCCGATTGGTAGGTAAAACCCCAATTGAAACCCTCATCAGGGATATGTTGCTTTCGGGGAGCAGTTTTAACTGGCCTTACATGTCAATTCAGTAAGCAGAAGGAATGAACAAAGGGGCTAAAACTACAATAGTAAGAGCTTCTTAGAGCTTCTGTTACACGAGATTGCTTTCACGAAGAAAGGCATTGTCGTAAATGACTGTGAATTTTAAAATTGAGCGAACTTTCAGCGAACTTTCAAAATGCAGATAAAAGCTGACAGTATCATTCGGAACAACTTGCTTCTTATCCATTTTTTAAGAAAGAAGAAAACGGAAAAAATAAGGAAAAGGATTTTGGTAATCCTCAAATGGAAAATGAAACTATAAAGTGCATTTAAAATGAAAAATTGGAGAAAAACTTAGGAGAAAAGAAAAAGTAAGTTTTCTTTTTCCAAATAACTTGTCCTGTGTCCATGTATCTATAGCTGTTTTTTGTACTTTTCTTTCGTTCCTCCTTTCTGGTTCCAAACCGGCCTATGTGATTCTGTAGTACAGGTGGTGTTCTTTTCTAAAACCATGACTTTTTTGAAACAGTAAAGTAATGTAAAAATGTTCTTCAAGAATTAAAACTAAATCCACAGCAATATAGGAAAAGGCTTATACATGCTTAATGCTGCAAGCGCACTTACTCTTAAGGTGACCCATAATACACTGGGCCAGGGTGTTACTCGGAGTTCATGTTTAACTCTTTGACCCAGCTGAATCATTGCTCTTTCCAATTGATGATAGACGGAGTTCCAGGGTCCACTTGTTTTTGCCACTGTTTAGAGTTAAACCAACCCAACTACACAACAAATTATAAGGCTTAATCCCAGAGATATAAAGATAAATGGCAACTCTTGATATTTCTGTTGATTTGGGGCAGACATTAAGTGGTATTTGCATATTAACTTGTTTCTTGCCAATGCAACACTTCAATGAAAACATCTAGCCATATAAAAGCTTATTTTGAAATTGGAAAGGTCAAGGGTCATATAAGTTTTAGGTATTGCTGGAGGAGTGTAATAGCAGTATTATTAGGACGTCCCTGAAATGTCACCCTCTTTACACTTCAAGCATTAAGTGCCTGACAAGCGCGAAGTAATTTCTTATCAAAACGTTGTTTAAGTATACAACTTTGGGAACACTATTAGATTTGAAACTTCAGTCTTATGCTCATGTATTTCACTTGAAAACATTAATTAGAGGCAGTATTGTTGTAAATATAGGTCAATTCATTTCAACGAGTTTTCCTTTATACAAAGTATATGTGATTAAGAAAATCTGTGGTTGCCATTTTTTTCGGTAATACAACGTCTTCAAATTGAGTGGCAGACTTAGCTAGTAGCACTGAAAGTTATGTTTGTAATGTATATACATATTACGACAAATGTTTTCTTTTCATGTATTTAGACTGTGAATGCATGGCCACAGGTCGCTAACCTATTTTACCTTTGATATATATACATGTAAATGTTTTTGACTGTATAGATATAATCTGTGCATTCAGTACACTAGCCCTTGTATTTAAAAAAAGAAACAAAAAGTTCAATATTAGGCTAAGACTAAACAGGGTGAGCTGGTTTGGAAAGGAGTTGCTATTTTGACTTAGTGTTCTGCTCCTTCGGTCTGTGACAGATGCCTTGTGTGTGTGTGTGTGTGTGTGTGTGTGTGTGTGTGTGTGTGTGTGTGTGTGTGTGTGTGTGTGTGTGTGTGTGTGTGTGTGTCTGTGTGTGTGTGTGTGTGTGTGTGTGTGTGTGTGTGAAAGCTAGCAATTTTGTCCTTGTTTTGAGGCTTTTCTTCAACACACAAGACACCATGTTGTGGTTGGATAAAAAGGGATCATATTGTGTAGTTGATTGAACAGTGATCTTTGGCTGTTCCCATGCCACATATGGACCAGAGAATGATACATGATTGTAATTATGAACAGTTTAAACTGACCCACGTTTTTATATAAATATATAAAAATATATGACTGCAGGGTATTGATAACGTATAGATACTTTTTTTATGATTATTATTATTATGATTATTAATTGCAAGTGATATATGTGAGTGTGTGTGGAAGTTTATAGTTGAACACAATTCTTGTTTGTTTGTGTTAGCTTATTGTAAACAAGCATTCTGCTGTAAATTTGTTCTTGGTATTAAATTATAATTTATGAATTTGAAAACAAAAGTTTTTCAGGTCTGCTTATTACTTACCATTCAAACGTGTGTGTGTGTGTGTGTGTGTGTGTGTGTGTGTGTGTGTGTGTGTGTGTGTGTGTGTGTGTGTGTGTGTGTGTGTGTGTGTGCGCGCGCGCGCGTGTGTGTTTGTGTAAGTTTGCGCGCACGTCGGCGTCTGCGTGCGTGTGTGTGCGCGTGTGTTCAGGTCTACGCTATTTAAATGATGTTACGTTATGCTTCAGTCTGTCTGATTCTGGGCCTGTAAGTTAGCCATAGGGTAATCATTAAGTTGTCGGTTGTCGCATTTCTTTTGTGAACTTATGTCATTCACCTCCAGGGACGCCACTGCAGGTAGTCTACTGACTTGAGTATTGGAATACTACAGTGGGCATTTAAAATAATGTCAGAGTAAGCAGCTATGCTCTGTTTAGGCCATAAACAGCAAATAAAACATCACTTGGTTTTACTCAGCTAAATTCAACCACCAAACTCGCGCATTAGTGGACATGGTGTCTGTAAAGGGAGATCAAGCGTGCGATCTCCAGCCTTAAAGCTCGTCTTTAACTTGGTGTCCTATTAGTTCAGTCAATATGGCGTCTTGCAACCCAACGCATGCTACGGCTCCCCGGAGCAAAGCAGTGTTTCATAATAGAAACCACATTGTTCAAGAAAAAGACCCCCGTCATTGAGAGGCATGCAGAGCCTCAATCGCAAAACTATTATCGGAAGTGCCCAACCGTTTCTATCGTGATTAATAGGCTACACTTAGTAGGCTATCTTGCAAAGAATGTGAATTATGAAATTTGTCCGCTGGGTTGAAATAAAACCTGATGACTATTTTCCTTCGAAAATATACATTGCTGTAGGCTACCATTCTCAAACGTATGGTCGCTAAGTGTATACAACCCAAGCAATATTAACTGATGTATTAACTTAAACAAGCCTATAATAAACGTGTTGTATGTTTATAATAATAATAATAATAATAATACATTCAGTTTCATCAGTAATTGTCAACTCAGCATTATTAATAATTAACAAGCAGAATATTTGTGCATGGGGAGCCTACATTTACATTAGCCTAGGCTACAACCAGATCACGATTTTTATACAACATTTGGTCAGTGTATTTATTTGTGTAAGTAAATCTCATTTTAGCCGACTTCCTCATTCCTCAGATTTCAAAGGCATCCCACCATGCCCCTGTCTAATTAATGGTGAAAGTCAGCTAAATGTAATTACGCTCTAGGCCTAATTCCATGCACATTGTGTTTGTCATTATTGGTGTAACTAAATAGTAATAACAATGATATAGGGTTGTGTACGAGTGGGTCCACTAAATTATTGCAAATGAAGACATTCCGCTGCACTTCAAACGTTGTTTATTTTATCTTCAATTCGAGTGAATCACTGCGCTGAGAGCCCGGCAGAAATAAGTTTCATGTAATTCGGATCATGGTCGTGGTGACCGTGCTGATTTTAGTTGACAGAACGTGTGTTGAAGCTGAACTCTATAATTTGCACTTCTGTTCCTTTATTAGCGTTGGACGACGAACTAATGAGGTCTCCCTCAGTATGATGTCACTTTTATTTATTTCCTCGTGGAAATAATAAATAAATACACTTTGGGATATGCCTGTGCACTGCAAAACTCTGCAAGCGAACCAGCAACACTGATTTGTAATCACCACATCACTGATTGTGAGATTCAAGAGGTTTTGGTAATATGGCACGCAACTCTTGCAAGCATGCATATGCGCAACCAGCCCCAGGGCTGTTTGTATATCCTCTGTTTTTGAATGTTTGAAGGTGTGTGTGTGTGTGTGTGTGTGTGTGTGTGTGTGTGTGTGTGTGTGTGTGTGTGTGTGTCTGTGTGTCTGTGTGTCTGTGTGTGTCTGTGTGTGTCAATATGCAGGTTGTTGTACGTTCTATTTACAATGTCAGTGAGTGATGAAACACGTGGAGACACTACGTCAAGTCATACGACCCATGATGACCGCATTTAAGGTCAAATTACGGAATGATTTATAGTAGCCTTTTCTGGGCCTCCTACTATCATAATTATCACGGTGTTATCAAGGTGTTCTGCTCAGACAAGTCCACGATCTAACCAAATCCCGTTTGGCCAAGATGTGAACGACGTAGAGATAGTGGTGGGGGGGGCACCAATTAATTGTCTTAAGTAGCCCTATAGCCTATACGCTGGTCTGCTACTTGGAATCCAACAGTGATCACTCGGCACTCCCATAGCACGACGCCCGCAGGGAGGGTAGACCTAGGCCTGTGTTAGGCCTCTCATTTAGAAGTAGGCTACTCCCCCCCTCTCAAATAGGCTATACAGAAAAAGAGAGATTTGGTCAGGTTGAACATTTTCGCGCGTTTGTTTTTGTAACCACATTTTGTTGTTCACCATCGCTCCTATCGCCTTACCGGCTATTGTCCATCCACAAATTGAGCCATGGGTTTAACCGAATCGCTCCCTGCGGCCTAAGTAATCGTCAAACCTAGTAAGGCCTCATGTCACCACTCTAGTAATAATATGATCATGGTAAAGGCCATTGTAACTCGCGGGAAATTGTATTACCTCTTTACAAACAAGCAACAAATACTTGTGTTTGTACTTACTATTTCTAGTTATTATTATCGTTGTTATTATGATTATTATGACGATGGTGATTATTATTATTTGGCTATTATTATTATTATTATTATTATTATTATTATTATTATTATTATTACGCTGTTAATATGAGGCCGTACTCTTTCGTTTCCTCCTCTTCTTGGCACCAAAAGAGCAAAACCTATAAACCTGGTTGGGTGATCTAAACTTCTCTGAGAAGTGTGTTCATTACGATTGACTGTCAGTGTCAGCTATCTTTGTTATTTTGAATAAAGTGCTTTTAAATCGACTTGGTGCTGCCGGCTTCCTGCGTTCTCTCTCTAAATGTTAGAAAATTGTGCCATCTACCCGCTATTCACAGAACTGTCACTTCCAGGGACCTCCGGAGACCTCGAGCCAACTTGAACACAAAGGAGACCGACGTGGCTGGTGAGGCCTCACGTTACCTTCTCCTCCACTGCAACTCAACAACGTTGGAGAACAGATCTGTGTGTTTACGTTATCACCCTTGCCATAACATCTCAATCTCTCTCTCTCTCTCTCTCTACTCTATCTTTCTCTCAAAATGCTATCAATCAATCAATCAATCTCTATCTATCTATCTATCTATCTATCTATCTATCTATCTATCTATCTATCTATCTATCTATATATCTATATCTATCTATCTATCTATCTATCTATCTATCTATCTATCTATCTATCTATCTATCTATCTATCTATCTATCTATCTATCTATCTATCTATCTATTCATCTATGTATCATTCAGTCACTGAACAACAGATGAATCAATAACGACACACGACAAAAAAAGGCCTATGTTATGTGAGGCTCTTAAACAGCGATGTCCGAAACTGTAATGTTCTATATTTTCGTTAATAAAACATGGGATAGGCTATAGTCTAAGTGAGGCTCCTAGCTCATCTCCCATAGGCTACTGTGCTAACAGGGATCTGGGAGCGATTGACATTCAACATAGTTCCTAAACGATGGATGCATTTCTTCTAAGTGAAATTCTCCTTGCACTTGTTCGTCGAGCACTGTACTGAACGCATGTATTCCCCTGGAACCAGCCCGTGTTCACTAGGAATCGTTTGTTTTTTTTCTGTGACTGTCGATATAAGCTGCAGTGGCATCTCACTTGAATGAATCTGAATGAAGAGTTGCCCCTGGAAGGATACAGCAGCACTAATTATAGGTGACATTAGTTGATAGTAGGCTAATGTTGTGATGTAAGCCCCTAGTTGTCACTCGCGATATCAGATCATATGATAAAAATGTTAAACGGCTGTTTCAAAACGTGTTTAGCCCCACACTCCTGCACAGAAGCCCGTAGTAAGGCACCGCACCAAAAGCAAAATTCTCAGAGCAAATGCAAAGCAGAGAGGGGCCAGTCGACACCAAAGTGGCAAAGTTCATCTCGGAAAAAACTGCTCAGACTTACAAAGGGTACAAGGCACAAGGCTTTGTGGTTGTAGAAAGGGGGGAAAGAAAGACAACTGCAGTCGAGGTAGAGAGAGTGTGAGAGTGTGTTTTGTAGCCTTATATCTGAGTGTTTTAAAGATTTTCTTTGAGCCGCTTTTGTGCTGACAAGGCACAAGCTCTTGCCAACGCGAGTCACGATCTGAGCAACTTTTGCTATCCTCTTGAAACGAATGAATCTTTTCATTTTAAATCCCAATAAATCTTAATCGCCATGGCTATTGTCGATGAGCTCTGTGATCTCTATACCTACATGGGACACTGAACACGAATACTTTATTTGCCGTTATAAAAGAAGACGATAGGTATATATATATGAGTAAGCAAACTAGAGAACTAACTAACACATTTAGAAACCTGATTGGATGCGGGACACCGGAGAACAACTTGGACAAGTAAGAACAGAATGTTGACATGTCAAGAAGACAGACAGACAACGCACGTCCTTGTGTTTTTTCCCAGTTTTTGCATTTTTTTGTGCAAATTTTACAATTACAGCGGAGCCAATGGGGACTGATGAGACTTGGAGCCTTGCTGATTGCACAGATGAGTCGCAGTGATATGATAAAGTTAACAGACCGTGACCGTGCTCGAAATGTAGTGATCTACAACTAAAACATTTGGGCTATAGTACCAATAGGCTGGCTAGATGTATGAGAACGAGGATGGTCATAGGTCTCTAACATACATGCATTGATACCGTTATTAGTTGAATGGTGCGGACTGGAGTATATCGCATATCATTCTTTGGATCATTGTTTACTGTCAACCAACACATACAACTTACAAGAGACTTACTTTCGAGATTTGAACAGAAACACATAGAACCACTGGTTGTCACAGTGATATGAACGTAGTACTACTAGACGAATACAGTGTAAGCCGTAATAAAGTATAACAACATATCCATGCGGACGCCCGTAGCCTAATCAACGGCGACAAGAAATAACTGGATGGTATAGGTCCATTAGGCTGTGACAAGATTACTATAATAATGTAGAATCTATTGGATAGCATACAGAAAAAGGCTATTGTACGGAATCACATGATATTCCAACTTCATATTCATATGCCGGTATCAAAGGGAAGTTCTATGAAATTGTTGTCAATAGTTTTGCCATTTGATGCCAGTCGTCGCGTGCCTTAAAACGGAACTACTGTTCTGTCAGTAGTCATTAATTGCCAATTGATATTTGTTTGTGTGTGTGTGTGTGTGTGTGTGTGTGTGTATTTGTGTCACAGAGGGATAGAGAAGAAAGAAAGGAAGGCATAAATAAATAAAGGTAAATAAGGAAAGAGAGCAAGTGATGTCATTAAACAATCTTTGCACAATGTGTATTTTATTACTACCTTTGGACACAATATTCACCCAACATTATGTTGTTTCTTGCAGTAGACTGAGTGGGGAAATTCTCCTGCATGCTTCATCCCCATTCAAAAAGCGTTTTGCTATTTTGTAAGTTTGTTAGAAATGGCAAGTGACCTTGAACTGGGATTTGTGTTCAAGATGGAAAGACCTGCAAAGACCTGCAAAGATTCCGTACTAATCGCCTGAGAATTAATATTGCAACAAACATCGTTTGCAATGATGATGATGGACGGTGATGATAACAGTGTGACAGTTATAATGTAGGCTACCTCACAAAAGGAATGAAGCCTGCTGCTCATACGCCCCACCATCGGCCGACCATAGCCTACAGCAATAAAGAACTGGTTACGAATTCCAAGTATTCTACGTCAGAGCCACCAAACATCATGACTTCTTTTTGAGGCGTCACCCTACGTGCGTCTTTGTCTCCAACTGCTGCAGATAGACGAGCCGTTGTGTCCCATGCATCTCTATCTCAAAGCCCATTTAGGCCCCTCCTCGAGACATGACCCACCACAAACCAGGAGGGTGAGGAACACATTGCGCGCGAATAAGAGACTTCAAACACGCACTTGGCAATGCTCTTATGGGTAACATTTGCGATGGCTTATGACACAATTCTGATATAGGCATACGATTATTTACTCATAGCTGGACATGTTTTCAAACATACATGTATACAGTAATTCAAGCTTCATTTCATACCATAGTTCCACTCATCAATTGGACGGAGATCATTGTCATATTATCGCGATTATCATAGTGTGACCATATGGCATTTTGATTACACATGTTTCACAACTTTGGAACCAAAAGTTCTGGGTTATTGGAACCCAACTTTGAGAAGGTGATGATTGAACTCATTGTGTGAGCGTCATGACGATGTATTGAATGTTTGAGTACTAATGCTACCAATGTTCTTCAAAAACGATTAGAGTAGAGTGGTGATGTTAATTATTACTATTATTACAATGAATGTATATATTATTATTATTATTATTATTATTATTATTATTATTAATAATAATAATAATAATAATAATAATAACAACAACAATAGCAACAACAACAACAACAACAATCATGATGATAATGATAATAATAAAACAACAATAATAATAATAATATAAATAAATTAATAAATAAATAAAAATAACAGTAATGATAATCATATTGGTAGTGGTGCTATAGGCCTAAAAAATATCCATTACTTTGCATTGAAAACACACTGTTCACATTGTTCACTTTACAGTCACTGAAGTCCTTATGTGATAACAAAGAGGTGTAGGGCAGAGCAGCAAGCCTAATATCTCCAGTGTACCTGAAGATCTGAGCGTCGTACAGTTTGATGGCCTACTTTGAAAGACTAAGCAGACAACCATAGCATTCGCTTTAATGATAGCGAGGGATGCAACTGTCAATTCCACAGAAGCTTGTTACCCCTTTCTTATCCAGAAATCATTACAAACCCCCTCGAGCAACATGTTCAGCATGGATGGAACAACTTTACATGGACGCAAGCCCCCCTCCGTTGTGGTGGATACCAAGAAAAATAGATGATGATACTCTTCAGATCTACGCCCGACATGATCAAGTTCGAAAAATGATACCTCCCTTGATACTCATGTAGAGTAGCAGAAATAAATACTTTTTAAATGTTGTATTTACATGTAGAATGTTTATCCAAATAAAATAGGCTGAAATACAATGATTTGGAGATCAAGGCAATACTGTATAGGTGGACTGAAATAAGACATTTGAAGATTTCAAGATATGCTATGGCTATGACATTTTTAAAAATAAAAATGCACAAGAAGTGGAAATGCTTGGTTATTGAGTCGTGGATGATATGCCATTTTTGTTAATGCTCAAGATATCGTTAATGGAACCAACTAGTCAAAATCAGAACAATTATAGGCCTAGTTTTCTAATGTAAACCTACGATTCTTTAACATAATCAAATCCATGTTCAATACACCTTTTGAGAATATGGATTTCACTGAGGTATTGTCCAACCTCAAAGTAACACGCATTGTGTGAGTGCTATTTTCAGAGGACGACTATTTCTTATTTCAAAAGCGAGATGGCGCTATTTTGCATGCCAACCACAACCATGCTGGGCTTTATATTCCTTTTTTATTTCTTTGTTTCTAAGATAATGAAAATCTATCTTATTATTTATATCATGACTGATGTGGAATCTAAATATATAGGCATGAATATTAAGTTTGAAGAGCAATACGTTTTCAGAGACTAAATAAAGGTTACAATCATATCCACCATTATTCATTGCATGTTATTGAGATATTTAAAAATCGTCTTTCTTAATTTATCCTAAGAGAAATAACTTTCTTCTGTATGACTTTCAATTAAAATTATTTGAATGGAAACATATAGGCTGCATGAGTAAAGTTCAGCAGACATAACACACGGACTGTTCTATACGTTATTACAAGCTTATACTACCCTATAACGTCAGGCGACATTTTTGCTGCTCATGTATATTTAAATGTTTTGCATATTCTGGATTCCGGATAATATCTCCAGTGCGGTGCACTTAGAACTCGATTTGTTTAATTCTAGAATTGTGAGATTAGAATAGGACATCATAGACCGACATCCCTTCAAATGTCACATTTTTAATGTTAAATGTTATTCTACTAGTTTATGCGATGATTTATATTTTGCAGAGCCATATTACAATGTCAACAGAAATCAAGTCCAACTAAGTAGGCCTAAATCAAACGCCCTTTCTCCGACGGTACAGTGTACCTCCGCGTTATTACAGCACCATTGATACAAGTATCACCTTCATTATTATTATTTTGCAACATGTAGGCATGTCGTTTGAATGCATCTAGCGCAAAAAAACAAAAGATGCAAAAAATATTTGTCTAACAGCTTTCATGAAGCCTCTCCTATCAATCTCCTTCTTCTTGTACTACTACTACTACTACTACTACTACTACTACTACTACTACTACTACTACTACTACTACTACTACTACTACTACTACTACTACTACTACTACTACTACTACTACTACTACTACTACTACTACTACTACTACTACTACTACTACTACTACTACTACTACTGATGATGATCATGATGATGATAATAATAATATTAATATTAATAATAATAATAATAATAACAACAACAATAATAATAATAACAATAATAATATCAACAATAATAATAATAATAATACGAATAATAAGAATAATAATAAGAATATTGATAGAGCCTACAACATATTGGAAGAATTCTCTATTACCCATTATTTCCCTAAATAGTATTAAACCAATTTATACCGAATTTATATCGAATGAAGGGCTAACTTTAATGTGCAATATTAATTAATTAATCTTGTCAAACAAACTTCATTGCAATAGTTTAACTCCGCACCAGTGGTTAATTTACTCTAAGTGATATAAACATTTTAATTTCAAATCATGTGTGCGGCACGCAATAACACGTTCCCTTGACCAAACACAGACTACACCTGTATATGAAGCTGTCAAAATCCATTACAGGAACATGTTCCCGAGCTCTCTATAACATTTCTAAACTTTTGAGAATTGAATTTATATTTAATTTAATAGAATAGACGTAGACTAGTAATGAACATGGGCTTAAATGTGCTTAGTTCATTAACGTGATTTCCCGTATAAAAGCAAACATGTATAGGCTATATTGTATCCTGATGGTACCCGTTTCGAACGGAGTAAATGTCATTCATACTTAAATAATAACACATTGATTAGAACATGGATTTTTAAAAACAAGCCATGTGGATATTTGCGCTGCATGCATCAAAAAAGAAAGCGTTTTAATAATAACAATAATGCCAATAAGAAAAGGCTAATACCAATCATTAAAAAAAACAATAATAACAATAACAACACCAATACTAATAATAACAACAACAACAATTCTACTAATAACAACACAATGCAATACAATATGTGAGTTTTTACCATTTTGAATTCTTAGCAAATGTAACAAAAAGGCAAAATAAACGTCATGTACCACTAAACAAAATCAGAACATAATATGAATCAGTTACCTGACAAGCTGTCTATCCATTCTAGAATATCTTAATTATCTAGACACAAAGGTAGAGACAGGACCCTAGTCTGAAATAGAGGATTTAAATCTAGGCTTTTATATGCTGCTTTTATTATGTGGTGGACTGAGTGCTCAGCCTCTAATCGTCTCCCCTGAAGTCTCGGCCAGTCCTCTGAACTTTACAACTATATGTAAACAAGTTGTCAGTTTGGAAATAATCTTCTTTGCTTTTTATTGGAATGAAAATTCAATCTTCCAAACTCAGATTAGGCAGACGAGATTTTTCCCCCATTCCATGTCATTGGTGGGGCTGGACTTTGGTGGACAATAATGTGGCAATTGTTGATGCTTTATGACCCATAACATTTGAGGGTGGCTATTCTGGCTTTGGTGTGTAATTATGCAAAACACTTTGTATAAAGACTTGCCATCCGATCTAATGATAGAGCCTGCAGTCTAATTTCAAGAGAGGGTGGGGCCAACAGCACATACACTCCTTGAATGGGGGGGGGGGGGGGTGACATTCAAATAAAATCAAGGCAAACTGCAAATAAACATGCATCTCATTGTTCAGGAGCTGTGTGCTGGTGTGTTTGTCTCTCACAATGTTTTGAAAGTGAATGTGAGCACACAATGATTTTGCAGGTAAGAAAAACACCTGGGCTGATATAAAACCAACATATTTAGGCTACACTCTCGTCATCAAAATATAATGTCCAACATCATAACAAGAGCTTCAACATTTTTGGTGGACCACAAGTATTCATTCTTGTGAGTTCAAGTCATATGAAAGGATTCAGATGTTGACCCCCAGGTGAAAAGAGTTTCATAGAAAAATTGGATACCTTGTCTTTACTAACTATTATACAAATAACAATGTGTGTATTTAAATATGACATTGGAAGCTGTGAGGTTGTATGTCTTTATTGTCCATTTTGTAAGGAAAGACATTGTGCATGTACTGTATGGTTGACCAAAAAGTGAGAGGCCAGAAATTCCAGCCCAGTTTTTCAGGTATCAACGCTCTACTCTCACAGATGTCTCAAAAGCATCCTAACAATGTAGAAACCAGTTCCCCAATGACATAGCGCTTGTATGGTCAGTTTATAACAAAATGTTTTAGTGAATTCATTGGAAAATTACTGGACAGTATAACAGAAAAAGAACAAGCAAATAGATTACGGTTGTACAGTTAAATTGTGAAACATCACAGGATATATATGATTTAAAGATTGCATGCTGCATGTTTTCTTGTGGTGTGCACTATGGGTATTCTGTGTGTATGCACATAATAAACACTTGTGCTGTCTGTCAGAGGTGTGAATCTGAGAGCTTTTCTACCAAATGAAGTGCAGGCAGAGAGAGAAATAAAGAGATCTGCAGCTGTCAGGGGTCAGTCAGGCTGAGATTGCTTCCAGAGATCTTTTGAAAAAATCACACGTTTGAAGGCTTAGTGCTTTGCTGCCTTCGCATTTCAAGCTCAGATCAGTGGAATCACAAAAAAGAGAACAGGGGTTGGAGAATTCTGATGTTGGGATAGCCATGGGACGACAGGCAGGAGACAAGCCTTTACCTGATCCTTCAGAAGAACACGTGGAACAGAAGATATCATTCTTACTTTTTAACATGTATCACACAATTAAAGCAACAGCGTCTCTAATGATGTCTATTCATGTCAATGTGGGTGTTTGAACGGTGTGAATATTGCAAAATAGAAAATCAGCTCACTATACTACCTAATTTGCTGTACCTGAAGAAAGAAAGTCATTCACAGCAAAACCAATACTTATCAACTGATTATTAAAGGAAAGTGTTTGGTTAGCCAAGCATTAAGCAGCATCATCAGAGATAAAAAAGCACTAACACACAACCAGGATGATATATTGCAGGTGCACTTATCTACCATTCAATCATAGATCAAATAACCAATTTGGAGTTCTTTATTTGTGTATCAATTCAGCTTTTTTCATTCATATAGCAATAGAATACTTAGTGGACATACAGACATGCAGACAATGTGATATCTACAATAAAATGTTCAATCCAATTAGTAACATCACATAAAAGAGTGCCTGAGCATATTTCAGAATTGAAAAATCCCCAAACCCAAGAGGACTTGTACTCCATGTACAACTTCATCCATGTCATGTTTGACAAAGGTGGTTACACAACCATCTTGTTCGTTTATCAGGTATGGGCTATATTGAACATGTGAAACCGTCATGATACCAGGTAATTCTTCCACCATAACAAGGCCAAAATAACCAAGTCTGGTGCGAAAAAGCATAACGCATTAACTTAGTTTCCAGATAAATAACAGAATTCTCACATCTATAATAACCATATCACATATCTAGGCCTATTGTTTCCATAGATGCTTGAGAAATGTGATTCGCAAAACCTCGAATTCTGCGAAATCATTAGACACCTCTCAACGCAAATAACTCAAGATTCCCTATACGCAATGCTCTGGGCAGGACACCGTCCATGACATGCAATTCAAATAGTTCGACAGGTAAGCCTAGTATGTCGTTTAAGGTTGGGACATGTAAACACGTTACTGCTATGTTACTCTTTTTCAATACTTTAGTCTATATACATCTGTATACATGTCCCCCGACATACTGCCTACTCCAACGACTGGCAGGGGCATTGGGTGACAGGTCTATTAGAAGACGACAGGCCTGGAGGCCCATTTACGAAGGTGTCTCTTGCCTGACCCTTGTCAAAGCTTCAATATGCGACTTAATATTGATATTTCGATCAGAATTGTATTTGAAGGCTGCCTGGGTGACTGAATAGCATCCTCATCTTTATGTCTATCTGTTGCACATTTTCCATTATTTCCATCAAGCCAGTAGCAATATGACTGTATTGAATTTGGATCCCATGCTTCAAACCCTGACAAGGTAATTACGTCTACAACTCAATGAATATTCACAATTTTATTGCAAAAATATGTATTTATTTGATTTATTATTATCTCTTACTGGCACTATTTCTTTCATATGTAGGCCTATAGTTCGTATTTTCATTCCTCTGCTTCCTTGTGGGGGAGGCAAAATATGCAAATCCCATCAAATTTATAACCATCAGTGGCTTTCAATGTTCATGTGTTCCTGCAGTGGTGTATTATTATTTTTCAAGGGTTCTCAGCAGGAAGGTAGAACAGGGGAGTATAAGTTATTCTTCAACCTGACAAGAACACTTTATTTCTCCTCTGTTTCAAAGATTGGACAAAGTAGCAGTAATGATGCTCCTTATTATCATTCAAATGGGTGACGGAGAGCTGCTTGATTTTGACAGAGTTTGGAGCAAAGCAAAAAAAGGAAACAAAACAAAAAGAAATGACAGGGAATAATATGTATGAGCAGAAACGAAGTTGAGAAATTCTTTGATGTGACAGCATCATGTGCTCATTAAATCACCCATGAAAAATTGCATTCAGATAACTTCATGGTATACCATAAGAATTAATTCATCTTTTAGCATTTTACTTTACCTTTGTGGGATGAGGTGGTAATCGGATGTCAGTGTTTCAAGCCTTTAAGGTATAAATGGGACGGTAGGTTCTTAGATTTTCAGTCTTAAACTTATTTACTTTGTTTTGTCCTTGACGTCCATACAGTATGCAGAGTAGAAAAAGTTTGGAGAGTAAAAACTATTATTCTAATTTATTCTCTTTAAGCAACTCACTTCACACTCTTTAAGGCTCTTCAGTTCTTAGAGCATCACTGAATCATTGCAGTGTGGACTGTTTATATTTCTAAGATATGGATCAGACTTGTATCGAGATGGCGATAATAGGGAGAAGGTTTTTCCTTCTATCAGTGGCCCCGGGCCCGAGCTAGAGTACTCTTCCTGCAACGAATGGTGGACTGCTGATTCACATGCTTAGTATTCAAATGTATTGATTGTAAGTCGCTTTGGAATAAGGCGTCTGCTAAATGCCAAAAATGTAAAATGTAAATGACTCATCATTTACTAAATACCCTGACAGGTAGCATTATTGAGGTGGTCTACCTGCTTAAAGTAAGTAAGAGTTAAAAGTCTAGATGAAAAGGGAGTACTCAAAAACAGATTATATACAAAATAATAATTTATTTCATTAGTTAGTTTCTGATTGGGATTTGGAGGTTTCCACAGCCAGACCTTTGAGACCTCTTGGAGATACATAGTGTTATAAAGCTCTGATCTACCCTATGACAGGCTACGCTAACAATATGAGTCTGTTGGACACACTGGTTGGACTGTCACTTTCAATTTGCGCATGACCCCCTGGCCAAAAATTGGGGGAGAAGTGGCAGAATGTGGGACTGAAAGCTGGTATTATTGGTCTGACAGCTTCACTCATCTAGAAGTAATGCAAAATGCAATTCATATTTATACTCTGTGACCTTGCGCTCAAAGAGTGGATACTGTATCCAAATTCAGGCCCCAGAGGCAAAGGGTATTGAAGAGGATAATTCTTCAGAAGTAATTCGTAAAAAAAAAAAAAAGATAAAAAAAAGAAAAAAGAAGTATCTCACTTATCAGTCTAATTGTTCAACAGATGTGAACCGAAAATATAACAAGAGCGCCTCTGGTAGAAAAGCCCAAAAGGCTTCTAAATATGAGTTTGACACTGTTCTTGCATGCAGTGTTAGCAAAAACGTTTGACAAAATGCTAAATGAAGATCAAGACATCATGAACTCTTACTGTACGTTTGTGCTGAAGGGAAATGGCTTCATTGTTTCATGGCATTGAACAGCAGGGAGAACCAGGAAGCTGTAGGAGGAAGGGAATCTGCCTCTCATTGATCTGTGTGATCTTTGAGGGTGTGTTAGTGTATTTGCTTGAGCCTACAGGGTAAGGGCATGACTGTTCTCTGGGAATTGTAGGCTGTGGGGCTGTAACATACTGTATACAGTACAGCATTTGACCTTGGACATTCACCAAACATGTAGTTGATAATATGATCATCCTTCTACTTTGTCTATTCTGCATTTTGCATTACAAATAACATGTTTTCCATCAACATTTAAAATGACTATCCATGCATGCACATCAGCAATGTCGGTGATATTCTGGATATTGATATCCTGTAAAAGTTTCCAGTTAATCATGTAAAACACGAACATTCATTCAGGTGGTGGAATGCGCACTTATTGATAAGTCTCGATATGGTCAACATCACAACATGATATTGAATACAAAAAGTGGTTCATTGTTCAATGTCTGGTAGATCCAAACAAATGACAAAATACACAATTGCACATTTATTTCTCAACAGAACTGTTCACGGTAACATTGACATGTGAGCAATGTGACTTGTGGTGGTGTTATGGGGGTGGTCATGTATCAGTGTACAGGTGTGGAAGGTTACAGTCTAAGGCAGGTTTCAATACCTTAAAGCAAATCCTACACCTGTTATGCATGGAAATACTGCTCTCACTTTGCAGGAGGAAATCAATCAATCCAGCTCTTAATGTGGGCCAGGTTAGCGCTGTGCATGTTACAGACAGCTCAGTGAATACTTGGAAAATTGCATGTCTAAGGGCTTTATGTGATTGGGGTTTGACTAATTCCCTCCAGGGTAATGCAGTGATTTACAACTATTGGACGAGGAATTGGTAAGATACCTGGTTTCCATGAAGATACCAGATTTTTTGGTTTTAAATGAGAATTTACGTTCAAGTCAGACTTGTATCCATTGCGTAGAGAGAACATTAACCAATGTATCATATTCTCTGCAATTCTGTTGTGGTGTTTTGGGACTCCTAGTCTTATTGGGTACAATGAATACGTCCTTTTACACTGTGGTACGAAACAGAATAAACTCATCTGACGTACAAGAGATGAGGGGTAAAGATTTGTTCTTTTCCTTTCATAATCCAGTCCTTGTCCCCCGCCTCCCCTTCTAATCCCTTGGCATGTGTTAGTGACATCACATGGCTGCTGGCTCCAAGTTCTCGTCCCCCTGCAACTGTCATTAACTCTGCGAACAAATGAAAAATGACTGGGAGACTCGCTGGCTCCCACCACTGACCTTGGGTATTATTAGAGTGACCTCTCTTTGGCTTGACCAAAAAACCTTTTTGATATCATTGCTGCAAGTACACACTAGGAATGATGGCCTGTCAGTAGGGGAAAGAGAGCATTACACAAGGGGGACTCTGAGGAAGTCTGAGCAACCAATGTTATGTAAACGTATACCTTGCTCCCATTGCTGGTTCATGAATACTTAATTAGGGGACATAACCTGAACTATCATGCTCACAAGTTTCCTGACCCTCTTTACCGACGATGGACAATATTTGGGTTTAACATTGCGACAGGTTCAGATGAAATGTTATACTGTAAAGCATTGTCAAAGTCCATGTGGGAATTGTATCAGTGTTGGTGGTGTGATATCATCTCTGTAGCAAGAGAAAGGAACAGTCAGGTGTGGCAGTGGGAGGCTTCTCCACATGAGGCACCATGCCCTGGATTTAACCAGAGGAAGATATGCAGTTAGTTTGTTAAAAGGCCAGCATGAACACAGCAAAAAAAAAAGCACCAGGGGAGGCTTGTCTGAGAAAACAAGCCTGCTTCAGTGGTGAGAGTCCAGGAGGAATCACAGGGGTCACAGGTTGTGGGTGGGGGGAAATTCTTCACACAACGTCACTGGTGCGTAGGGTTTTCAGAACTGGAAGGGGGGAGGGAACACAACACAACACTAACGCCAACGTTTGGGATATTGTTCATTGTTAGTGTTCTAGGAGTTTCCTCCACCTCCACCTCCAAGCAAAAACAACAGTCATTTGAAATGGACAGCATGTTGTGTGTATTTGTTGTACTTTATATCACTGAATGTGACAAACATTTGGGGAACTTGATTTGAGGGAAAGAAAGAAAGACAGACCTAGGGGGGCGGGGGTCTTTGAGACTCGGCATTGTGTTCTCTGAACATTTGAAACGGCCTATATCACAGAGTACAGAGGAGTGTCAGCACAACCATGACACCATATTCACAGATTTGATGGGAGGAGTCTCATGCACTCCAAATCTCTGCGGGATGAGGCCATTTCATGTCAAGAGGAGGAGAGTCACAGAAACTCACTGACACTCACGAACAAACGTTTGACGTATATTATATATGCCATTGATTAATGCAATCAGTGTTCACGTCAGAAGGTGGAATAACAAATGTGCATTGTTCCCCATACAAGGGACAGTAAACTACCTTCAGGTGATTTCCCCAAACAAATAATTGATATAAAAGGTGCACAAAAAAATGTAACAATCTGTCCAGAAGAATAAAAAAAGGGGGGGGGGGGGGAGATAGATCAGTTTGAAATAGATCTGATGACCTCTGGACTTTAACTCTTAGCAATACTTTATTTTTTACAGGTTATGACAGCCTGACATGGAGCGGACAGGGAAATGACAAGTGGAATAGAAATGCTCTAGATATTTAGGAGGCAGACCTAAGAGGACTGGAGATTACCTGAGATGATAGGTAGAGGCGGGAGACAGAAGGCTTTCCATCATTACAATCGAGTATGGTAGATTGGGATAAACGTCGCCAGAATTGCATTGGGCAACTCAATCCAACCAACACTCCATTTACGAGCCCCTGATATCGATCCAAATTGAGATGTCCCGATAGAATGTTTTAGAATTGAGGCCTATTTCGTTGGGCACTTCTAACTGGAGGAGAAAGACGACACATCTGCACCTGACTCCCTCACAGACCTACATGCACACACGATTACGACGCACAAATCGATAGGATATTCAAAAGGTCTTTAACCCACGGCAGTTGTGTTGGTTTATTTCGAGTGGCGCACCAAGGAGACTGAGAGGGTCAATTAATCCGCTATTACAGCGCACCAATTAGCCCGTTTGGTTTGCCTTTATAGACCTACCAAAATCAATATTACGACGGAAAATTATGAAAAAGAGGACTCTTTAAAATGAAAAGGTTTGTATTGTATCATTCTAGACATTTTCAATAACGTCGGCATCCTAACAAAGGCTGTTTGCGACGCGATCCTCCCCCAAATAGATTATTCCCCTTAACTTTTGAGGCAGAATAGGCACGCAACATTGTTCGGTTGCATAGTGAGACGTTCTCTTGTCTGGATGTAACAGCCAATTAGATAGGTCATCTGGTGCCTGTCTCCCGGGACAGGTGAATCTCACCTGACAACTCCACTCTCTTGAAACGGGTGTGTCAACGGGACAGCATGCACTACACACACAGTGAGCCCATAGGGGACGTGTCTAACGGTATGCCAAACTGCGCACACTATTTAGGATCACCGTGTCCATTCCCAGCACGTAACATCGACATGTTAATGACAGTATATAGAATAGCACATCCCGAATTTGAATCATTTTACATTTCGTTTGTCGACCTTTGCGGTTGGCCATTTATTGACATGAAATAACTAGGAGATGGAATTGAACTATGAAATAATCTATATGTCTAAATATGAAATACAACACCAGCACATGTTGATTGTTGGTGTATGTTGATTTTTATAGAACATCCCAAAACATCTATTGTGGGGTTTATGAAGACGTTGGTCTTTGTTTAAAGGGCAAACCGATCAGAGTGACTTGCGTCGATGTTTCCCCACCTCCTTAACTCCCTCTCTCCTTTCCTTCATGATTCCCAATTTGTCCTTTAGTGAACCTTTGTCTCCAGTGCATCTGCTTGTAGTTAATTAAAATGTGAAGGGGTCACTGTGCTGACTTCAGGCTGCTTGCCGCGTCCTTTCCAGCAGCCTCCACATTAGCAAACTTCACAGGTGTAAAAGACTATGTCTGGCAGATGTTCGGGGACACTTTAACCACCTTAATGTATGAGACGAGGAACGGAACTAGGTTCTCTTTTCAGTGGCAACAGATCAGCCTTTTTTGTGAGATGTGGCTGCATGTGAGATAGATAGGCCTATTTGATTATTGCTGAAAAATCACAGATTTATCAAATTAAAGTGTTCCATGCTCTTGTTGAAGGAATTATGGAGACATTGTTTTTGCATGCGAATAATGAAAAAAGCCGTGCAGATTAAAAAAAACAAAAAATAAAACAGAAGCAACAACGTAATAATGTTCATATCTATATTAAAACAACAATAATGTTAACACTAATGTCGATAATAACAATAACAAAAATAATAATAACAACAATTATTATAATTATTATAATTATTATACAAATATCAACAGCAAGCATAATTTATACGTTAACATTGTATGTAGTCTATTCTTATTTGGCAGAATTGACAAGACTTCACTTTGAAGCATATATGAGCTTTCTCTCTATATATGTATGTCTGAATATGTAGGCTAAAATAAATGTTGAGAAGTTTGTGTGTATGACAAGAAGAAGAAAATCAAACAGCAAGTGGATAGAAAAAACACGGGATAATTCAATTCATTCCTATGTAACCCATACTAATGATGCGGCTGTCAGATAGCTGCAAAACTGTCAACTATGTTTGGCTACTGAAAATGATGGGCACAAAAGAACCACAGTACAGACAGGAATAACACCGTTTTTCGTTTTTAACATATATTTGAAACACAGATTGTTCTGAAAAACTGTATGTTCTTTGGGTAATTCCTGCACTGATGTCACTTGTAGGCCTATACGTATCGGAAATTGAACATATTATATTGTTATATATATTGTATATTTCCCTAATATACTTATATTCCACAATATATCTATTCCATAATACTATGTGATTGTTTAGATCATGTTGCTATAAAATGTGTACAGTAATAAAACATGTACTGATAATTAATACGTTGTGATAAACTAATAGGCTAAAACCAATAAAGTTGGCAACCACAACAACGTATTATTAGCCAACTATCATTATCATTGACATTGTTATCATCAAAATTATCATCATCATCATCATCATCATCATCATCATCATCATCATCAGTTGTTTACCAGGATTATTATCTGTCAATATTATAATGATGATAGTGAAGTTAGCTTCACATCAGAAACACGGTGCAGTGACATTGGTGAACAAGTGATTGAGGGAACTTAGTCTCTTCCCCATGGTGCTCCGAAGATCCTTGCCCTGATGTACAATACTTAGTTGAGTAGAAGTAGATGACGAATGACGATAATGATGATGATAATGATGATGATGATGATGATGATGATGTTTACATTGTGTTAAATCCATCTTAAATGGCTGCATTGACACAGGACCATCAATGTACCTGTGCACCGTTCTAAATGTATATACCCTATTAAAAAACGATGACCACCAAGGTAAAAATGTCCTGATCACTAGCCAAACAGTAATTAAAATACAGTCATTGAATCATTTCTCTAATTTAGCAGTCAGAGATGGCTTGGATGACAGAGGGAGCTGAAAGCAGCGATGGATACTATTGTCCAAAATGTGACCCTCTATTAACATCGCTTTCCAGCATCTGGATCCTGTCACCAATTCCCGACATGGAGGCAGACAGGGCAACTCATTTTCTGATCATACCAAATCCATCTCTTTTTAAGTGTATCCCCAGCACCACTAAATGGATGGAGAGGGCAACCCAGAACCCCATTATCTTCCTTCATCTCTTTCCACATTATCAGCCCTCCAGTGGCCCTTTTGTTTTGCAGGTGCCTCCAATTTGCTTCTTATCTTGCCAGCATTTGTGCAGCCTCATTTTCCTTATGTTAATGCTTGTGGTCTTTTTTCCCCAAAAAGATTTAAACATTTAGTGAAATTCCACAAAGTAAAAAAAAACGTTATACACGACCCAAAAAAATTAAATAATACAGCCATGCCCTCATTTATTAGTTGGGATATAGAGTGTTACACTAGGGGCCTTCTGGGTGAAAGACACAAGTTGGAGGCTGGCATTTTATTGTGAGCGTCTTGGTGAAAAGGAAGAAAGCAAAGGACCAGTCAATTTAACACAGAGACCAAGAGAGCATGAGTGTTGCTAAGAGACAGGGATTCTGCACAACTTCCATCAGGAGCTTGGCTCTGACCTTATGCAAATAGGGTTCTGCCAAATCTTTTGTGGAAAAGCAGAAAATACCATTCACTATGTCACTA
Organism: Nansenia antarctica; assembly: GCF_963989245.1. Taxonomy (NCBI): domain Eukaryota; kingdom Metazoa; phylum Chordata; class Actinopteri; order Argentiniformes; family Microstomatidae; genus Nansenia; species Nansenia antarctica. The sequence goes on along the minus strand of NC_137679.1, from coordinate 19,064,773 downwards.
ATACCTGGCATTCAGATTTATTATACAGACTATTCTACAAACTTGGATCATACCTTCCACTGGCAACATTCCACTCCACTTTCACTAGCAAGAAGAAAACCTTTGAAAACTGAAATATGTACGTATGCTCATACAGGCCGGAATGCTCTTGCTCTGACAAAGGGAAGGGACTCTGATGGTGACACATATTGCAGACGTGCCAGCCCTCGGGCCATCGGGGCTGTACCTAGTCCCTTGTGGGCTTTGTTACATCCGTCCACAGAACCTGCTCTCCTGTTTGAGCTCTGCAGCTGAGGTTGAGAGGTTATTTGTAACTAAAGTCCCAACACCACATAAACAAGACAATGTCAACCCCATCTCATCACATTCCTTTCTGTCCAACAAGACCCAAGAGACGGATGGAGGTGGCTACATGAAGCTCAATACCTGCTTCGCAAACATCAAGTTCTGAATTTGCTACTCGCCTGATACTCATGTCATTTGAATTGAAGTGAGACAAGATTACAAGGGCAGAGAGGGAGAGAGAGAGAGGGGGGGGGGGAGAGAGAGAGAGAGAGAGAGAGAGAGAGAGAGAGAGAGAGAGAGAGAGAGAGAGAGAGAGAGAAAGATGTTAAATAATGATGGCCAGAGGGGGCACAGAGGTTACAACCTCCTGAAAAGGCTGTATCGGGTTGTATTAGGTTATCTGATGGTCACTGATAATAGCCTTTCACACATGCCAGGTTTGATCCCTTTCACTGGCTAAGAACACGAGGTAATCAATAGTATGAGTGGATCAGTGATATGAGGTTACTGTATGGCCAGCTTGTAAGTAGTGTGGAAAGACTGGTAAACTTGCTCATTGAAGTTTGTCATTTGACTGGGTCAACCTGAAAATAGAACATTTAACATTTATCAATTATTTATCTATTTCTGAGCAAAATCTCTCAAAAACGGTCACAGATACATCCAAATAATTCATTGAAAATCCCAGTTAGTTGGGGCAACATAACATTTTAATCTAATGCTCAAGTTCAAAGCTATCAGATGTTTCTTTTGAGACATCTGATAATACAGTATATGCACGTAAATTAAACACCATATCAATACTGGGGAATATAGTTACACTGATCTTTCTCGGATCTGATATCTTGTCAGTCCCAGACAAAAATCAAATCAAGGAATAATCATCAAGTAGTTTTTTTGGTCAAATATAAACATTCATCCACTTGATTTGGGATGTGTAAGGCTACTACTACTAAGGCTTACCAAGGGGATCGCACCACTGATTGACCCTCAAAATACTTAAATATCAATTTCCTCTTTGTGGTTCCTATTGTGCATATTAGAAAGGGGGGGAGAGAGAGAGAGAGGGAGAGAGAGAGGGAGAGGGAGAGGGAGAGAGAGAGAGAGAGAGACGGAGTCTAATACACCATCATCGTGTTCAAAGCCTTGTCAATAGTACTCACAGTAGGCAACAGAGTGTAATAGCACTTTCCTGATTCTACATTGATATCAAATAATCCAGTGTGCGTGGATTCAGTATCATATTTATCTAACCTGCTGGGGGACAGAGCACGGGGGACAGTGTCCCTGCTGCTAGGAGCAGACACATTACACACTGCCCTGTGTAGTCTTATTGATTACTCCCACCCTATGGCCCATGGACCATAATTTAACTCAGCAGGCTCTACAGTTAATACTAGAATTCAAACATTCCATCTACACTTCAAGAGAGAAAAAACAATTGACACTTCAGAAAAGTGCAGCACCTTTCTTAATGGAATCTGAAAGGGAGGGAGTTCCTTTTCCTGCTCTATGGCTTTTCGCTCTCCTCCCAGTGCATGTTTATTCCACCAAATATGTCAGAAACAGCACTTTAAATAAATCCAGTGGGCTTCTTTGATGGATATGCGGGTGGTAGGATGGGTTTTAGCAGTGTGCTTTTCCTATCCAGAATGGCCACTGGCCAGGTACCACGTGCAGGTGTGAGAAAAGTAAGGATGAGGTGCACACCTGTGGTACGATTTCATAGCCATAAACACTAAGGCATCAAAAGAGATTGTGGGGGAGAGAGAGAGAGAGAATGTGGGGGGAGGTTTGTAAATAAGACATACATTACCATCAATAGCACATGTCATATTCACAAGGGAAATAAAATACAGTATGCACTCTTGCATGTGGCAATGGGTTGGGGTTTCATTTGATGCGGGAAAACTCCCCCCCCCCCCAATATGTTTACCATAGAATATCTTGGTTTGGGACATATGGAAAGCTGTTCACAGGAAATATCATGGTACATAGGCTTTGGTAGACCACCACCTCCATGAGGGGACAACACATGGCGGAGCTTTCCCACTGGGAGCCCCAGGCTGATCTGAGGCTGGCCTCAAGATGAACCCTGTAGATGGGTCTTGGGAAAAGCCTTGGTTTGTGTTTCCACCAGCAGGGCTGCAACATGAGGGTGGACACTAAAGCCCAGTACAGATAAACCAGCCAAGACAAGACAAAACTGGCAATTGTTTTGATTGTTTGGTTAAAACGCAGTAAGCCACTTTAGATCACAACAGTTATCTTGCAACAACAAACAACGACAACAAACTTGCTAGTATTAGCTAAGGGATTCAACTAGCTCCAAGGTGGACATAACAAGCTAACTTTGGACAGAATTGCTTAAGTTGCTCCGTTGAATCTTGAAGATGCCAACAGCTGACAGGAGATGCTCTATAAGACGTTGTTCCGTAAACAAACAACCTATGAAGTGAGATGTTTTCTGCTTTTTGTATTTTACTCACAGACTGTTCATTCACTATCATAGATGGGGTAGTTGAGGTAGGAGAAGCTAGTTACATTCCATAACCCAATTCCAATTCTCCTTTTTGATTCAGTTGATCATCCCCGTCACTCAGTTTCCCTTCCCAGCCCCATCTCCAGGGTAATTCCAATATGCCAAATTAGGAGTGGAGTTAGTGAAGTTATGGCCTCTATCCCTCTCCCACCGACCCTCTTGGATTGTTCTCGTCTTGAGTACTCGCCAGCTCTGATCCCTAACAATTCCCAGCAAGTTTGAATCTACTTGAATATACTATTCAAACAGCTGTCCCCCAAATGCAATAAATGTTTGTCATACTTTTGGGATGGAACTGAATAGGAAGGTGCTCATGAACGGAAAAGGAGTATAATCACGGATAAGGATGATTTTGAACGGGACAGCAAGTTCCGTATCTGCTTCCAACAATTACCAATCGAACACGCTGAGGAGCAAAGCTAAGGGATGAAGCAAAACAGTCATTGCAGTGAACCCTACTCAACCTTAGCCACACAATAATATGGATTCATTGTTTAACTTTTCATTTCCAGCAAACTGACCTACTGATAGGGCACAACCAGTGGGGCAGATATCTATTAAAAGTGAACTTTCAGGTAGCAGCCTTTTCATTGTGACTTCACTGCTAGATGCCTGTGTGGTGTTGATCATTGACAGACTTCATATCTGTAAGATAACGACACAAGAGAGTATAAAAATCTGCACTTTAGCTGAGTTAGTCCATATCAATGCTCTTTTAAGATAACCCTGGTCATGTTTGCCTTTTGGCAGGTCTGTTTACTTTCGTGTGTCACCAGTGAGAATATGTTGACTAATGACTATCCAGAAAGAGCTCCACTCAGGAAACAAAGACAAGGGCATACGGTACAACCCCTGACACAAACAACCACCCCAGTCCTGTCCATGGAATCAGGTTAAATGTTTGAGATCATACATTTAGTGATAAAGACTGACACAAATGGTAAGTGAGTCAATTACTGCAAGCAGGCATGCTAATTAATGTGCTGATTTCCAACACTTTTAACTCAACACCCCAAGTCCAAATTCAACATTCTTAGCTGAAGTAATAATTCAACGTAAACCAGGATGGACGTTGTCTAATAATGCACTGACCCAAATGTGATCCTGTTGCAGAAGTCCATTATAGAAGGAGATATTACAATAAACAATATGTTGTTTGAATTGCAGATTGCACCTTTAAGATTCACTCCCAGACAGGTAAACCAGAATCCCCACAGCTTTCAGTATCATTGGTGATGATGTCTGAGAAGTGTAACCCCTAATTAAACCCCCTTATTTAATTAGCTGAACTGAAGATCATACAAAAGGTTGGTAAAAGTTTCAAATTGAGGCCCCTGTGTGTAGCGCCCACATTTTCAGGCAACGATCAAACTTTTGAAATGAATGATTTTGAAGTCCAATGAGCCATGCTATGTTTTTTTGAAAGCTAAAATGCGCATCGGTGGGGATTAATATGCATTAATTAAATTGACTCTGTTTCCTTTAATGAGAGGAAAAGGATTTGATGTTAATGCCGCTGATCTCATGGAGGCTTCAATCCACTTAATTAACTGGTATTTTCTCAACAAACTAAAATAATCAATAAAATTATATTTCATTACTACCAGTTATTTACTATCAGCCTAAGAGCGACAAATAATTAGAATACTGTTTTTAGAAAATAGCAAATCAGTAATGGATGGGAAATAGCAAATTGAGTCCCTAGTTCCATCAATTCTTTCTCCCTGAAATCTAATTTGCCTTCTCTCGGTATGGTAGTCACTGACCCTTTGTTCTGTTTATAAAAAGAAAAGAAAATGAAAACAGTCAACAGAAACAGCAAGCATATGTATATTGTACAGAAATTAAAATGTTCTATTGATTCACTCCACAGTCTTATAAGATGCCATAACAGTCAAATAAAACGAATTGCCACTTTCATTGTTTCCTAATTCCATACATTATAGTACATTATAGTACATACATTATAGTATAGCAGTACATAGGACTGCATCATACAACAACTAGGAATCTTATAGAAACACCTTTCCCTTCTTTTTCCTCACTATGGTATTGAAATCCATTTCCTAATATATTTTCTTTTTGTCACACATTTTGGTGAGTGCTGTTGGAGCCTTGGCTGAGAAATGTTGCACCTGTGTGCGGTCTAAAGATAGGCCGTCTGTGGAGGGCCAGGGAGCAGACTCCAGAGAATCCATCCATCTCAATCTGAGGCTGCAGCTGACACCTTACAAAGAGGTACAATTAATAAGGACATTATCCGGCAGTAGGCAACAATAGAGTCCTAACGCAGAGACACCAACCCGGGAGGCCCCAGGAGGAGAGAGAGAGGGGGGCCTTCATAGCAGTCCTCATTAGGACCAATTTCTTCCAAAAATGAAATACTATCTCATAATAGTCATCTTTTAAAACTATTATGAGGTGCTCTAAATGGGTCATTGTCAGGGATGAATCCTATAGGAGCTGACTGAGTCTATGTTTATGAGCTATTTCAGTCTTTAAGAACAGATATTATGTGTGTGGGGGGGGTTCCTCCCAGAATGAGACACTTGCAATAACTAATAACTGTTAGTTATATATAAGAATCACATAATTTAATGAATTACTTACTAAAAGTGACGATACAAGCTAGGACAATCGCATTTGAATACATTTCCCATTTTCCCATTTCTAGGAGGAGCATCAGGAAGATGGACAAGAAATCAGACAGACCTGATAACAGGGCTCTCATGAAAGTGTCCCATTTGTGCAGGTTGAGTGCAACCCTATGGTTCACAGGGGAGAGGGCGGAGACACCACTGCACTGACATTTACAGCAATCGAGGAGTTGTTTGTGGTCATTGGACTGGAGACAAATGTTGAACCTCAGAGGTTAGAGGTCGGGGCTAAATTTCATCCACAGAGGGGGTCACTCAGTTGGAGAAGAAAAACAGAGAAGGCAGAGGAGGGTGAGGTGCTGTTGCTGTTGGGGAAATGATATCAATCAATGGGCTCCTACCTCGCATGTGCAGTCACACACACTTACAAACACCAGGAATTCATGCACCCATTAAGTTAAAATGTTTAAATGAATGAACTAAACCTACTGCCCCCCCCCCCCCCCCCCCCCACACACACACACACACACATAACTGTTAATGGTTTGGGAGTGTATTCTTAAAAGAATGAGCTCTAATCACTGCTAACTCTCTACCACTTATTTCTCAGTCAAGAGTTCCTCCCCAATGATCTATTTTATTTTTACTGCACATTCCGTGGGGAAGGGATGAGCTTGATTATGGATTAACAGTGCGATCAATAGCCAGATAGCAGTCTGGGTCTCTAAGCTGAGGAAAATTAATTCGAAATGCAGTCAAACCCTTATCGACCTGGAGCCAGGGTTTGCTTTCATTTCAGGCAGTTGATAACCCACCAATATTGTGATGAGCAGCTAATCTCTTTTTTTAAATACAACCTTCACCTCTCACTTCCTACGTTAAGACTGGCCATCTTAATTGTTCTCCAAGAGGTTTATTTGTTCCCCATATTGTTTTTATTCAGTTAGTTTATCTTTGTTTGGGGTTTGGTGAATAATTTCTCTGCTCAGAAGTTTAGCTTTTTCCTGTAGATACTTGCGTTTTGATAATGGACAAAAGTGCAAATTCTAACTGTGAATATCAGACAGTAATATTGACTCATTAGCTTGATGGTAAACCCAATGAGGACCTGGAGGACTGCAAATGTCTGGCACAGCAGGGCATAACTCACCATCTGAAAGGAAACAGCTACTGAAGATCTCAAAAATTGGTTAGAGCTAGCATCATTTCATTACTTCCCCCACATCGAAGGACTGACATTTGGCTCTACGGGATGGTCATGTGTTCATTTGCAAGAAGAAGAAGAAGATACAGAGACTGTCTGCTGTAAAAGTTTACAGGAGGCAACCTGTTGGTTTTTATAACAACAAAGGTAGCCTAATCACCACTTTACTAAAAATCACATTGCATCCTTTTGGGCAATTCAGGCCACAAATGACAGGCTGCTGTAAGAACAGGCGGCAGCTAGGAGGAATCTATTCAAGTAATTTAATCTACAACATTGTGTTCTTAAGGCTCATATCACGCATGACAAAGCACATAGTTATTTGGGAGAGGTGGTTATTAAAAGCAATGTACACTGTGATTGTATATATTTATAAATATGTAGAGGGTAGATTCTCTTTTCATCAAAGAGCATACATGATTATGGCCATTTACTTTGAAAGTATAAAACAGAGCTGAAATATAAAGACAGCATACAAGTTGACCTATAGGAAGAACACCTAACATAAAGACCATTGTCTGTGGTATTATAATCAAGGGGTACTCAGAACACTGTGATTTCATTTCATCCTAGCCATAATGTAGCATACTGTATTTCACTTTATATGCACGGTACATCTCGAGTACTCATTGTACAGAACACAAGATTTTACGCTTTATTAATTCTATTGATTCTGTTGGTCTGTTGTCATGTTTATTTTGCCCACACAAACAGCTTAACTAACCTTGCTATGATATGACCTTGCTATGACTTGCTATTGCTAGTTGTGGTCAACATACTGTACAGTGGCTGGCTGCAATCATCTCTCACAGCCGTTAATCATTGTCAATGAATGATCCATCATGGAATCTGCCTTGTAGAATGGCGTTAGCAGGAAGTTAAGTACCCTTCCCTTTCCTTTCTCTTATCTTTCCTGTGCTCTTCCAAATGGAGGGTCTTCCATGAGGATAGGTCAATATCCTGAGGGTTGGGACACCAGAGAGGGCGATTGATCTCTCCATATCTATTTCTAACGCTGTGATTCAGGTCACATGATACAAGCTGTGGTCTTTAGCCCTGTTATGTTCAAAAGACTGCTGTCTGCCTACAAAGACGCTTGTGGCATTGGTCTGAAATTGAATCAAAGGTAATTGCACCCAAGTAACAAAGTTGTTTTGTGACAGTCAACGATTACCCTGCCTTCATATTCTCTTTGCCAACTAGAGCCACATATTGTCCATAAACCTCATTCAGGAGCAGAAGCAAACCACTGTTGTGCAAGGCCTTAATCAGAAGGAAAACAAATCAGGTTAATTGGTGATCAACAGAGTGTTTCTGACTTTAATGAGGCCCTGTTGCCCATCGCAAGGCCCAGTTCAGGATAAGGGACTTTTTCTTGCCTGCTCTGCCTCCTTTGATCTTGTTTGCTTTTCCACCGCTGGGATTCTCATTGTTGTTTTTAATTACTTCACCACCAAATGGTACAGATGAAAGATAGGTGTCTGTAATTAATAAAATTTCCATAAATTAGAATCGCTAACCAGTCTCATTAGTAGCTAGTGGCTTTTGTTTTGACAAAAGTCTCATGTCATCTTTTTTCAACTCTAACTATAGATAATAATATTACACAGGGCAAGAAATCACTTGATATTCACCATATTTCCTTGTAATCAAATTTCACTGTAGGTAATTAAATACACCGTATTTCCCAATGATTGGGGTCAAACTCCAGAAAAATGCTAAATGCTATATGAAGCAATAATATAATTGTTAAGTCTATTCAATTAGTCAGTTCAGAGAAACACTTTGTGGTACTGAGCATGTAGTTTTCACTCAAGCACAAAGACATGATCAAATAGTTGCATAACACCACTTTTGTAGTGTGTAATGAGGGTCAGGACAGTATACTTTATCTATGGGACACGAACAATGGTAGGCTTTTGAACAGTGTTGGAGTTGTGTTTTGTGACAGTGGTCAGCATGGTCATTTGGATTACATTATCAATAATACTAGTACACAACTGAAGGCAGGGATATAACTGATTGTGCCTCCTTTGAGAAACCAGTCAGCCTCATAATGACAGGAAACCCCACCGTTGTGTCTTTATTACGCAGCCGCTCATGCCTGAAAGGGTAGAGTGCCTTTATGTACAACATCTACAAAGACCTACCACCATATACTATGTCAAATGGAAGACCACAGGGCTTCAGTTATCCTTTTAGTGAGACATTTAGCGCTAGTCTGGGGAATCAAATATTGCTATGTAAAAGAAGAAGTGAAATTTGAACGAGTTCATCACATTGTCTTTTGCTATTTTTAGGATATTATTTACCTGTAATCATTATTATTTACGTTGGTTGCATTGACCCAGCACAGCATTCTAAATAATCGTTAGCCACAATTCCAAATCAATAATTCATGACTTTGTACCACACAAGGTGATCATTTGAAATAGTTTCACTGAAATTACTCCTTCATCAGTATAATATATTCTGTTTATTACCTATAGAAATAAGGCTATTTACACTGATCACAGGCCAGGTCAAACAGAGAGAATCTACTCTTTGTTGCTTTTCAACAGAGCACTATAATCCACCAACAGACAGCCTATCATTACCAGAGAGTGTGGTAATAGACTGACATGGATGCTATGGGGAACAATTGGTTTACTGCATCAATCAGTTGGGAAACTGAGCTAAATGATTAGGGAGAAGTGCCTTGTTGTTGTTCTCCGCATCGTCATAAATGACAGGATGAACACATTATAATATCTTGGCACCTGAAGCCAGCTGTAGCGATGGGTTGCTAATATAGCAGGATCAGCAATTTCCCTCTGACTGCTGGTAAGTTTCTCTCAGTTAAGAGAGTTTCTACCATCCATAATATACACCTGCTCCATTCACACGCTCGTGCCATGATGATAATGAGTATCCTTCCATACAGTATTTATGTTTGTGTGTGTGTCTATGAGTGAGAGCATCACCCAACTACTACAACTATCCCATCAGTGTCATTATGTGGAGTGGACCCTGCTGAAATGAACTTGCTCATTTCAAATAATTATCCTCTCTATTTTGGAGTTTTCTAACTGCCTCATTGATATATTTTTTTCCATAGACTGACGGTTGTGCCAACACTGTCGCAACATTGTGGAACTGAAATAACTTTACTGAACTTCATTGGATGGTGGAGTTGGTGTTGTCCAAGTTTCTACTCAGTGTAGACTATGACATTAACCATTGCATGTCTTAATTCCTCAGTAATATATAATCAATAACAACTATCCTCAGTATGCACGTTAACACACTTTAACAAGCATGTGGCAGAGTTCAAGGGTCTTGCATTTGGTGTCAATGCCTAATTTGCTTTTCACTTTTTGGGGGGCATTTCTTTTCTTTCCAAGACTTATGTGTCTGGAGATACCCTCGCTCAGTTAGTAAGAAAGATGTCTTATTCAGCCCTAAAATGGAAGGGTCCCACCTGTCAATGTGTGGCCTGATTAAAAAGGGAAGGGGAAAGGCTTTGGCTGGCCAATAGAAGAGGTCAAGGACAGACCAGGCAGTTCCACTCCCCCACCACATCATTTTTGTATGACAGCACCACCCCTAGGTTGAAGTTCACTGAGGCTTTTCATGAACACAGTGCTTAACGTCAAACACAAGATTAAAGTGGGGGTGTCGCATCTTGGCAGGCCCAAATGAAAATATCAACCGCTAAACCCCCTCTGCAAAGCCAAGGGACAGGTATCTAATATTAGAGAGAAAGCCTAGTTAGCAGAGACTGCCTGCTGCTTTCCAAGTTCTCAGTGGTGGTCAAAAGGCCATGCTGGCTTTGGAGCTGCTTTATTGGTAAAATATATTACAGTAGAGGCCTGCAGAGCTGCCTTATTAAGAGGTGGGAGCAGAGAAGAGATGCCCTCATGACACATTTCTCTGGAACTGAGAACATCTCCATATTACTGAATAAATGACAACTCTAGACTTCCATCTAATATTAAGGTTATCAGACGAAGTCAATAAAGGGTTTATTTGAACAAACATTACGCTACTTGAGTGTTCAGAAAATGTTACTTCAGAGAGGAAGGGGTTAAAACGTATGTAATTATAGCAACGCTTTGGTATAGCCTTTACTCACACACAGACATATTTTATACAGGATATATATATTAGAAATCAGTGACTGTTTTTAATATGCAAATCATAACAAAGTAAAACAATAGCCTACATACAATGTATGGAAAATACAATATACTCAGCCATAGTGATCAGAACAAGCTTAACCTCTTGGTTATAATTCCGTTACAACCAAGACAATTCAACTACAGTGCTATGGTGAATGCTCTCCTCCATCTCTTGTTTTGGATCACCATGTCAATCCTAAGTGCTGGAATTGCCTTTTAATACTGAGCAGGTGCCATACTAACTGTCTATTTCAACCGCAATTTCTATGCCTAAATCTCAGCAAAGGATAATTGAGGGTAGTTAAAGATTGCTAATAACTCAGAGATCAAAGAGTAAATGGAATTCTGAGCTTAGAATACAATAAAGAAACACTTGGAATCACTTGTTGATGAGGATACTGCAATCAGAGTGGCAGAAACACATACACATACAGCCTGAGAGAAAGAAATGAAAACACATTTTGGAAAGTTTAACTTGTGTTTTTCCATAAAGGACGGTTACATTGTAAAGATAGATTAGCTTTCAGAAAAGGTTTTAACATTTCATACCTCATTTGAATCTAGAATGATAAAATATATCGACAAAATTGATACGTTTATTCCGGTTACAAGTTCAACACAATGACATTGTATCTAATGTGCACTCAATCAATATGAAGCTTACAGTATGAAGTTATTGACATTGGTAAATAGAAAAGTATTATTCAACTTTCTCCCCTTGGGTAAAAACATGTATTTTCAACCATGAATTTAAAAAGCTTTCAATATGAGACCATAAACTTGACAGACACCCACACAGAGACTGCATAGCCCACGGTGGAAGAAGTCAGGATAACAGCGGTAATGTCTATGTGCCCTTTAATCAGTCCAAGCAGCTGATATCTCATTGTCTGCACCTGATGTTGCTGCTAGTCTGTCATGTACACCAGTCACATTACCCAACCCTGTTGGTGGATAACGCTAAGGAATAAGTGCCAGAAGCCATTTTCCCCCAATCATATTTCCCCAATAGGAATGACACGACTTCAGTGAACATTTGGTATGAAACTAAAGTAAAACCACAGCTCTGGCACATGAGCTCTGAGGAAGACATATGGAGTTTAACGTACTTCACATAGCCATGAAACATGGATCAGTATGGGGGCCTTACAGTTTAACATGTTCCAAAAAAGAATGCCCCAGGCCTCCTTCTAACCATATCACTGCTTCATGTTCTCATATTTAAACAGATGTGTTTGAAAGATGCTAAGCTGGGAAGAAGAGATTTTATAAGGCCTCTAATCAGCCAAAATCCACACAAGTGTCCAATGTTGGGGAAGCGATTGGATTTTCATTACAAATACTGTATGAGTACCTCGGAGTTGGCCTGCTCAAGGATGGCAGTATAGTTTATAGGGAATACTGCGCTGCACACATTTACAATCAGAGGCACACACACTAGGACAGAGTTTGAACAGATATTGCACACAAGGATTCAACAGTATTTCTTACAATAGACACTGGTTGTACATATTGGTTGAATTTTGGAAGTGTCGTTTTCCAAATCCTATTTGAAATCCTATAACAACCTGTACTCCTTTCATGCGACATCCAGGCAAGGATGTAGGCCTATAAGTTATACAATGGTTCCACCAGAAACATAATGGGGTTCTGGGATAATTATTTTCTTGCCTTCGGGCATCAAAAACACTATTGCGACTGTCATCATGACAAATCACCTGTATCCCATGTAATACACATTCAAATCTGCATCAACTGAAATCAACCACCCTATTGTGTATACCACCCTAAAGGCCTCACTGCCTCAAATAAACTCTCCAGGCTTTCTAGAAGACAGGCATGACTAACCTGGGTATGTGGTATGTACATACTGTACACTACTGTAGACTTGAATGCACATGTCTGAGAGAGAAGCCATTTTGAAGCACCAAGATGACTTTCTTGTTTCTCTCTACAGCAACAGAAGCTGGAGCTTCAGACCTCTAAGAGGCTTGGGAAGCTTAAAAGAGGCTTAGCTGCCCTCCTCATCCGCTCACTGCCATGTCTGAAAACTGTACAAAAAGTACTGAAGAGTGAGAGAAATAGATTGATGAGACCCTTTTTGTACTTTAAGCAATGCCTGATTTTTATAAATTCAGTTGAAATAATTTCTAGGTATAATTGACTGGAAACAAGCTACTGAATAAAATGAACAAATTCATGTTTTGGAGTCCATTGATTCTACACAGGACCAAAATGTTGCAAAAGTAGGCCCCAACATTTTCACTTAAGGTTTGGAATTCTAAGTGCAAACAATTGTAAGTGTAAACAATGGTGTGGTCTCATTTTAACCTATTGGTGTGGATTAAAGAGTTTCATTCATCTGACCGCATGGAGGGATGCTATCAACAAGACTTAATCTTCTTTAAAACCGTTTCCTACTCTTAAATGGTGTAGTATGGAAGGTTAGGATATTCCTCTCCAAAACACATCACATAACCCATTACCCTTATACGGTACTATTAACATGGTTGATAAAGATATCAATTGTATTCAGTCTTTATTAAAATAATATATAGTAATAACATTTTGTATTTTCACTCGAATGATAAAGTCAATAGACAGTCTTTCAAAACATTTGAGAAATATATACCTGAAATGGGAGAAGAAATGATGGCATGGTGCTTTTTTTCCTGAGCAATGTCTACTATTTTGGTAGCATATAACTATTTATGATCATACTCCAGAAAGACATGAAGCTGATCTTTAAGGCTTTGCTATAATCCCTCCCCCAGAAGCAGTCTTAACTGGGAGGCTAGTTTGTGATGGACTCACCCAACAGCACAATGTTGCATGGGATACTACATTCAGCTTAAGCCAACTTATCAACTACATTCAAAGCACATCCATTGAGCTATGTGGATGGACTTTTTTTGCAGATCTATTAAAAATACTCTTATCTGTATTTAGCATATGCTGTGTATGTCAGTGTTGCCAGCTTTAGACGGATTTATACTCAGAACACCTCAAGCCATTCTTGAGCTGAAACTACTGATAACATTCTAAAACTTCCTCAGACAAGCAGGTTTCACGTAAAGATAAATTCATTCAGTATCAGGCTGTATCATTTTATTTACTCATTGTCATTTTAGTGTCCACAGTGCAGGATTTTGAATGCCATTTAATTTTCTTTGTTGCTTTTCCAAACATGATGTATTCATTTCCAGAACATATTTTGCCATTTGCCACATAAATGCAGAAACGGCATGCTGTAACCAGGCGGACTGCATTGTGCTGATACAAAACAGTTATTTGATTGGTTATAGACAGAAAAAAGACAAATCTAAGTTTGGAATGGATAATGAATCACTATTCTAGTCCAGCCAATTCCAGAGAAATGCCTGTCCAAAACTTTTGAGTTTTTTCAATGATGGCAAAAAATACTGGTAAAACCAACTCATGTTCTAACACATAAAATGTCTCAGATGGTTTAATATGTAGTGGTCAACATGAGGTTGTAAAACCACCTCTCAAGAGAGAGAAAGAACTGCTCATGTTGTTCAGTGAAGACAAAGTCACACCACCACTAGAAAATCTGGAATGGGTCCAGGAGTAGGGCTGCCTGTGCGCACCACAGTGGACAATCAGTCAGGGAGATGTGTTCAAGCTGAAGTGTTGGGGTGGGAAGTTTAAAATGCTGCATGGCCCCTTATATTCTCATAAGCAATGTGTTATCTTACTCTGACAAGCAGCTATCTATCAATACTACTGATCCGATTTGATGAAAAACAACACATTTTATAATACAAATTGAAATAATCTCTTTAATTTCTACCTTTAAATTAAAAATACAAGTTGGAGACTACTGTAAGCATTCTTACTTATACCCTTCAAATACTTTGGAAAGTTTGGTTTCATCCTATTATCATAGACCCCAATCCAATGATATCTGTTTTAACTGTCTGACACTATATACATGTCGATTATTGTTGTGATTTTGAAAAACTATGTTGAAATTACACTGAATTATGTATAATATGTGTATGTCTAAATATATTCAAAAAACACTTTTTACATTTGCATTGATTACTGTTTTAGATTGCTGTCTAGTGGCTCTGTAAATGTGACAATTGGCTGGTAAACATTTATTCAATTCTGCTCTCCACATGATGTTAGTACAGAGGCTTTGTCTCTGAAGCAGTTGGGAAAGAGCACTGTGATATTCCTGCAGTACTCAGTGCTGAGCACGGAGACTCAGAGAAACAGCAGAATCCTCTCATACCTGTTGAGAAGTCTTTCATCCTTAATGGGCTCATTAGCCACATTGTTAATTGAGTGCTATTCAGGGCAACATCAAAGAAAAAAATAAGAGTGTTCAGTTCCTTTATTTATTTTTTGCCAAAATAGAGACCCAACAGTGCACTAATGCTGCTTTCATGGGGGGGGGGGGGGGGGGGGGGGTGTATGCTTAAGGAGGCTTATTAATTTTAGTGTTTTTGTGCACCATTACAGTAGGAACATTAGCCACAATAATATTATCACCACTGAAGGCATTCTATACAGCAGCATATCCTCTACTTCAGACAACTTCACTTCCCTCTTTTTCATTTTAGCTTAGAGAGGCTCTTCACTGCAGGATTCCAGAGCTTTGCAGAGCAACAGGACCTTTTGCATTGTGTTTGTGCTTTATAAAAGAGTACTACGCTGCAAATTCTACAGATATTTCGCACATTACAAGAGCTTTCAAGCTGAGAAAGACACTTTTACTAAGAAATGCATCAAAAAGCATAAAAAGACTGACGAAATATGAATGAAAATGCAGAGGGGAATGATGCCAATATCTCTGGATTCAATCCTATGATATATGTGTTTATTTAAATCATTTTAAACTAATAATAATAATAATAATAATAATAATAATAATAATAATAATAATTGTGAATGTTGCAGGACAAAATAAAGTCAGTTATTTTTAAAACAAGGTCTTGTTTCTTGTCCCTGCTGTCATAAGAAAATATAAATCACATATCTTTTTTTCTTTCTTTTTTTCAGTTTCAGAATTCTATATCAGGTAAGTGTTCTTCTCCCATATGATGCAATATTAGTGGGTAATGGGATCTGAAAATTGAAGCTAACTCATTGGAATTAAATTTATCAGCATGTGCTCAGAGGTAATAAGCTGTCAGTTATAAAATGAAGATTTGTATTTAGATATATGATCGGAAGGAATAATGAATAGGCAAAATAGATTAAGCTGCTTTACTACTAAATTAGTTATTTGGAACCAACAGACCAAGAAGAGAATCATGATGATGACAATGATTATTGGAGATAATATTTGCCGTATGGAGGAGAAGATGACGAATATGAAATAATGTTTCTGTTCAGCCTCATAAAGAGTTAACAAGAAGTAATATTTGCAGATATGTTTTGAGAGAAGAAACCAAATCTAGTGAAATCATCAAACTTTCTAATGAAGGAAATCTAATTAGGATAAAGAAAGGCGTCGCTCCATGAAGCATTGATCAAACCCAGACCCTATGAACTGCCATCCCTGGGGGTGGGGGAGGGGTGGGGGTGGAGGGACTCAGGGGCTTGGATTGTGGGAGAAAGCAAAATGATACACATCCATCAAACAACTACATTAGATCTATATTATTGTAATTGTTGTTGTTATTCTTCTTCTTATTACTGTTGTTGCTATTATTAATATTATTATTATTTTATTTATTATTTTATTATTATTACTATTGAATTGTTGCTGTTGTTGTTACACCATTTAATGTTGTAAATTATGGTTAATATATTATTGTGCTACTTTTCTAAAATTGTTCTCAGATTTGGAAACCATGGCAGCACACTTCTGTCTTAGGTATAATGTGTACATGAAAGTCCCTCATCTGTAAAAAGCTATAACATGAGGATATATTAATAAATAATGTATTGTGTTCTAGCAATTATTTAATGATGGAATAGAGTGGTTTTTTTGTTGCTGTTCTGGAGTTCTCATTATCTGTGAATCTACTTTTGTTTTCGAGGTTTATAAATAGCCTTGTATTATTGAAACATGTAGGAGCACACAGGAGTAGATGAGTGCTGTATTTGTTCCAGTCAAGCTTTGAGGAAACTTTGAGGAATTTTGATTACTTTAGTACCTATGTACTGGTACGATGAAAGTTTTTATACATGACACCAAAGGCAAACCTTTTCAAAGGAGGCAATCCCTGTTGGATGACCGAATACAATAATTGTGACAGGAACCAGATAATAAAATCAGATGAGAGAGAAAGGAATTGCCATGTAGGGGAATACAAAATAATGCAAGCTTGTCAAAATCATCACTATAACAATAGTTGATGGCAAGTGTCCGACATATCCTATTATTTTGAGCACAACACCACTAATTGATTCATGGTTATGATATTCTAGTTTGTAGCAAAGAAAACAACCAAGCTAAATAACTCAAATGGACTATTATGTGTGGTTATTTTCATTCTAAAAAATAGTCCTAATTACAGAACACTGTCCAATGATATTATCATATTTTCCACACAACAATTCACAATTTCCTGACAGACAAAATAGTTCTCGAAATACTTGATTTAAAGCATAACGATAATAAAAAAAATCTACTTCAGCTACAATGTCAGAGGTTTTAGAACCCAGAAAATAAAATGTCTTTGGTATTTGGAATACATAAGTATTTGGAACACACAGCTCTCTTTAGCTGTTTAACATGGCATTAACAAGTATTTTGAGGATAGCATAAAACACACATTTGCATGCATTTAGAAAAAGGCTTATCATAACGAGGAATAGTATCATCCTGACATCACATACAGTGCAAGGCTGAGTTTTAATATATATCAGGCATTCAGAGAGGGAGATGGGAGCAGATATATCTTTCTTCTGACCTGCTCAGTGTAAACAGGCAATGACATGAAGAAAAGTATATTAAAAAGCCTCAGCGTGTCTGCAGGACTGGTGTCTGATGCCTGTCAAATCATTAAAAAGGAGAGGTGCCGTTATCAATTGCTGTGGATCAGCGATAGTGGTGGCACATCGCTGTGATGGGGTATGTCTTCACGGGGGCACTCTAGGGGCCTTTTGTGAATTTATAAAGTGAGATAAAATCGGCTTCATATTTCTCCACCAAATCGGCTGATGAAAGCAGCCTGGGAGAGAGAATTACATGGCAGGAGTTTTGTCACTAGCCCTATAGGCTTTCTGTATTGGGAATGAAAAAGGTAATGAGAAAAGCCAAGCCGCAGGTTGGCTGTGTTTAATAAGTCATCATGCCACTATCTTTTGTTACTCGCAGTGTGGCCACCAAAATTGTAATGGCAATACACTTCATACTGTCCAACTTAACACTGTCAGGCATGAAAATGGTCGCACTATCTTCTACCCATTTGAGCAACGAACCAGGAGCCCCCCCCCCGTTTTCCACCACAGACACTATTACACAGACTTCTGTGATATTAATAATCTGAACAAAGTCATCAAAATGAGACTGTACTCTGGTGTACTCTCTCTTCTAGAGAAATATGTGATCACAAATAAGATAGCAGTCTTAACACAATTAACAATTAAATTAGTGGAATCTAGGAAATAGTAATTACATGCAAAACTTTCAAGTAAAATGCTTTCCCCCGATCACACACACACACACACACACACGCACAAGCACGCGCACACACACACACACACACACACACACACACACACACACACACACACACACACACACACACACACACACAATCACACACACAGAGACACAGACACACAGACACACACAAATGCTCAAGCAGACAGTCACACACAAATGCTCAAGCAGACAGCAAGATAAAAAGCAAAATTGTCCTGTCCTCAGGATACTAGAATGATACTTGGCACCAGTAGATTTTCTGCTTTTTAAATTGGTTCATCTCATAACTCATCAAAGAAATGTTCTCCATCTCAGTGAGCCCTTTATTCTTTTCCCCAGGTTTCATTCTCTGAGTAAACTCTGTACATACAGAAATATTCCAGCCTGAAGGAAAATGGTGTATAATGTGACTTGATGATGAATGGGCAAACTGATCCTCTGGCAGGACGTAAAGCTTTGTGAAGACACTTGGCACAAATTTGATGAAAGCAGTTAAAACAAAAGGGAAAGGAGAGAAAAATATCCAAATAAAAACTTTAAAGTGCTACATTTCACAGTTCTGGTCATGGGCTCAGAAAGTGTGGCTAAGACACACATACTGCAACCAACCAGCCATGGTTTCAGATTTGACAGCAGAATACAGACCTATCAAGCATCAACAGTATTTTCTTTTCTTTCTAAGCATGCATGAAAATAGGACTATTACCATGTTTTACTATTCCAACACTCAGCCGGAATGATTATTGTAGAGTAGTATATTACCATTCACTAACATGAGCAGGCCTGTTTTAACAAACAGGCGAGTCACATGCGCTGATCAGCCATCCTTTTTTTTTCAGAGATTTTTGGAGCGTGTGGAGTTTTTAACATGGAAATTGGCTTTGAACCCCATCTGCACAGGTCGGCACATCTTTGGGCGAGGCACTGTTACTGCTGACAGGGAAAATGAACCATCAATTCCTTATAATGTGGCCTGATTATCATCCTACTTACCCCCTGCAAATTCAAACTTAGAGCATTTCAGCACCATCTAGGATATGGTGTAACCTCAGAAAATGTGGAGCAATGTGTCAATTTTTCCAACCAAAACCAATACTAACAGCTCCAAATAACCAATTTCAAACAAAAACAAACACATTTAACACATTGAGAGGTTTGGAATACAATGTCTCTATTAAGTAGCTTATTTTGAGGGAAATATCTATAATCATTGACCAATTTAAGGGATGTACATCTGTTATCAGATTTTGCCCCACCACATCCAATATATTCATATTTGAAATATCGTCACACTGCCTTCTTAATGACAAATCCATAACTAGCTTTGAGATGGCTACACTGCTAATTGACCAATGATTTATCACAAGGTACATTTTTGTGTACTTTGTAAAATAAATCAAGTATTATGTAACACTAAAGGAAGTAAAAGTTAGAGCATGGTTCCTACCTTTGTAGCCCTGTTGCTTTCACCAAATTAGCTATGATTTGTAAAGTTATCAAAGAAGAGAGTAGAAAAACAACAACCAAACTGACCAGTAGATTACAAAGTCAAACAGGACTCTGATGCATAACACAAATCGGAGGAAAGAGCAAAGTTTCAATATGTGAGACGTGATTGTTCAGCAACTTTGGACTGGGATCTGTGGATGTCCGACGTGGGATGTCTTTATTAGACAGGATTGGTTTAGTTATTTCCTTGGGCCTGTCCAGCCCTCTGGTGTCCCTTTCACCCATTAAGGCAGCTGGGCCCTGACCTTGCAGGTCTGCCCCTCAAAGCAGGGCTCTTTTCAGCCCCCTGCGGGGACCCTCCCTGTCCCCTCCCACCAGCAACATCCCATTCACTCCCAGAGATAACTTTATTCATCTTGTGCATCTTTGTATCCAGTTGAATGCCGAAACTATGCAGACACTCTAGTGAATTGAACTAGTGTGCGAGTGTGTGTTCTGAGTGGAGGCAGGGGGGGGGGGGGGGGGTTGGGGGGTTGTTATGTCTTACTTTCTTCATCTACTCTCTCTAATAATCTCACTCTCTCCTGAATGCCAGACTGTCCTTGGTAACTCATCCTCATTTTGTATGGGGAACAGAACACCTCTATAGCAGTTGGAATATTTGTCTTCTTCATAAAGTTGTTTCTTAACAGCTATCTCAATGTAACACCTTATCATAACAAAAAAAACAAGCCACAATTATGTAATAGCATATGACTGACATATACACACGTTTCTATGTCAAATATACATCTTTTTATGGTATCTGCATTTTGGACATTGTTAGGATTTTGTATTGCATAGTTCCACAGCGATTTCTCATCATAGAGTGTTTCTGTCTCATGCTGCAACTCCTATATCTCTGTGTTTGATTTGCCTGCTGGGCAGCTGGCAGGGACAGTTAGGCTTATTTTCACCTGCCTCCACCCTAGCAGCGGAGACCACCCTGCTCTTCTCTCATCATTCATATTCAAGCCAGGGCCTCTTGACAAGTCTGCTGATCTCACTCAATGTTTTGTGATATGGACAATACGTTTTTTCACTGTGGAGAAAAATGCTGAGGCCATCACACTTATTGAGGTCTGCCTTGTGAGATTGAACTAAGGCCGAATCTGTGGATTACTCTCTCTCTGTGAGAGTCCTGCTTGAAGCAGAGCACAGCTCGACCAAAACCCAGTCAAAGACAATCTAATGAAGCAACCTCCCTCCCTAGTGTGTCTAACCTCAATTCTCCATATGAACACATCATGCAGCAGACAGAGGGAAAGATATGCTGCTGAGAAATGCATCATACTTGAAGTTGCAGTTGATGTGTTCTTGTCTAGTTTAACGAAATGTGGAGCACAAAGGTGATTGCAATTTGGTTAAAGCTTTTGTTTACAGCCCAATATTACGCAGGTTTTTACTTGGGAAGTACTGAGGAAGTAGTATATGATTACCTGGTTAATGCACATTAATTACATGTGTTATTTATTTGAGATTTAATGACATAAGCACCACTATGAAAATTCCAGTATTAATTCCAGTATTCAAGTAAGTTCCAAAAAGTATCTCTTTGGTAACAATGTACCATATTGTTACTACATAGCTTTTAGTTAATACTGGGTAGACGACAGCTTAAAACAGCGTGTAAAATGTTTTTGAATATTTCATTTAATTGATATTCATGTAGGATTGAGGTTGTTGTTGGGTTGCAATGTATATTATGTGGTATTTCTCATACAGAATACACGTAATAGTGGCAAGAACATGTATACCATTACTCTATAAGTGTTTATTTAATTAGAATATTGGGACATCGACTCAATGCTGTACAGTATCACCATCACACTGATACTAAAAAGGAATGTTGGAAAATATTGAACATCGACAGTACCAATAGAATAAGTACCACCACTACAAAAGGGAGTGGATATGGCACAAACACAACAAGCTTGGCTCAAACTCTTGTCAAGATCAAGAATGGATAAGTTCTACTCTTGATGATAGTGGAATTTTGATTTTTCATATGAGAGTCTGAATATTTGCATAGTAACCATTGGCAACATCATTTGGGGGATTTGGGATATCTAAAAGAGAGAAGTTTATACATTAGCGCTGTAGTTGCAAAACACTGTTGATATTCAAATGATTATTGTGCAAAATCTGGGATAAGCTTCAGTGTGAGAGCCCTTCTAAGTGCCTACAACTATTGCTAATTCCCCTCTCCATTGTGGGTTGCACAAAGGCCTTAATCCCATTTCACTTTTGCAGAAAGCTGGGTCTTTTTTCTCTCTCATAAACCAACAACACTCCCCCTGGCCAGAGCTGAGAGGGTCTGAGAAAGGGGCCAGTGTCTGTATACTTCAAGGCTTTTTTTGTGTTACTTGGCCAGTGCTCTGCATAAACTTTTAAGTGGTCCCAGTAGGCCTCAAACACCTTTCGGCAGAAAAATAAGCCATCATGGACTGTAAAAAAGGAAACCAAACACTCTCTTAACCTATACAATCCAAAAGAAAATATATGAAGGCTTTTATAACTGAGATTGAGTTTGGACTGCAAAGAGTTAACATGGCATCTTTTTTCATGCTCTAGTAGAGGAACTTTTTGTTTCTTTGAAAGCAGTCCTTTTTCTATGGATTGTAAATCCTTTAATACATTATTTATAACTTGGTGGTCCACTATCAAAGCAACTGAAGTAGGCCAGGATTCAATCCTCCTGCTTTGTAGTTTAGCATTAGCTTGCAATGGAAATAAAAGACCTTATCTTTACTTATTTAGACATACAATTTTCCTTTCTTATTAGCACAATTCTAACCTTACTCACCTTTTAAAAGTGTGGTTTAATTGTATAGGGAATACTTTTAAGGCCAAGTCTCATCAAATTGAATTGACTTTTTATAAAGGTTTTATTAGGAAAGTGATTGCAGCGAATAATTAGGTCAATCATTATTGTAATTTTAATTAGAAACACTAAAAGTAGTGATTTTGGTATTGCATTTGTATTGTAATGTGTATCCCCAAGGACAGCCTCACTGTTGTATTCCATTTTTTTCCAATGTTAATCAAACCACAACATCACAATGAATCATGCTTTAACAGAGTGGCGTTCAACAGCTGAAACCCCCAAAATGTATTTTCTGACTCCATTTTGTCAGAGATAATAGCAGCTGAAGATCCTTAGCTGATAGGTCTCTTATGTAGATACAGAATTGCTAAAGCTGCTTCTGGGATTATTGAATAGAGAGCTATGCCACGCTGTGACAAACCCATCCTTTAATAAGTAAGTGATGGCTTTATTCAGTCGCTGTGTCATGTGGTGCGTGTGAACACAGACCAGCATGTGGCCTGTGTTGGCTCATGTTACAGGTGTGTGAAACGGGGGTCCACTTGTCTTTAAAAGTAGGGGCGTATTGTTCAGTAAACAGAGATCAGCTGGAAACTGACAATTGTTGGATTAGCTTTCTTCCTCTAATAGCCTTGTCAGTGTTCCTGTCAATCAGACCCCCCTACATTCTACTGTCAGTAAAACAAGTATACATTTCAGTTTACTGTTTACCACTGTACAATGTTATTAAGGATGCGGTGTTAACTGCAAATACAGTGTGGGATGTGTGTTGTAAAGATTGCAGGGGATATTGTCCATTAATCTGTTATTAAGGAATAATTACGTTTCTATATTGACAGCATAGTTATAGTCATAGTTCATAGTTTACTTCACCATTTTTATTTCAAAGCACCACGCACAAGATTGCAGCCTCCCTTTTTAATAGCTGTTGATATGGCACAGATTAACAAGATACTCGAAAACTAGATATAAATAGTCATATTTATAAATAGCTCCCCAACGAACTGTGTTACTGGATCTTCAGCATCCCATTTCAACTCCACTAATGTAACCAATACTCATACTACTTTATACTACTTTATTTTATAGCTTTATACTATTAAGCTACCTTTAAAACATTACACTGCATTTGTGATTGACATGGAACCGCAGTTCTCTGTTATAAATCAAATCAAGTTGACTGTAACAAGCAATTCTAAAGCAGGAATTGTTGAGTTTATATCAATTACCATGTCTAATTGCTGGTACAAATCATAAAAGCACTAAATTGAAAAACAGTTATAGAGTGAGTGAAATAAATTATGAATGTAGGTGATCACAGATTGTAATTGACTGTGCTCACCTCCATATTTAGTTTAGATATAAATTAAATTAAGCAAATGTGTCTTCCAGCAGGGGGTTAGATGAGTGAGTTACTTTCTTCATAATCTTATCTATTTGAAAAGTAGATGTCACTTTATGTGCTTAATGTTACACATCAAGTGAAAAGATAATGAAATCGATTTAACTATGTTCCTTCATATGTACAGTATATCCAGTAAATGGGACTTAGTAAATGGGACTTAAACAACATTGTATTAACATGGTTCACATTGTAATATTTTGCTATCATTGTTATCATTTTTATCATCAAAGGCACAATAATTGTAAGATTTTCTTTAAGAGAATGGGGAAATGTGACCACTGTCACATTCCTAGACAGATCTCTGGATCAAGAACTAACAGTCCACAACATAAAAAAACATGTCAATGTTTGTTTTCTCTTATTGTTTATTTGTTGTTTACCTGCTACACCAGTTTTATAGAAGCTGCTTACTTACTGATTTTTTCCTTTTTACATTATGCTGCAACAATGGGTGTGTTCAACTGTACTGGTCACACTGCCAAAAATTGGGCTAGTTTATCGCAAATTGTTATAGACCTTTTTTGGAGCTAAGGTTTGTGGTTGGTGGTCCATGTACAATGTACAGGTACCTGTATGTACATGGCAGTATGACCTTGCCAGGGGGTACTTGAAGGTAAACCACCCGACTTGCAACCCAAATATTGCTGGTTCGATTCACGCTTGGGTCACGCCTGCTAATTCTGGGTGCTAATGTTTTCTAATGCCTTTCCACAGATTTTTTAACTTACAGCTCTGCACGTGGTCGATGCTGGTATAGCTGGATGTATTCTTCGGTATGCAGCAATGACACAGGTGCACACAGAACGTATTATTTGACCTGCAGAAGCGATCCCCCAGAACGTATTCCATTGGAGACTATGTTGCGCTTTATTGTGTAATTTCAAACCGACTCACACATTTCTTTTACCTATTAAAGGAAAGTGGGGAGTACATTGGCACAGGACATAGACTAAGGGTCTTTCAATGTTTGATTGATTCACTGGAGAGCCTGCAGAAATGTTCCAGAGTATCAGTAATAACATGGTTCATCAGTCAGCTTGTCTCCTCTTAAGCACTGGGATACTCTGTGGTCCCCTGGATCATCACCATATGACTTTGTCTCTTCGTTTCAATTCCACCGTACCGCCAGCCCATAGCCATACTATATTCACTTCTTCAGTAAGCTAAAAAAGACCACTCTGAGATGATACCATTTTAAGTGTCTTATTGTTGCATTTATATTCAGTTTAAGTATATCAAGTAAGTATGTGTTAAGTATGTATACATGTGTCTGGAGAACAGATATCACAATATCACCTGGTTCGCTGCACCTGAGAACACATTGATGCTGCTAATAAAATCCTATCAATATTACTTCTGACATTCCCTACAGTACATGCAGTCAACCCATAGCATCATGTGTAATCTTGATAATGAACACAATTAGGTGATAAAGAGCCTTCCTGTGCCGCACTTAACCAATACAATGTTGCTTCTCATTTATGGTAATATGCCACATTCAGGCTTGGGAATGAAATGCATTCCCACTGCAATACAAAAGAACTGCTAAGCCCCACTAACTTATGAGATTTATTAAGGTCTTAACTAGTGTGATAAGTTGTAACACCCATGTGGCCATTAAAAAAAGATTCTCTTATCAGGTGCTCACTCTATGAGGAATTAAGCTGATGGTCTGGTTAAGAACTTATTCATCCCAGAGTTTAATTAATATTAAAGGAATGGCAGACACAATAGCCCGCAATAGCCTCACTGCATTTGAAATCTTAACCCCAGGAACCCTCATTTGGAACGCCTGGCATATCTCTATGCTGCACCAGTCTAATCTGAGGCGAGTCAGTGTGACCAGGTGAAAAGTGGCGTTAATTCCATATTGGAGCTGGGCATGTGTTTAGAACAGGAGACAGGTAGAGCATGCCATGGGAGTCAGCTTGTGACCTGACAGGGATTGGCAGGCAGGGTGTTAATTGGGAAGGTGCGCCGGTCCATTGGTGTTGGTGTCCCATAGCAGAGGACATTGTACTTGGTGCTTGACTACCTTGATAAGTTAATGTGCTTGTCTTAAGCATGCTCATTATGTAGCTAAGAACAATATTAGTGTTTCAGAGAGAGAGAGAGAGAGAGAGAGAGAGAGAGAGAGAGAGAGAGAGAGAGAGAGAATGAGAGGGGCGGGAGAGAGAGAGAGAGAGAGAGAGAGAGAGAGAGAGAGAGAGAGAGAGAGAGAGGGAGAGAGAGAGAGAGAGAGAGAGAGAGAGAGAGAATGAGAGGGGCGGGGGAAGAGAGAGAAAGTGAGAGAGAGAGATAAAGAGAGAGACTAATACATCATCATAATGTTCAAAGTGAACCTTGTCAACAGTACTCAGAGGAGGTGCTTGTGTTGCCTAAAGACCAGACAACACATCTCCCGATGAAGCAGCAGTGACGAAGGTCTAACTTTTATTAGACTGATGTTCCATTAGGCGCTCATAATAATTGTGCAGCACAAACAACTAATATAGCATGCATGCAAGAATGATTAGTTTGCCTGAGTATATACACATGTTGATGGACAACATAGTGTTCAGCGTGAACTGAGGTTCACAGGTCTTACACTAATGATCCTAATTTCTGGTCAACATTGGGCTGGTCAATTGGCCTGAACGTTGTATGTATGATTGATGAGTACAGTTTATAGAATATAATTGTAAGACCTATGTAGTACCACTGTTATTCTAGTTACTGTAGGAACATCGTTATATTAGCATGTTGCATAGAACTTTAGTAATTGCTTATTAACTACATACCTATGGTAATGGAGTATAGCTGTTGATGGTTTTACACAAACAAGGACGTAGGAATAGTTGATATCATGTAATAATATGTCATTTATATACATGTAGTCATTTTCATGTTGGCAATTTTGTTACTTACAGTGTTACTACATAGGTGCTATGCATAAGGCCAGCTTCCTGTAAAATGTAGCCCATAAATATATTATCATTGGAATTTCTTTTACTGTAGAAAAGGTAGTAATCATTGCATGCATTTTGTCTGTTGTGTATAATACACTATTACAAATTGTTGCAAAGCATATTTTCAAGGATGCGGTGCATGGTTGTCAGTAGCTATTTGAATATGAATACACTACTCTCTGATACATCTAAGGCTGTTCTCCACAGAATTCACACAACCTTCAATTTAACCTCAGAACCATTATGTTCAATGGGGACTGGCCTTTCTATTGTGTAAGATGCAGCATCCTATTTTTTTCAGCAAAAGGATTTAATTAAACCCAACGCATTCCAAAAGAAACAGTAATTTTGGGACACAATCATTCAAAATGTGTCCGGCAAAGATAATTCCACTTAATGGAAGCATTTAAATATGTTGGCAGAAGCCAGTACTGGACCTTGGATAATATATCATGCATTTTGTGTATTGCTGTAAATTATATTTATAAACATGACTAAGCGAATAAGAGCACAATCAATATGGGTGTTTATGGTAATTGTTACAAAAATGTTAAAATTGCTATAAAAAAGCAAATCACTTGGTGCACCTACTGAACTATGTCCAATACGACATCTTAACATAATGGATTTATCATATTTAATAACTAAACTTACTCAAATATAAACTGGAAAATAGATTTTTACTCCAATAGAATGTCATCCAGCTTGAATCTACCATCATCTCAGTATTACATGTATCCATATCCTAAACAAAATCCAGCTTGAATCTACCATCATCTCAGTATTAAATGAGGACTGGACCGACAATGGAAACACTGGCCCGAGCTGTCAAATTTGCCAGTGATATCTTAATCAACAGAAGAAGGCAAAACTATTGTTAATGGGGGTGTGAGAGTGTATTTTCAAGAGGCGCCCTGAAAAAGGGGAGCGAGGATGTGTTCGGTCAGCTTGAACAGCAGAGAAAGACTTCGGGGAGGACTCCTCCATTGTGATATATGCAGCGTAGACATAATGAATTATATTATAATTACAATGCATGGTCTGTAAAAAGGGACAAAACAGATATTTGACCAGGGGGTGGAGTGTGCAGCTCCATAGAGACCCTGGACACTCTAAAGCACAGCCCTGACTGCATTTCCATTCAGATCACTTTAACTTAGACAAATCTCAATACGAATGCAGACAACAGACATCTCCAGTGAATGGTGCTTTGTTCCTGAAATAAAAACATTTGAACGAGGCCTCCATATCGTCTCATACTTATTTTGACCGGCCACATGTGGAGTTTACACTTGTCTGTGAAATAGGTCTAGTTTTACTAGGCGATATACTTTTTTTTTTTATGTCTGTAACCAATGTGTAGTGCGAGGAATCCTCATGATAATTTCTGGGCCAATTCATACTTAATGAGAATGAAAAGCACAAACATAACATCTGACAACGGAATGCTGTACCCTTGTCGGTACATTTATACTCCCATTGGCGAGTGAGACAATAAACAATGCAGTGAATGTGGGAAAAAGTGTGTGTGTGTGTGTGTGTGTGTGTGTGTGTGTGTGTGTGTGTGTGTGTGTGTGTGTGTGTGTGTATGCGTTTGTGTGTAGGGGGCTGGGGGGGAGAATGTTGCATGCTAAACCAGTGAGTGTGTGTGTGTGTGTGTGTGTGTGTGCCTGTGTGTGCCTGTGTGTGCGTGCCTGTGTACATATGTGTGTGTGTGTGTGTGTGTGTGAGTGCTTGTGTGCAAGGACTATGGCTGGGTTCGAAAGGCTGAGCTTGTGTTTGGTGATGGCGAAGGGTTGTATAGGCATGCGGGGGGAGAGGATGTGGTGAAGCAGAGAGAAAAAGAGAGTAGCAGAGGGGAAGGAAGCTGGCAGTGACTGAGAAGATGAGGATTTGACAGCGAGGTGATGGAGAGTTCAAACAAAATGAGGCTTGTAGATTAGCAGCGCTCCCCTTGGTGACAGGTGTCATCTCTTGGGGCAGTCTGTCACTCTGCCTGCTGCCACTCTTTATATAATACCAGGAGGGAGAGGAGAAGGAGAGGGGAGAGGCAGCACCAGTCTCACCTCACCAGGCACCAGTCACGTCCAAGCAGAGTCAGTCACCTAGATTAAAGCCCAGGTGGCTGAGGGAAGCACGGGCACGAACAGAAGCCAGGCGAAAGGGAAAGTCTCCTATTAAAGCAATGACTCATGCTTCGTATCCGTGAACGCAACAGAAACAACAGTCGAATATTTTGGCCTGTAATATTCAGGCCATGTTAGCGTGTGAAAAAAAAAAAAACGTTATTTAGTCATATTCTCATTTAATGTTTTCGTTTGTAGGGAATATACAGTATGGTTCGATGCTTTTGATGGTTAAAGTATTTTTTTTCTATGAATCTGACTGAGCATGATGTAATGTATAGATTCATTCGGTCACTGCCCCATGATACGTAAAGGCTAATATCCGTAATTAATCTTTGACTTTGTAGTTTGCAGGTATGTTACTAAAGCTATTACCATCCTGACACATCCTGCAAATGTGTCATGCCAATCAACCACCTCTTTTCAATAATTAACTGCAGAGAATGATACAATTAGATCTGTAATAAGATATTACAGCACAGCCACTTAACTTAAGATCTGAAAATAGACCATCTTAGGCTACCTCTCACCTCCAGGCGAATGCATCAACACACGGGCTATTCACATCAACACACGGGCTATTCCGGGGACAGCGTGCACTTGTTTTGAATTGAGAATCAGTGAGTTTAATGCCGCCCAGTCCCAGTCACATGACTCTAACACAGGAGGGTATTAACTTAAGCTCAGAGGGAGCCGGCACACATCATCCCGGTGACACCCAGGGTGAGACCTGCTGCTCCCTGCCCAAGACTTCAGCCATCTGGTCCACAGATTGCACTGAAATACACACAGCGAGTGCTGCCGCCACCCCTCTGGGTTACAGAGTCACTGGAGGGTCAGCTTTTTCTTTAGGAGTTTGGCAAAGCTGCTATCTTAAATGTGGCCTAAGCTAACCATGGATTTGGCTGCAATTATACAGTTACTGCCATATCATTTTGTTGCTGTTGTTGGTTCCTTTTCTTGATCATATAGAAAATCCATTTACCTCACAGGGGTGGCAACAGGGAACATCTATTTACCAAGGGCAAAAGAAATGTAATAGAGACACAATCAGAAAATAAGAAAACAAATAGGAGCCTAATTAGTATTCTGCTGTTTGTCTTTTTGACAGATGAGGGATGCCCCCTATTGACTTAGTCAGGAAAGCCAGTACAGAGGGGAGAGCGTAGATGAGGGAGTTAAACCAGTGTATGCTGCTGCCTGCAAATTGTGTTGTAAGCTTTGCCAAGCTTCAACATTCCTGGCATTGCAGTTACAACGGCGATAGCAGAGAATAGATCCCTAAGATAATGTGGACAATAGAAGGACTGTATTATGTCTCACGTTGAAACTCAGATGGCCAATATACATTAGGGTTTTAAAATATTCATTGCGCAGGTTGGAGGGGACCGAAGGTTATGTATGTATTTGGTACTCTCCCGATTGGAAAATTCCCTCTGCATAATAATCAGGTGAAATAGAGTCAGAAACATAATGAAAACGAAGATGAGCACATGCTTGCGATGCATAACTTTCAACAGGCATTGGTATGATCAAATACATGTATTTCTTTTCTTTTATTAGTATTGTCATCAGGGAGACAAAAAAAAAATACAGATAATTTCAATAAAAAGTGTACTGCTTCTTCATCGATAAACTCCTACTTCAAAATAAACATACCTTTTATTGATTTCAATAATCACAAAAGGAAGAATTAACTTCCTCAGATAATTATCTCACAAAGTCGCAGCATAACAACAGCTGTCCTCTCGTGCCTGCCTTGTGCATTTAAAACTAGTCTTATGCCTCATATTCTTCACACTGGATCTCTGATTCTCTGGGTATGTGAACCAGCATCCATTTGGGAAATAGACCACCTTCGGCACAGTGGAAGCTAGTGTGAGTAATGAGACAGGCTCCACGGTGCTGATAGAGGCTGCCATTAAAAGCCCCGCTCCAGGGTATTCTCTCTGCTTTCTGGGGATGGAAATAAGATCTGATACCGCCATGTATAATTTGTTGCCACATCAAAGTTACACTTATTGGCTTTTTTCTTTCCATCATTGTTACATCTAGCTCCTGGTAGATTTAATGTTAGAGTGTACAACTTTGGTGTAGACAGGCTTCTGATGTTCAGTACATTCTGCTACAGTATGTGCAGCCAGTGGAAAAGTGATCACTTCACTTACTGGACCACTTTAGTGATATGTAGAGAAGTATCTAGTAAACACACCACGCAAATACTGTACATATTTGTCCCATTCACGTATTGTTTTCTGACAGTTTTACCTATAGCCTGTGTTGTATGTATATACATGCATGGTAAGACAAATAAGATAAACAATAATCAAACAATTACATACACTTAAAGTAGCTACAATAACATCGAATGTAAATGCATCTAATGTAAATGCTTATAAGAATGTACTGTATTGTTATGCCGTTAGTCCTTTTCTGACACACACTATACCACAGTTGGAGCATACCTATCAGTTAGATGAAACCAATCATCTTTTGTTTTATACTGTACATCTGCGCAATGACAGTCATATTTCAAGAACAAAACTGGAAGTAAAAATGTCAAAGCCATGTCTCTTTTTCTTCCCCATCCCATTATTTCTCTCTCAAACAGAAACACCTTTACGTCTTGGTGTAGTTACAGAAATAATAATGCGACCCAGGAAAACTGTTCCTTATTTTATCATGTTTCTTTGAGGTGTTTTGCAAATGCCATGCCATTTAACCTGCCAAATGCACATGCACATGCACATGCGCAAGCGCATGTACGCACACACACGCACACTCATGCACATGCACGCACGCGCGCACACACACACACACACACACACACACACACACACACACACACACACACACACACACACATATACACACACACACACACACATACACACACACACACACACACACACACACACAGACACACACAGACAGACACACACACACACACACACACACACACACTGATTTTCCATTAAGTTCACAGCTATCCTGAAGAGGATTATTTTGAATTTGTCAGACAGCCCTCTTCATATCTTTGGGACTTCAAATTGGGATATCTGGATGGGCTCCCATCAGAGCGGAATTATTTCCCGAACTCTTACAGAGGGATCTGAGCAGCATGGGGCTGTATTTCCTCATTGCATCTGTAGATGTAGAGCATTATAACTCATGAGTGGCACCTCATTTCACACCCCCTGATGGCTTGACACTGGGAGCACTCTGGGAGCACAGAGGGAAGCTTCCCGTCATTTTTTTGGGCTGGGGTATATGCGGGATGGGAAGTAAAGAGCAGATGAAATGTCCAACTGAACAGTTATTTTACTCAGCAGTAAAAACAAATAATGTTTAATACTGATGACTAATACTAATAACAATTGCCCCATAATGCTTTGTGTTAGACATGAGTGCGTACACACACACACACACACACACACACACACACACACACACACACACACACACACACACACTCAAATACTGTACTAAATGTATTTATGTCAAGATAAGATTAGATTGAACCATTGAGCTGTTTGATTTGCATTTACGAAAGGCACTGAAGTATGTAGCCCATCCTGTGTTGGTTGATAGTGTTAGATAGAGAGCAGACGATAGAGAGAACGGTGTGGTCTGAGCTGTATGAAAGACATTGTAGCCCTCCAGCTTCCTTGTTATACACCAGCAGCCACAAGTGCGAGGCAGGTAACATGATTGTATAATTGTGTCATGACACCATGACCCCGATGGGGATATATATAACCATGTTAATTTTCTGATTGCAATGCTAGGTGTTAGAATCAGAGTTATGATGGGTGTAATTTGTGCCTTTTACACCACAGTGAAAAGAGCAGGTCATCGGCCGGATAAATACAAATTAAAATTGATGCAGGTCTCATTTCTGCTTGACCAGTTTTGTGGTAAAGCTACAGAGAGCAGGGATGATGGGCTTCCGTTTTATATTTGAGCCCTGAAGGCAACTCCTCCAGATGAAATATAGCTGCTGCACAGAGTTATTTTGTTCCCAATATTCCTTAAACTTACTTGCTATAAGGCTGCCAATGGTTGTAAAATGTGTGACTGTAGGGTTACTGGACATTAAAAGCTGACCTGTGTGTGTGTGTGTGTGCGTGTGTGTGTGTGTGTGTGTGTGTGTGTGTGTGTGTGTATATGTGTGTGTGTGTGTGTGCCTGAGTGTGTATATGTGTGTGTGTGTGTGTGTGTGTGTGTGTGTGTGTGTGTGTGTGTGTTTGGTCCTGCACAGTGGAAGGGGCCAAAGAGGCTGTCCTCCTGAAACACTGTCACAGCTCCTCTGACTGGCAGTTCAAGAGCTCTTCATTAGAGCCCCTCTGTGTCTAAAGGGAAAGAAAAACAATGTGCCCCGCTTGGGACCTGTAACCTTTCCATTTAATCAGGAGTTCAAACTGCATTGTCTCCCACCTCCGCACGATTCAGTCTCTAGAGCTTGAGTGCAACTTTGAGGCAAATGGCTTTATATCAAACTACGCAAAAATGTCTCCAACTGCATCACACTAGGTAATACTCCTAGACAACACAGATCTCTAGCAGTATATCAAATGTCATTAATCACAACACCTTTACCATGAAGACTAGCACGTTGGTAGTTACTGATATTGCTGCAATAAATCCAGCTGGTTGCAAGGGAAACCCAGCCCATTTAAAACAAGTAATCAGAAATGTTAGCTATCTAGAGTCACGATTGCAATTACAAGGCTACCACAGTAAAGAAAAAAATCTGAATATAGGTACAATTGAATACATTGTTTAATCTATGAGCCTAGTATAACCGACTGGGTTTCAATCTTGGTTCTCCTGCAGGCTAAAAGGCAACATCTTACAGAGTGACAAGCTAGCCAGACAAGCCAGTTTAGTGTAGCTACAACAGTTTGCAATTAAAACATTTTAAGATATTTGGCAGATACTGATCTAACGGTGCCTGGCTAGAGGTAGACAAGACAATAGAACCCTGGACTTTGATTTATTTTGTATCATTTGCCCACATTTTAGTATACTTCAAATACGATTGCTACAGAGGGATTTGTACCAATTATATAATTTTATTTTAAGCATAATCTCACATTTTCATTACTCTTTTGACTGCACCCTTTTGCTGCTGCTGATTAGAACATGGATGTCCACCCTCTTCATTCTTGCCATGCACTGTTTCAGCACGCTAGCACCCACGGGAGACCCGTGCCTATGTGACAAATACTTGCAGTTTCTGCTCACTTAAGTACCTAATTAATTGAGAAGATTCACAATATCTCTGTGTTACATTGACCACAGTAGACTGATACCATGAATATGGATACACTGTAAACATATAACAGTGATCGTGTTCATCATTAAGGAAAGAATATTGTGGTGCTCGATGATGATGGCAGGACATTAAAAATAGTTTGTCCTAGCATGAGAAAACTAAACACCTGAACAGTCTGAATGGCCAGCCAAAGAGACAATCTTCTTCAGTTTGAGGACAAAAAGGAAAAAGAAACACATAGGTAGTCTAAAAGAATATGCATTGTGTGACAGACAATCCTGTCAATAATATTTCACAGACATTCACTGATATATAATAATGATACTCTCTCCACTTTTTAGCGGAAAGGTTGATTGTTCTTGCTGTGAGCTAACACACTTAATTGCAGTATGCAAATGACAGCAATTACAAAGCTTTTAGGTGAAGAGATGACAGCTGAGGTTGGTTTTATAGTAGGCCTCACCCAAAGTGTTGTCATGGAAACAATCTAGAATAACCTTACTGTCAAATAATTGTGGAGGGTTTTGTAGAGATAGCATCTCGGTATTGTCAGGGTTGTATTTATGCCCAGAAACGAAAACATGCCTGCTATTCCATAATCGATTCTTTTTTAGTCAACTTATATCAATAGTTCCATAACAACATGATCGTCTGGGGATGTTTGATTGAGGAATGACCTCACTGTTATACTGTGTTTGAGAAAGCTATGCTATCTATTCCTAATGTAATGCTGAATCAAAGCTCTCTTGCCTCATTTCTTTCTTTATTATTGAGTGAATCATATAATAACAACAATCATAACAATCATGATTATAATCATTGTCATTATCAACAGCAGTAAAACCATCCTCATCATCAGTTTTATCATATCAATATACACAATGTTAGAATAAAGCTGAATTGGTGAACCAGACATAAGACTTGAACAGGCAATTTTCAATAATATTTTTTGAGATGGTAATAAATTATCTCCAAAATCAGTCACATTCACTACTCCTTGCTTTGTTTACGGTAAATTAAGGGGAATGACACTATGGATGCCACTAGCATACCAAATAAAAATTGTAGACACAAATTGATATTTTCTATGGCAATTTATATTACAATTACTCTTGTGGAGGCTTTCATGAATTAAATATGAGTTCTGTGGCAGAATTAGATGTTAGAAAGGTAAATTACAAGAGGCAGCCTGTAATTGAGGTGGCGGCAACATGGGCCTACTGAACTAATCCCTGGCTGGGTCATGTGATAGGCTGTCCTCCAATGGTAGGAGTTATTTTTGCCACAAAGCCAGGGTGGCTGAGAAAATTGATTTCTCATCTGAGCTGTATTTGATAGCTTTTGAAATCAGAAATTGAAATTAACTAACCTACGCCCCATCATTACAAAAGAGCAAATTAAAATTGCAACAGTGTTTCCTATTGCCACTGCAAGCCTGCCAAGGTACATTTCCAAATAGATTTAAAGCACTATCTCTCTCGCTCGCTCTCATAATTAAAAACAAACCAACTTTACAATGAATATAAGGTAAAAAGGGATATGTGTGCATATATTTTTGATCTGTACTTCAAACAATGGTTGCTATTGTAATAACTCCATATAATGCACATATTTTATTTTTTTAAATAGACCACAGTTAATGTGAATGTGAGAACAATGAATTGACATAGCTTTTACACCTTTCAGTGTAAGTCAGAAATCTAAGATGGTTTCATTATCTGCTATGATTAAACATTTTGAGACGGACCATGTCATAGTGATTGTTTGATTTATGACTGAACAAATACATTGATTACTATTGTCTACTATCTCTAAAGCTATAGATTAGCGCTGCTCATTGACAAATGAACCATAAATGGTATCATTTACAAGTGCCTGGTAGAAACATGTTGGTTGTTCATATAACTAGTAACTAACAATGCAGTTAGGGATAATATTATATATTGTGCTTTTCTGTTTTGTTCTGAGTTAATAATGTGACATTGATAAGGATCAAGAGTTTCTTCTTAAGAGTTAAGATATAGCCTGAATGATCGATTATGTTAGCAGTATTGTCTGAGAGAAACAACTTTGTAAGTGTTAGTGAAAGTGAACAAGGCATGGAGTGAAAGGTAGTTGGTTTATTTGACAAAAGACAAGCTGAAACAGATGTTACCGCAGGTGGACATGAAGATCAATAGACGGTGGAGAGAGGATAGATAGTTACCTGAGATGGAGAGGAACTTGTAGCAGATGTTAAACAGACTGATGCCCGGGTAGGCAGATCAATGGACAGGAGGCAGATGGAGGAGTACATGCATGCGCGTGGGGAGGCGCTTTACTAGACAGACACATGAAATAATGGGAGTCACATTTGATATGCAGATGGGCTCCTGTCCACACCAGTGTATACCATCTACAAAACAAGAAAAGAATAGATTGCAACTTGGGGAACTTTGTTAAGCCCATACTCTACCCCTTCAGTTGACTTCAGCGCCAGATTAATTATCGGTATATTTAGTCCAGGACTATGCATGGTTCATTCCAAAACATATCACATTTCACAATTACAGTACATGCACCATGATGACCCATTGTCTGGACTGAGAATACAGAGACTTAGCAACTATCTGGGCTTTAAAACTTGAATAATTAGTACTAGTCTAGTCTTGGGTATACCATCAAGCTGCAAATTAATGCTCCATCACCTTTGCCTTCTATTAGTGATTTAGATACACAATACCATGAAAACAAACGTACCATAATACCTCTTGGATATGACTTGATGCCTTACAATGTATCATGTACTCTAGCTTCACACTATTTTACAAACACTCAGGTAAACAGTCCTACCATTTTATTGGATAATGCTATTGTCTCAATACTGTATTCACTTTGCCATGAAGGTTTTGTATGCATTTGTAAACATTCATTTTATCAACATGTTCATTGTAAACCATTGTCAATAAAGAGGAACCTATAGCATATCTCTTATGCCATAAATGTACTTGTCTGTGTCAAAATGAAGAATATCTCTGTGATATTGAGTTTACTGTCTTACACACACACACACACACACACACACACACACACACACACACACACAGTCAGACTGCCCCCTCTTGCACGCACAAACGCATGCACACACCCACACACCCACACACTCACACCCACACAGGGATCTCCTGACATCCCTTATCCCAGTGGCCTTGCTGTCCGAGAAGCAACTTGAACTAGGCGATAACCTGATAGACTTTATCTTGTCTTGCCTGGGTCTCACTGAAGCCTGAAGAAGACACTTCAACTGCAAGGCATCCCCCCAGAGTCCTAACCTTCCCCTCATCTCCCCTTGCCTGCCGCAGCGTCTGAGAGCTGTCAGCGGCCTGTTGCTTATTGATGTTTCTGCATGTTTTATGTCTTTCTGAGATATGACGGCCCTGACACAGTGCTGATTTCAATCAGCCAGCACACACCGCAGAGAGCGACAGCTGGATGAAGTAAGAAGGAGAGAGAGAGAGAGAGAGAGAGAGAGAGAGAGAGAGAGAGAGAGAGAGAGACAGAGAGAGAGAGAGAGAGAGATAGAGAGAGAGAGAGAGAGAGAGAGAGAGAGATAGAGAGAGAGAGAGAGAGAGAGAGAGAGAGAGAGA
The DNA here is from genome assembly GCF_963989245.1 of Nansenia antarctica. Lineage (NCBI taxonomy): Eukaryota > Metazoa > Chordata > Actinopteri > Argentiniformes > Microstomatidae > Nansenia > Nansenia antarctica. The sequence goes on along the minus strand of NC_137679.1, from coordinate 19,026,657 downwards.
GAGAGAGAGAGAGAGAGAGAGAGAGAGAGAGAGAGAGAGAGAGAGAGAGAGAGAGAGAGAGAGAGAGAGAGAGAGAGAGAGAGAGAGAGAGAGGGAGAGAGCGAGAGAGAGAGAGAAAGAGAGATAGCGATAGAGAGAGGGAGAGAGAGAGAGAGAGGAGAGAGAGAGAGAGAGAGAGAGAGAGAGAGAGAGAGAGAGAGAGAGAGAGAGAGAGAGAGAGAGAGAGAGAGAGAGAGAGAGGGAGAGAGCGAGAGAGAGAGAGAAAGAGAGATAGCGATAGAGAGAGGGAGAGAGAGAGAGAGAGAGAGAGAGAGAGAGAGAGAGAGAGAGAGAGAGAGAGAGAAAGAGAGATAGCGATAGAGAGAGGGAGAGAGAGAGAGAGAGAGAGAGAGAGAGAGAGAGAGAGAGAGAGAGAGAAAAGAAAAGAATGTGGGGATGTCATTGGCTCAGATCAGGTCCGGCCTCGACTCTGACCGGAGATTCTCCTCTCTTCTAATGAAAATGTCTCAAATTAACGTGCTCCATGCCTCCCTCGCTGATGAATTCAATAGAAGAAAAAAGAGAAACGAATTGGGGGGGAAATAAATTCAGCTTTTGTCAGATTGGGGTGGCTAGAAGAGAAGGTGACCCCTGAGCCAAAGGTTTTGACACTGCATCAATCCCTTTAGGGGTGAGGCCTGCTAGACCAGCACAGGCTGAAGATTACTGCAGCACATCTGAGGGATGACTACTCTATCTATTTCACACGTCCTATGCAGGGAACAAGCTTGTATGGTTTGTATCCTGAGCTGCCCACTAAATTAGGTCTGAGATCATTCCATGGAATGAGGGGACCGTCCGAGGTAATTCAGTTCAAAACCATTGACAGAGAGCCCCACTGAATCCCTGGGAAAAGATAAGCATGCACTCCCTTCGTTCCTTTATGATACCTACTAGAATATACCATCGGTAATCCCAATAAAGCTCTTTACTTGCAAATTGAAGCACATGCACATATATCCTGATAAGACTCCCACGCAGATTTCTCACATACACAAGACTTACATGCATGGCACATACTCAAGTCTCCCTATGAGGGCTCTCTCTATAGGTTGGCCTATAACGTTACGACATACAAGAAATAACCTTATCGCATTCCAATTTCAAAGCATTAAAGAAAAGCTTTTGGTCTGGGGTTGGAATTGGTGTTATTGTCTCCACATGCCATTCAGGTTGAACAATTCCTATGTTTCTCTCAAACATGACCCCAAAACAAAAAATGCATATACTTTTTCCCTGGGCTTGCTTTTCATGTATATTTTTTTGTTTACAGTTACTTTACTTTCATATCACATTCACGTTCCTTTGTTGTTGTTGTTTATTTTGTATTGCCATTGATATTATATGTGTGTGTTTAAGCTTAAATACCTCTTCACTGTTCAGTGAGTGAAAAAAGTAAAGAATGACAAATTAAGCATTGTAAGATCCTGTAATCCATTGCAAATATTTTAATACCAATAAACTAAAAATAATATCTGGCTGGCAGCCTTTCTACTGTTTTCAATGTTTATAAAAGCCCTTCTGCTGTTAATTCTAGAACGTGCCTATATAACTGAAAACAAGTGAATTGTTTTAGCCTCAATACTTCACTTCGAGTGTATTTCATTGTCACTGTTACATAGATCATGCTTACTGTGCCTATCATGAGATTGCTACTAACAAAGAGTAAATGAGCTGTCATTGAATTATTTCAATTTCCTCATTCTAATAAGAAATTGTGACAGGTGTCATATTTCCCTCTACGTTTGGTTACTGGTTCCACAACATGTTATAATGGATAATTGATCCATCAAAAAACATCAAGCAATGGCATTAAACGCCTTGAGACTACGGCACTGAACATGCAGAAAATCGAATTTAACCCTGTGTTGACTAAAACACCCCCTTGCTCTGTCGATCAAGCATGTCTCTCCATGACAGCTCTGTTCGTATGTTGTTAAATAATCTAAAGGGGAAAAAAAAGAAACATGAAAGAGAAAGCAGTCTCAGAGGAACTGTCACAAAGAAAAGAAAATGCCATGGGGGGCGAGGAATGCCTTCAGTCGCCCAGCTTTTCAGATTTTAATTTCGGTCTTCGGGACTGACTCATGGTAGCGCCTGAGTGAACGGGTCCTGGGAGTCAGGGCTTGCGCTGACCCCTGTGCATAGACAGACCCAGAGAGATGTCAACGGAGAGCTCCCGAGGATCACCAGGCTGCCAAGCGCTTTGAAAGCTGCTGCCAATTCAGCCTAAGTCTCAGCTGAATGGCCGCCACGGAGAAGGGGAGCGACAGCAATAAAAACAGGTTGCAAAAGGAAGAGAATTTCGCTTTCAAAATGTATTTGGCCTTTGATCTTGCATCCAACCCCATGCCCTCTGTCTTTGAAGCTGAGCATATTTTTTTGAGGGACATTGAAAGAAGGGAGGGTTTTGGGGGTGGACTTGGGAACTGTCAGTATAAATATATTAATAATCTGACAGCTTCATCTGCTTTTGAGGGCTAGCCTTGACAGCTACATAATGGCTTGCGCTATAGCCCTTCTCGTACATGTCTAGCTTCCCTGTCTGAACAACACAGAGAGTTTATTAAGACATCAGACTCCTATGAAGTATTGATTTAACACAGGTCTCTGTCACTTACTGTATTAACGTATTCAAAGTTACAAAATAAACAATGACGGCTTTACAGCCAACCTGCAACTTATGCTTACTAGGATTTGATGTGTTTTACAATGAATAGTTGTCATCTAATGTAATTTCACGGCCAATGAGTGCAACCCTAATGTGATCTAAACTATGTAGAGGAAACAATAGAAGGTATGATATGCAGGTGAAAATTGCAGATACGGTAGCAGTGAACACATTAGAGGAAGCCAGCTGAAACAAAGTTTACGCTGGCGAAAGAAAAAAAAGCGCATGATATCTTGAACAAAGGAGGAGGAGGTGAGGCTGTCTGTAGAAGTCTGCCCCGCCCCTTCGGCAGTGGATATGTCCATAGAGAGACACAGGGAGAGAGGTCAGTGAGAGCGCAGGTAATTGAGGTGTCCCCTCCCCTCCCTTTTTTACAGAGCTCCTCACCCTATCCTCTCACCCCCCCGCCCTATCCACACAGCGGGCACAATTACGCTCCCCATCACCCCTCCAGCTGCCCCCCCTGATCCCACACTTCTCACTAAACGCGACTCCACCGGCCCTCTCCCTCTTAACCTCCCAGCACCCGCTCCAGGGAAATGGGGGAGGCTGAGCACCAAACCATGGAGAAGGAACTTAGAGGGCTCTGTTTGCAGCACTTGGGGAGAAAAAAGGGGGAACTTGAGTTAAAATGGAGGCTATGGATTGAGTGTTAAACAAAAGGATAAATGTGTACGTTTATGATGATGTTGGGAGGTGTAAAAGGCCTAATATTTAATATGACATTTCTGTGAGCAGAGGAGGTTGGTTTGAGATTGTAAGCACACTGAGCATCATACTGTCTGGCTAGTAGAGCATTATATTTCCGATAATAATTCATGGTATTTTATTAAATTAGAAACATTTTAAAATACACTTATTATACATGCCCTTTTCCAAGATAGTTTCTAATCATAACCTTATCGGCTATCAACATTGTCGTTAATTGAGTCACATGAAATTGATTTCAATACCCATGTGCCAGTTCATTCATATTTCTCCAACAGTCTCTAAGTGTCTCTAGATAGACAGGATTTTCACTCCAATCCCTTCAAATTAATGAGAGTGAAGCCTCTCCTGTGCGTTATTACCTGAAATAATACCATATGGTAAAATGTAAACAACATCTGCATACTCATGTCATAACTTCATCTGTTTAATTAGTTCCAGCAAAGCAGTTTACCCTCTGAGGCCCTCCCTGTCAGAGCAGTGATGGTACAGCCGCGGCCTGCTGTCGGCCTTGACAGTCCTCCATTGTTCAGCTGACGCTCATGCCCTGCCTGTTTAATGCCAGGTGCATCTTTACAGGCTGTGGATCAGGTGAAGAGAGTTAAGGGGGGATCTTTCACACTGATGGCAAACCTGACAGATTCCTCTTTAGCAGGGAGACATCCCAGTCATTTCAGGATGATTCTATTATATGTAAATATGGCTTTGTTAAAAAACCAACCTCTTATAAAAAAATGACACGTTTCTGACATGCATCAGCTATCAGTAACATACAGTATCTGCTATTCATTATCTACTGCATCTGTTTAAGACATTGTGCTATAGCAGTGCTAATACAGTGTTGAATAATTCTGACCCCAATTAGAGTAGTTACAGTATACAATACTGATACCAAGTTACAGTATACAATACTGATACCAAGGACCATATCACATATCTTATATCTACATACATTCACATATCTAGTTTCAATTAAAGTTCATGCAGTATGTTTGCTGCGACCCGCTCGCATAATACGTGTGTAATAAGTACTAAAGAGGAAACTGTGAGAGTAGTCTACTGGTCTGCTACTTCTAAAACCTATATTGCATTGGATTTGAATGCAGGAACACATTTACAGTGTACATACTCTAATGTAGGTTTGATTGAATTGAGCCCTCTGTTTGAGGCTAAAGCTGTAGCATTTTACCAACCTGCTAGTCCTGTGCAACCATGGTGCTAACCACCCCAACAATGCGCTTGCTAGTGATGGTAAAAACGCGGTGCAAGGTAGCACAGAGGGCTTGAGGCTTACTGGGCATTCTTTCTCATTAAATTCCCTTCATCAGGCACTCGTTTGTGCACCAGCATTAATACTTTTGACCCCATGTTGCCCAAACACTAACGTGCCCGAGGAAAGAAAAAGAAGAGGGAAATGAAAGAAAAAAACATGAAGGAATATCTTATTAGGCGAGTCAGACATGTTTTAGCCTTTGTTTCTTGATGGGTGCTCCTGGTGTCGCGACCTACTGGCGTCTAGCTAATACGGCGGTGCGCACCATGCCATTGTTCTCAATCAATAACTAATTATCAAAGTTCTGGCTCTGACTGGTATTGTCCTCTTTACTTGGAACCCCTTGTTGTGGATTGAAAAACAAAAAGGGGGAAGAAAGGGGAAAAAGGGTGGCTTTTGGCTGCATAGTGATGCTGCCGCCACAACATCCTCGCAAGCCTTTCAAGATACACTGTGCTGTCAGCTTGAATTACCATCCCCTACTAATTGATATAAATTAGAACAGAAGAATTCTTGTTACTGGTGAATGTCATAATGATATCCTCAAAGTAATCATGGGAGACAAAAAGGGAACAGCACAAAACACACATGCAGACCTAGTAATAAAAGACAAATTAGGCTGACTCCTGCTAGGGACTTTGCAAACGAGTCTTGAAACAAAGGGAAAAGAGAATTAGACTGATGCCAAACTGTTTGTTTCATTATTTCAATCTCATTTGTGAGTATGAATCGGAATGTCTTTCTAAAACACAGATACTATTTTCCAAAGAATTATGTTCTAGTTCTCTTTTTTATTTTGACAATATGATGACATTATTGACATATCCAAATACAGGGCTTTAATCACTGTGACTATTTCCCTTTAGCACCTTGTAATTGTTTGTTGCTTTTACAAATGAGCTGACAAAATAGTGGAGCCCAGTAATTCAAAGTTGGCAACATTGGGGAGATTCTGTGCTGGTGCCTGCCTGTCTGTGTTCTTCCCAATTGAGAGCTGAGGCTCCTGTCATCTCACGTGGTAACACAGTTCACTTCTTCCCAGTCCGGTCGGTGCCACTGGCACCAGGCCTGGGGGTTGAGGCCCTCAGGAGCCCGGGGGGTGGCTGGTGCCCTAGTGGCAGGCAGGGGTCAGCCTAGTAAAAGTGTTGCCCTCAGGACGGTGAGTATAATCCCTCAGTGAGACCAAGGCAGCTGGAGCGGGCCGCTCGGCCCATGTAATGATATCGCTTGCACTGGAGCTGATGTCTGACCTCATTACCAGAGTTTAATTGCGTTGTTACAGAGTTTCACTTCTTCTTTTCTCTGCCCTCTTTCTCTTTCTGACAGCTCTCCAAAAGAATTCTTGGGTAGCTACAAAAAGTAAATTAATTACTTATGTATTTTTGTTCCACTTTTAAACACCTGGAGAAGTTGTATCATGACCCATACTAAATGGTCATTAGCATGATGTCACTATAATGGTATAATTGACCATGTTACTTTCGTCTATTTTCAATTCATAATTCCAAATGTTTATATGTGCAGTATTCTGTGAGATCTTTAGAGCTGGATTCTAGATTAGGCAAATCAAAACAATTAAATGGTTATGGCACATCATTAAAAACAACAATAGCTAATTAGGAATACTTCATGATTATTCATTCATTTAGTAGTTCATGTTAACATACTGTACTGTACCTCTCACAGTATAACATTTGGGCTCTTGAGGCTTATAAAAACACAGGTCCAGAATGGGGCTTTTCAATATTTCAATGATGGTTGGTTATAGATATGGACATTATTTGAAATGGAAGGGAGAGCATTACATCCACAGTTCATTAACACCTTTTCTAAAACTGTACCTGTTCCTGGTTGAGTTGTGCTTATTAGGAATTGGTGTGAAAGCCGTTTGTAAGTTCACTACATATGTAAATAACTACGGTGTTGTTCACACTTATAATGAGGTATGATTTCTTTACACTTATTGCACAATGATTTAAATGTGATAAATTCATCCTGAAACGAGTATTTCATTACTTCAAATGCTGTGCTCCTTTTCTCTCTCTAACAAGCACAAGATACAGACACTGCAAAAAGATGAGAGGGCTTAACATTTGAAAGAAAATTAGCTGATAGTTTTGTTGCTTTTAAGAAAGAAAAACCCTCCTCTTGTTGTAGGCCTGTTGATCTGAGAGCAATCCATAACCTGCCCTCTCCAACATGCTGTATACAGGGAAATAACTCTCTTTCATGCCATAACGCCATATGAAATAGGAATAATAAAAACGCTCAGTCCTGCGGAGTAAAAGGGAAGTGTGACTGGGGCTCTGTTGGCTCTGTTAAGCCACACTATCACCAGTCCTCATTCTCCCACCGAAATCAGGAGCCTATGTCATCTGTTTCGCACTCCCCACCCCCAGCTTCACCGCTCGGTAACCCGCACGCCCCGGCGTAGCCTTGACTGGGTCACAGCCAATGGGCCACTGTGGTAAATGGGTTTGCTCTTTCAAAACATCCAAACACGTGTAAACGGATCGCTCCGCAGTGTATTACTATAACTGCAGTGAAACTTTGAGTAAATGTACCACAAGATCACGAGACTGAAAGTGTGTTGGTGTGTGAGGAGAGAGGAGAGGATGTTCAGGCAGATCTCTAGATGTGCTGTATTTCAAATATGACTACACCTTGTGTTCTCATGGAATCACACGTCAATGTGTCCTTGAAAACAGACTCCAATTAAATCTTTACATTGTATACTGTATGTGGATAGATGTTCCTATGTTCTCATCATGAAAGAGCAATTATAATTCCCTGATTCGTACACACACTCCATGTGAGGCGCCCATCCTAGCCCATTGTCAGTTGTCAGAACAGAGGATAAACCATGAAAAGGCCTAATCCTGAGATGGGCGGTAGGCTTTAATGAGGAGCCTGTCTCAGGCAGAGCCCTGTGATACCCCGGCCGGGGCCGGGCCAGTGCGGAGTAGAGGTCAGGCCGTAATGGAGGGGTCCGTGGCTTCCCCTCCGGAGAAGGGCGGAGCCCACTTAGGTTGACCCATTAAGTCAAGTTACTCTCCTCTGACCCTCCAAAAGATGCCTAGTTGTGGGAGACCGTCAGATGAGCTTCAACACAAATGGCCTAGCTGCCTGCAGGCAAAGGGGCACAGAAAGAAAAGAAGAAAAAATGAAAGCTATAAACAAGAGAGACTTGGGGCCTATGAAAGATGCAAATTCAAAGTAAAAGGAGCAGAACTTATGGGCTATTATGCAGCAAGTGAAACAGAGCTGCCGCTTGGAGTTAAGGGACAATGGAGGTTCAGGCCAGTGGCATATAACCGACGGGCAGCTAGTGTATCAGATCCCAATCCTAGTGACATTACTAACCGTAGCTTTGCAGGAATTCTGATCTCTGATGGCACCAAGAAAGGGTTGCGGCCAAAGGGTATTAATAAAAAAAAGGGAGAAAATATAAATGAACAATATAGAGGGAGGGAAAAATAGAGAAAGGCTGAGAGTAAGAGAGTGGGAGTACATTATTGCTGGACTTCACAGGAGAGTAAAGCTGTGCAAATAGTCGCTGGATCCCACAGTCAATAATACGTGCAATCTTCGGACACAGAAAGCTATAATCAACAAAAATCCATATTGAGGGTGAATGCCAGAGTTTTTCAAAATGTCAGCCCAGTGTGTTTGCAGAAGGGCATGGATGACAGATGAGGAGCAGGGCGGGTGAACAGGCGGGACAGGGAGGACAGGCGGTCTCTGAGGTCCTGGACATGGAGGCCAGGCAGAGTGCAACTCCAGGCCAGCAGGACCCTGCTACTCTGCCTCAGCCTGCTCCCTTCTGATAAAGACAGAGAGAAATCCTCAATACTATTGGTGCTTTCTGGGGGAGCCATTTACTCACAATACTTAATCATAGTGTACTATATGCGTTCATGATCTGATACAAACATGATGAAAAAGAGTGATGTTTCATTGTCACGATATCACATTTAACATGTTGAATATTTTAGGTGTCATTTATTACACCAACACAGTTATCGGAAGCAGTGTGCACTGAGCAACTAACCACTTGGTCTTTGCAAAAGTGTTGCATTTATCTGACATATCTGTCCACTTTAGGACAGATGGTCCTTTTTGGGAGAAAGAATCTTTTTTCTTCGACAGATCTGCAATAAAATTGAGGTGTTTTTCTGTTCGATTTTTTATTCTTTTGAAAAGCAATGCCTATTCTTTTTCTTCTTTTAAGGTCTTTTAAGTCATTATAAATGTTTTTTTTTTCCTCGATTTGCCATAGTCTTCTTGAATAAAATAAGTGCAGTTTTGCTGAAAATCAGTGGCTTTTGTGTGCGGCTGCAGGAGCATGGTGAAATGTTTGGACACTAATACCCATTCATTTCGGTAGCTCCATAAATAAAAGCTGCCAGCTATGCGGCTGCCGTGAAGTGGTATTCTTTGGTACCCAGCGGGATGTCCTGTTCACATTAGCACAGCAGGGGAAACTGGCCGGAACAGCCAGACAACTAAATCAAGACATTTTCAACTTCTGACAAAATTGCAAAAGGGGGGAGAACCAGTTTAAAGAGGGGATATGTATGTGTGTGTGTGTGTGTGTGTGTGTGTGTGTGTGTGTGTGTGTCTGTGTGTGGGGGGCGGTGGGGTGGATGGGTGGGTGTGTAGGGGCTGTAGTCTTTTCAAAATGCTGTATATTCCGAATAATACCTTAAAGGAACACTCCATGTGGCTGACATGAATGAGGAAGCATTTCTAGAATGTTGAATACAATGCTAAGACCAGGCAAAAGCCCTTCAACAATCACTCCTCTATTTTCTGAGGGTTTCTTGAGAGATTTGTGATAGAAATGCTGGATTGACGGTTCGTCTTGATAGTACTTTCCAAATACATTTTTTATCATAATGCTCATCAATTGCTATGTAATGTGCACTGTAAAAGACAAGCTATGAACAGCTAGGTTTTCTGTGAAGACATAATGCTTTGTGTTGCCTTTGGCGAGGCTCACAGCATATCCCATGAAAGTGTTATCATACAGTAGTATACAACTGGCTGCTTGATTTCATCTTGTTCCATGGCTGATTAGGTTTCTGCCCTCCAAATGTTTCAGAGGCACTCAGTTAGAAAATAAACATTAGTCACCTGCCTGTACTTAGAAACTGGACTAATCCCAATAAAAAAGGATCAGAGAAAAATATCGCAGAACATTTCTGCTTAACTTACAAAAGGTCAGAGAGAACAGCACATGTGGCAGCAGAATGTCACAAAGCATACTCTTTGAACAGAGCCTCTGCCCTGGGCTACATTTGCAGGTGGTCGATTGCCTTGTCTTCACAGAGGTTAACTCTTAGGGAGTGCTAAAAGCTCCAGGTCTGAAAGAGAGGCCTATCATCAGAGGAGGGTGCCTTAGTGCCAACAAGACCCAGATAATGACAATCCTGACCTCAGTTAAGTACATAACACAGCCAGGGCTCTTGGATGTGCTGCCCAGAACAATGTAGGGGGAGAAGGGACCAGCCTCGCCAGGGCCACAGCTGGGATTTACCATGCCAACGGGGCTGCCATCTTGATTAGGGGAAAGTTAACCTTTCAACTTAGTGAAAGTGAAAAGAAAGGTTTGTGGTCCTGCTCTCATCTGCAAATCCTACTTGACTACATGTGGTTCAAAATATCATTGCACTGGAGAAATGAACCGATACTGTGCGTGTCACTGCCCCCAACGCCTATCGCATATTGTCTCAAGAAGAACAGAGGAAAATGAGGTTTGGCAGTGCCACCATGAGGTTGTGGCTGGATTTTGTTTGTCTTGAGGCAACCTGGACCCCTTCCAGACTACACTTCTTTTGGAGTTCTGTGATCTGGAGACAAGAGGAGTGCTCCCTCTTTCTGTGGGCTCTGCGTCTGAGTCTTTGCTGCAGGGTTCAGTGGACCTTGAGAAAACACCAGCGAATCCGTCACCATCGTCCCCCCTGGGGACAAAGTTGGCCAGCCACTTCTGAAGCTTCACTGACCCAAGGCCTGAACCCTGCTGCTCTCCATTCCCTGCCCTACGCAGCCACTGGGAATCTACGACCCCGAGTGCATCAGGAATCACACAGCCGCACGGCAGCTTCAAAAGCAATGGCAGGGACTGTCATGTCTGGTTTTAACTTCGGGGGCTCAATTTAAGCATGTAAAACAAATTGTATTATTTAAAAAAATCTGATGACTGCTTTATATCATTGAAATATTCAACACAACCTTTCATTTTTCTTAACAATGTGTGATTTATTGGTATTTCAAGCTCTACACCATTATTTCATAATGCTATAATATGGGGTATGATTTTATAATATTTATCCCATTTCGTCCAAGCCCAGATGGCATTTAATTGGTTGGCAAAGGGAGCAAGGGGGTCTTTTTTGAGGCGTGAGTGTGTGATTGTTGCTGTTGAATTGCTGCTGTGAAAGGCTGGCTGCATGATGTGGGGACGGAGCAGTGTGAGAACAGGTCACACAAAGGAACCACCAGCCATGCACAGGGGGGGCTAGCCCTGGAAAAGAGAGCCTGAGACGTCAGCCTCCACATCATTCATCACCAAGAAATGTAAACTACATGTGTGTGTGTGAGAGTTTATCCCTGAAAGGTTAAAGTCGATAAAAAGTATAATTTGTCCATCCTCTGTGACGAAGCTGTTATGTATGCCCATCTTTTCTTTGAAAAAGAGAAGAATTAAAAGAATGGAAATCACTGGGACTCACTTGTCTCACACACTCACGTGTCTGTTGATGCGCCTGTGCACCCTGCAATGTGTCTGATATGAGAACTGCAATGCACAACTGTATGCCAGCAGTAGACTACCTCCACCAATATGGCTACTATTGGCACTGCTACAGTACAACTGCTTTTACCTGTACCACTACAAAAAGCTCTACAGCTTCTACTCATAATACCAGTCCAGGTACTGTGGCAGCTTTTGCTACTTCTACTATAACACTTTAATAAACACTGCTAGTGCGCTAATGCTACTAATACACAATTAGAATCATACATATTGCCCATTGGCTGGGCAAGGGTTTGACAGGGTTTGATGAAAAAGTCTGCAAGTCTGGCAACGTCATTTTTCAGTTGTTTCCAGATTATGAAAGGGTAGATTGTAAGCTTTCAAGTGATATGTCATACATTGAAATCGGAAACAAGTTGAAGAAGTCATAGATACATATTTGAATGTTGATACCCCCCAAATCACAGAGCCGAGAAATCCAGCCTCAAAGTATACACAGCCTTTTTTCACAGATGTAATGGGTGGGAACAATTGCTGGTTAACTCCACCCCAACCACTCCCTCAAGACAACCAATCCCCTATTACACTACCTGTCATTATCTACCTGTCATCTGTCATAGGGCTTTCACACAGGCAGTTCCGAACGCCGGTTCGCGTTCGCGTGCCGAAACCTCCGAACGTTGGCGCTGTCTGGCGAATGATACACTGGTATGAACGCGGGCTCGTTCGCCAGACAGCGCCAACGTTCGGAGGTGCCGGTGTGAAAGCCCTATCAGTGGGGTTGTCAGCTAACCTTCAGGAAACAAACTTGCAGGGCTGACATGTTTAAATTACTAAATAATAATAATAATTCAAGATTCATGATTTTTTATTGTCATGTGTGCCAAAAGTTTATTACATGCCATTAAGCACAAGAGAGTAAAATTCATGACAATGGAAAAAATGAGGCAAGATACAATTGAGCAATACTATAATAGAAAAATAATAATGTTGTGGCCGCGTGTATGCATTTATCATTATAGTCCATAAAGTATCTAGTGGGCCGGTGTAGTTCCTTCCCATCTGGGCATCAAAGTTGCAATAAAAAAAGAAGACAGTACATTTAAAATGATTGCCCACTGTTACCAACACACAATTTTTACGAAATACTACTATGTTCATAAAATATAATTGCTTATACAATGACAATGACAAATAGCTGAAGTGCTGGTGACTCATCAAGGTGTCATCTCTCAGAACCTCTCACCTCGTCATTCTGTAACACGAATTTCAGGTCAGAGGTGTGGACACTTCTATAGTGTAGGCTTGCATGATTTCCATAGACTCTCAGTGTACTGTACTTGTACTGTAAGAAGTAGGCTAGTGAAATCATGTCAATCCACAGTATTATTCTACAGCAAATCTACAAATCAATGAATTAAACATTATTTTTGATTCCACACAACATTACCGTTCATTACAAAAGCATTTACCTTTTCTATAATCTATTATATCTCTAACAAAGCTAACTAGCTAGCTAACAAGCTAACACTTGTTTGACTAGCGTAGTACACACAAACACACACACACATAAACACACATACACACACACACACACACACACACACACACACACCCACACCCACACACATTAAAATGGTGCATGAAACATACTGTACAGCTGGGGTGGGTGTGGCTACACACACTGCCACACTAATACCCCCCACCCGACTTTTCCAACTAACTGTAGGTATTTAGTGAATGTAACACTGTTGGTTATGATATCGAGTGGGTTCTTCATACCTTACATTTACGTCCTATGCTAAAAAACGGAAAACATTTCTTTTCACAACAAGGCTTGTTTGGCTCGATTGCGAGGTTTCACAATTCCCAACATGAGGACCTTTTCATCAAACCGTGTGACATATCTCAGAATATCTCCATAGATCTTCAAATCCATGTTCCCTACCCAGAAACCACCACTTCTCCCTCCCCATAATCACGGACACGCGCACATTCTCCATGCATTTGCAATAAATTCAATAGAGCTACTGCGAGACATGAAACGCAAAAAGATGAAGACCTTACACTTGTGCAACACCTGTGAGAGGATGTCTTTAGGAGCAAGAGGCAAAATTAACCTGTGTCAAGTTGATAGGCCATGGGAGAGGTTGAGGTGGCTTTCAAATCAACGGCAGTCCAATACAGGATCCTATTATTAATGACACTGAATGGCTGGCCCCGACCAAACGTCTCCAGCACCAGAAAAGTTCAGGTGTTGCTTGATTCATTAGAGCTTCTGTCTCAGCCAAGGTGATGGCTCTCCTGTTGTCCTGAGAGGGGTGAAAACTGGAATACCTTTTATTCCTGCCAACACTATGTCACTTTAATTTATTTTTTGACGCAGTCTTGACACCTGGGAAAGGTTTGAGAGAGAAGGGTAGCAAGGGATCATAGGAGGCTCCTATTTAAAGGGAGTGGTTGACACCAGTGACATTTCTTCCTCCTCCTTTGCGGCTTCAACATTCTCTCCTTATTAAAAAGAGAAAATATGTCACATTAAATGCAGCAATCTTTGTACGTTGCTTGAAAGTGCAGATAATGATCAGTCATAACTCAATGTTCTTTTACAATTTGGTCATGCACTGACACTATCACCTGCATGTTTGAAACTGATCATAGATGGCCACAGGGATGATTGTAGATATTAAAATATTCCTGCAATAATTAAAATTAAAGATCCAATCTCTGAAAATGTATTAGTGTTTTAACTTAGTGGCAGAAATCTCATGATAATTCATATTGTTACAAATACACTGCACTCAAATACTATACACAATCACTAAAATGATATGAAAGTGGACAGACAGAAATAACTGACAGAGCATAATAGCTGTCAATGGCTGTGCAGTGTTAATAATGTAATATGCCTCTCCCTTGGGGGGGGGTGTGGGGGGGGGTGATCTCCTCATCTGGGTCACAGTGAGTATTAAAAGGGTTAAGGGTGCACAGTAAATTTATTGTGGGTCTTCCAGTTCCAACGGGCTGGAGCACTAATGGATGACCTTGGGGTTTGGCTGCTCCAGACTTGGGGAGATCATGTCTCACCACCCTCCTAGCAGCAGTATGACCCCGTCCCTCTCTGCCCCTGGCCTCAACCTTTAACTCACTGATCTTTGACCAAATTATTAAGCAGACACCTGCTTTCCGGTGTTTGGCCAGAGTGGGGGATGGACTAGCCCAGGCTACTCTAATTTGATGTAAATGTGTGGTGTGACAGTATCCATCTCTCCAAAGACACCCCATCTGTTTGACTTTCCAGCAGTATGGCATCACTGGCTTTCCTGCCTATTACTAGCCCCGTTCTGTAATGGAAGACTGACTTGTATATCTCCAAGCAAGGTTTTGCTGTTATATAACCAAACAATAAAATATTAATCTCTATTAAGCCCCTTTATATCCCGTCTTTATCAGCACCAGTACTCCAACACTGGCAGTTTGGATCTAGCACCCTGATTGGACATAATGCACCGGTACACCCAAGGTTCACTAACAGACACACTCACACAGAGGACAGTGCAGTTATATTTGTTTGGACAGGTACACTATGGAGGGGACAGGTATTTGTAGGAGATAAACTGTGTCCCCATGGCAGTTGGCTCCAAGGACATTATTTCCTGTACTGTCTAATATGTTGTGATAGGTAAGTAAGGTTGCAGGAGAGGACTCTCAGGTGTGTAACTTGGGGGCAACGATGCTCACTGTATTAGAGCAGCTCCTAGTGGCTCATAACTGAAGTAGGTGAATACCCAAATCAGTCACCTTTATCATTTCATTATTATGCCAATTTTTTAAAATATATTTTATATATTATATATATACACTTGTGGGTGCCTTGGTCTAATTGTTCACTTTGTTTACGTCTGAAGTAAGAGACTTCAAATGCAAAGTTCTGCAACATGCATGCACTTGCTGTAATGTACAGTAAAGCCTGCATATTTAGCAGATACAAATTCAAAACCTTACTGATGCTTATTTTATAAATCACCGAAATCACTGGCACTATATTGAATCTTAAAGCAGTTATCTAAAAAAAAAACAAGTGAGAAGATAAACGTAATGGTGTCATTATATCCAGTGGAATATATAGTCCTCTGTCAAGGGCACAGAGGCAGTAGCAGAGACCCCGAGGACCCCTCTGGACCTCAGAGACTCACATGCTTCAAACTTCAGAAAAAAAAGGGGGAAAAAACTCTTGCCATTAAGGTATAGCTTGGGAATGACACTGACCTAGGTCTGCCATCTTGCATTGTCCTACCATCTGCACAAACGTGAACTTTGCCTTTAAATCCTGCCTTCTCAATTAACATGTCCAGCTGGGTGGAGAATTCCGTCAGCTCCCTAATATCATTACTGCCACACCAGACTGGGATATTAATATTAAAAAAGTGCCCAAAGCTCTTTTGCTTGCTATGGGACAGCTTCTGCTTCTTGTGTCATAAAGAGGTACACATAGACAGCAGGGTAATTCTAGAACCCATACTCGTATTAGGGTCTGCTCAGGCCACAACAGGGGAGAAGATACATGTCTTGGGCGGTCTTTGTTTGTGAGTTTGTACTCTCCTTCCCTGCTCGATGGAGAGCTCGGACACAGAAGAAACACCTAGTGTATATGGCAACTTGATCATAGACACACGGCATCTCCCACTGTTCTGTGACATTGAGTCTCAAGCCTCTTACGAGATAGTCTAGTGGCCAAAGACAAAGGGACTTTCAAATGTATCACGTCTACTTTCAAAAGCCAAGCTGTGTGGTCTTTGTGATAGCTCAATTTACAGCATGAAGGATACCCATTGTTGCCTGTCTGTCTGTGTTTGCATGTGTGGATAACTGTACTTCCCAGGAAAAAACAAGATCTTAAAATGGAGAAAGTCTTTGAATATAGGACACTGCCGCTGTACCGGTTAATCTCCCCCCATGGCTTTGCAGAAGGCAGTGGATTTAGGAGTTGGCATCGTAACTGACCAGTGCTGTTTGATTAGATAACAGGGGCGCTACTGCAGGCATCAATGGTCCACCATGCTGAAATGAAACGGTTCACACAACGGTCCCCGTCCATTCTGCTTAGAACACGATGGGGGTGACTGTTCAACAGTCTGACGCCATGGGCTGCCAAGCAGCGTTCGCCATGGTGATACCACGGAAGGCACCAGCTTGCACCAGATGCTGGGAATTAGCTGTCCCTATGACGATGAGGGTTTGTGTCCGGCAGTTCTTTTAGGGACAGATTGTGTAGCGTTGTTGGTCCTGCTACTATGCCAAAAAGGCCACATACAGGGTTAGGAGATACACAGTACCTCAATATACTTTTAGTTTGCATCCTCAGTAGTTCATTGTGGATTGCTAGAACCTGTATGGAGGCAGTTTCTGTATCTAATACTGCATTAAGCAGACACCATGGTGGCCAAAGGATGCAGACTGGCCCATTATGCTTGGTGAACATGCTGACCAGATGAAGACCCTCTTGTCTTCTTTTGTTGCCAAATGCAGTCCAGCTAAGGTGGGAAACTAAGCAGACAGACAATAGAAAAGAAGCCCACATTTGTCACATCAAAGTTCCATCTATCCATGCAGTCTGTATGACAGTAGAACCCAAGAAATCAATAACGGAAAAAACCCTTCTGATCAGGTTGATGTTTTACTAAGCTACACTGTGCAGTATATATCATGCAGATAAGTGGTGTAAACCACAGAATTGGAATGACGGGTGGGTTTTACCCTGTGCTATTTGCTTGGTCTGCATTTGAACATTGCTGTAGACTTGTTCTGGCTATAATGTTTAAACCATGCAGCTGTATAAACAATGGGGAAACTGTAATCATTTGTTTTGATGTAGACAACTGCAAGCAGACTTTTCTAATCCTTGACAGAAAATTGTATTTTTGTAACTTTCGTTGTTTTTGTTTTTGTGAAGATAATCATAATGCATGTTTTCAGCAATCTTGGTTGATGAACTTTAGGAGGGTCATGAGCTGCTCTCTCACTGAAAGATTTGATCTGTTAAAAAAAGGGACTCCTATTCTTATCAATGCACATGAGCAGTCAGGCCTTCATTTGAAAATTCAGCTGAAATAGGGCTTGGATCCACAATCTGATAAATCCTCATTCACAGTCTAATAATATGTTGTATGTCATGGCAAATCACTCACGGCCATATTAAACTAATGATATACAGATTTAATAACACAAAACAAAAGTTTTGTAAGAGGTTGGATCTGAGTTCAGCAGCAGGGTTTTGACTGGTTAAGCTTGGCCCAAGCTGTGCAGTGGTAGTGGGCTTTTGTCCCCCCCAAAGGAAAAGAGTACTCTGAGTGTGTGGGGGTGGATGTCACTTTAGATTCACATGTATTTAGGGTCTGCATGGTGGGAAATAATGTCCAACAATGATATCTTTGATCATTGCAAGAACTCCCCAATACAGGAACTGTGTCGAGTGTGGTTACCATCAAGCCATTTTCTATTCCCACCAGCACAAATCATTTCATGGCTGCTCCATCCCATGCGCCAGAGCTGGGCTTCAAAAGCAATTTCAGCTGAAAAATAAGGTGCTTTTCTTCAATTTTCAAGCCATTTGTATCAGGGTTAGTGTTGTTTACCTAGCTAGTACACATCATCATGTAAATATCAGTCAGCGGAGGCTAGTGGAGTTAGAAATCGGAGGACACATGTGTTTAATACCATTCCTTATTCCATTCCATGCATTTACCATCAGTCTTTCCTCCGATTTCTACCTCCACTAGCCTCCACTGACTGATATTTACATACCTCTTTAAAGAAAGAAAAATGCTTGGTATGATTTATTGACTGCAGCTAGAGCGCAATTTTCCATGTTGTACACCTAATCTAAGAGGGTATGGAGAAAGGTCACTTTGACCATACACATACCATGGCCCTTCCACAGAGAGAGGGGGATATTCATTCTCCTTAAAAAAAATGTCAGGTAGGTCTGCATTGGAAGAGTGTTCGAATATGCCAAGACTACTAGATTTGACAATGCCTTCGATTCAGCCCTGCATGTGAGTGACTAAAATTGAGAATGTTTCGCTCTTCAAAATATTATTTTTTACAACACCTCTTTAAGACATCAGTGGCCATACTGTACTTGGACTCCGGTGACATTCTGTATCCTAGATACTCCACCCGTTGTGCATCTTAACATGAGATGTTTCATTTAAAATAGTCAATTAAATAAAAAATGAACATACTAGATAATATAACAAGAATATCTCTCTATAATAATAGAGAGAGAGAGAGAGAGAGAGAGAGAGAGAGAGAGAGAGAGAGAGAGAGAGAGAGAGAGAGAGAGAGAGAGAGAGAGAGAGATGCTGTCAGGTGTTAGAATCAATCCCATGTTTCACAGTTGTAACCTTTAGCCTGTCCCTTGACTTCGAAGGGATATGATACCACAGGATTGAAATAGAGATGCAAAATACATTTAAGAGTACTTAGTGAACATGATACTGCTTTGGGCCTTTTTGTCTATTCCCTCATTTCCCAAACACATTGTGTGTGAAACCTATCTTTCTTTTGTGATGCTCTGGCTTGAATTTGATCTGCTTGGCAGGGAAGGATAACCTATGATCCGTCTTCTATGATTTATCATAATATCATTGGCTGAAGAGATGGCGTGCTGCCTGAGGTAATTCTCATTGAACATGCATAGTTAACAATCAATGAGAATGCTTTCATTTATTATCCATTAAAGGCTGACATTGTCAATGTACCCTCATTAATATTAACTTTGTCTTCCTACTCTCTGGTAGAACCATGTGGAATGGACTGCTGTTTCTGCTCAATAGAAAAAAAGAGAAAACTCCTGAAAAGGTCATATGAATCACAGAACTGCTGAAACACTAGGCAAAAATAATAAAGGGCACCGCAATCAAGCTATCATATCGGGACAACCCGTTGGTGTTCAAATGACAGCACACCCAAATGCATTGTAAGCCTAACACAATGTATACAATATTTCAAATGAAAGCCATTGTTTGCGGGAAGCTACATTTCGTGCTATTTTAATTGCTGGGTGAACATGGTGACAAAGAGGATAATTGTTGTGCATTTGCATCTTAGATGTATTTTGACATTTTTTTATATGCATAGCTTACCACAGTTGATTACTTATCAAATAATTCTTCATAAAATTATTTGTGATTTATTTGTGATTTTTTTAATGTCACTGATTAATTGCTTTTAAGGGTGAGCTATACAGTAGTTTGACAAAGTGTACTTTTAAGTATTCTTGCTAAATTAGTTTCAGGTTGTATACTGGACTGTGTGTATTGACTTTTAATAGTATTACTACAAAATCATCTCTGTTGCGTATACTGTAGCAAGTATAACGTGTCAAGGTTATCGTTCAGTTTCATGTTTTGCATTTCCGATATGCTCATTATTTACAGTGTACGCAATCCTTTTAGCATGGACAGACCAATT
This sequence comes from Nansenia antarctica, assembly GCF_963989245.1. NCBI lineage: Eukaryota > Metazoa > Chordata > Actinopteri > Argentiniformes > Microstomatidae > Nansenia > Nansenia antarctica. Next base: position 19,006,734 of record NC_137679.1, on the reverse strand, counting down.
TATAGGGAAGCAGAGGATCAAGTTCAGTCCTAATGACAACCCCTGGCTGACCTCTCCAGAGAAAACAAATGGAACCCCAAGGTGATGTTTCAATTTCACTAACCACTTGGGTGTCCTGGGGAAGGGAACAGATGTAGCCCTGAGGACGAGGAAGGGGTGAGGTGCAGGTCAAGGTCACCATACGCCAAGGTTAGGGTCAGATCAGCACGGCTGGCTCCAGGTCTTCAGATGCCCAAAGGCCATGAATGAGAGGGGGAGGAGAGGGACTCTGGAGCCATGGATCAAGTGTTTTTCCTCTGAGGGGCTGAGGGTTGGGTGAGGGCAGGGGCACCAGGGTTCAGCACTGTCATCTGCCCAGGCTATACAGTTGCCCCTAGGAGTTATCATCTGCTACCGTAACACTTACTAAATTACTATTGTGTTTTAATGTGAGTAGCAGGTACTTCACATGGAGCCTTCAAATGGCAGTGGTAACAGAAGAAGGGGAAAGTAAATTATACTAGTTCATGTTTTTATATAGAGATGTCACAAGAAGTTTTATTCACAGTTCATTTGGGTTTATTACAATGTGTTAACTAGGCATCTTGTTGACAGTTTTATCTTATTGTGCACAAGTAAACAAGTTATCTATGAAACTCATTTGGTAAAAAAGCGATGTTATTACTGCAAGGAATGGTATTTAATTGCACAATTATAATAAATTAGCTCCAGATATTTGTTAAGACAGTAAAATGTCATTGTGTAAGCCACTAGTTGCAGATGGAGATCCCAGGGTATTTTGGGAGAATAAATTAGCTCTGGCACTCTTATTTTGACTTAATTAATAAGATAACCTAAGTGATTTTTTGATTACCTAGTCTGTAAGGTACAATAATAACCTATGGGGGAAATTTGATAAACTAGAGAAAGACAACAGCACTGGAGTGATACTGCAATTACTGTCATATTCATGAGAAGGAGAACACTAATAAGGGGGGTTTTGCTGCAGATCAGATGTAAATGCATCTTCGTGGGCTGTGGTTCGCCTAATTAGAAAAGGCCAGTTGGTTGATAAACTCTTTTAGATCATCTGAATAGGTTCTACTGCTTGTCAGCGCATTATTGAAACAATTGGTTATCATACAGCTACAGTATGCAGCACGGGTATATGAGTATATTGTGTTATATTATGTTATATTGTGTCGCATTGTGCAATTCTGAAATGATCCATCCACTGCAATTGTCTAAAGGGTAGACAATCCCAGAAAGAGAAATTCAATACCTCTATTCATCAACTTAAACTCAATGGAACAGTGAATTACACTTTTAGAATAATGTTGAACCTCCATTGATCTATTATTTAGTTTTCAGGAGTCAAACAACGAGTGACCTCCATATAATAGAGAGGAGATTAAAGGAGGATGGAGACAGATTCAAACTAAATCAGTGTCACACATCAAAAACGATATTAAACAAAGTTCTCAACAAAACAAGGTACATACTTTTTGAGATTTGAGGTAAAAGTGCAAATCAGATGTGTTAATGTGTATCTCTCTGATGCTGATATAAACACAACAAAACAACTGAATATTTAATGAAAGGATTGATATTGGATCTGACTTGAGCTCACAACATGTTCAGCACACTATGCTGAGTCCACACAAATATACAATCCTTGGCTGAAGTGAACTTCGGCCTTAAACGTGTTAAATAAATGTATGTTCATATGAAGCCTCTGAAATTCATTTCATGCTGATAAGACTGTGGCATTGGAAGGCCAAAGTTTCCTTTACTGTCTAAATGTGATGGTCAATTGTTAAACACCCCCTTATCTCACATGGTCTATGATGATAAAATGTAGCATTAAAAAATACTGAGCACATTTTTTCAGGTTTTTAATTTGTGTGTCTGGTCAACACAGGACATCCATGGCCAGTGCTTGTGCTGGTAGTCTTCATTGTTATGGTGCTTATTTTGATCAGATTTACAAAATGGCTGTTTTGTAAGTGAGTACCTGAACCTAACTATCAGATGAACCATGGATACTGCACCTATGCAACTGTGTTTCTCAAGATGGAACTCAAGATGAAACGGTATCAATTACATTACTAGCTAGATTAAATATTAAAAACAAAACACTGAGAGGAACAAAAACAGGTAGTAAGAGGGGGAAACCAGGAAAAGAGAAAGAGAGAGACAGAGACAGAGAGAAAGAGAGAGAGAGAGAGACACACACACACACACACACACACACACACACACACACACACACACACAGAGAGAGATGGAGAGAGACAGAGAGAGAGAGAGTGAAAGAGAGAGAGAGAGAGAGAGAGACATGCCTCCACAAAGGTCACTTCTTCTTTGTAGTCAATAATTGACATTTAAACGTGCATTTCAAACGTCACTGATAATGTTACACAAGATAATGGAGAGAGACCTGCTTCCACTGGCATGCAATTATGAGCATAATGAGATGCAAAAATGCAAATGTCTTTGTGCATGCTCCAGCCTCCTTTTGTGGGGTGCCGTGGCGTCTGCGGTGGATGATAGATGCCACGTTGGCAGTGGCAGACAGCATGGTGACATGTGGGAGTGGGAGCAAGCAGGGAACAGAATTGGGGCAAATATGCTACACACCCTCGGAAAACCAAATCCCACAACTGTCCAAGCTAATGCTTTCCTGAATGCTCTCCAAACCTCCACTTTACTGTTGATTAATTGTTACAGACAGACAGACAGCTTTTTGAGTCAATGTATGACATGCAGAAATATATACTGTACATCCTGCTGTGTGGCTGTTCTTATTTGTGCAAAATGTATACAAACTATGACATGTCTGTGTTTTAATAAATAACCACGAGAAGCAATGTGTCACATATCTCTCCCTCACCATGCACTACTTCCACTTGGGAGACAGTTTTTGGCCATCAATTATACTGCCAATCCTTTAATATTTCATGAAAAAAGTAGATATTCGTCATTTTTGCACAACTGCAGTTTTATGGTCATTGTCGAGGTCATAAAGCCAGGTATGATGGAAATGCCCAACCTTTGAACACAGGGAAGAGCCACTACTAGAATGGCTATCCCCAGCCACTCTAATTGGGATTGAATTTAGATGTACTCAGGATGGGGGCCAAAGTGACAGCCAGTGTTAAGCATACAAATCTCCTCCTGAGTAAACTGAACAATGTCTTTAACACCAGCCCTGAAACAAATCTGATCTCAATCTCATTACTTTCAATTTGGAATTTTCAATACTCACATATGTTTATAGATTTATTTTTCAATGTGTTAATGAAAAGGCTGACGATGTGATGAAACGAAAATTCAATGTACAGTACTGTAGGCCTTTGTTCATGAATTCATGTACCAGCGGTGAAGGAAATCCATTCAATCAAAATAAAGTTCACTAAACCTGTACAAGTGTAGGTGCAGTAATTGTAAATGCTTTCTCTCCATTCAAAGTCAATACAACAGATACATATTCACCTCTCTGTTGCTCTGGTACCCTATACTACGAGCAATATTTACAAAGCTCTCTCCTCTAGATGAGTCATGTAGGCCAAGAGCTCTTGGTTAAGCCAAGTTGGCTTGTCTTTTGATGACATCACTCATCACCTTTGATGAAGTATGTATATACAGCACACTGCCAGGACTCCCTGTCCACCCTGCCAGACCCTGCCTCCGCCCTCCATCTTGGGTGGGTGACAGGGTGGCACACAAAACTTGTGAGCAGTCATGCTGTTTGTTAGAAGCAATTAATTTCTCTGGGGCCTTCGTTCTATTCAGAGGAAGCTTTTGTGCTTTAAATCCGACTATTCTAAGCTTCTCTTGTGCCACGTAGAGGAGGGAGGGAGAGAGAGAAAGATAGGGAGAGAGAGAGAGAGAGAGAGAGAGGCAGAGACAGAAAGCTTTGGATGACAGATTATCTTGGGCCAGTTAAGCATGTAATTGCTCAAATGAGTTAAAATCCCTTCAAATATCTGTCTATGCACCTCATCACACCACTTCATAGACTCAAATATTTGACAATTGACAAAGATAAACTTAAAAGGGATGGTCATTAGTTGCTAACCACCATGACAAGATTCTTTCAGCTAAAGAAATACATTCACTGGGTTTCCAAAAGCCTTACAAAACTAGAGGAAAGAAAAATAAATTACAGTCATCTGTAGACTTTTTTCATTTTGGCCATTGTTGGACAGATGATCTGCCTTTTCATTGGCCCAAGACCATGGCCCTGTACAGTTACTTACAGTACACTGATTGCTGATTGCCACATCTGTAAATCAGGAGTATGGTGGCCACTTTGACTTTTATATCTCTTAGTGTCTCTGTATTTGAGAACTATAACTGCTCTTAAAGCAACACCCCCCCCCCCCCCCCCCCAGCCCCCCAGGACTGAATGAATACCACTGAACGCTTGTTTTTGTGATCACAAGTAGTATTACTATTGGTGTGAGGTGAACACATTGCAAGGGGACACTGAGCAGTGATGCAACAGAATGGATGTGTCTTAACTCATGAGACAGAGGGATTGTTGTATGGAGTGACAGACACTGTGTGCCTTCCTCTTGCCAAGCTCTTACACATAGCTACTGTAGCTCCAGGCCGAGGCTTATGGATCCATGCCTTGGACTGAATGCCTGCTTCATGCCAGCTTGTCTGAGGGCCTTGTAGACATTAGAAAGGATTGTTTCCATAGAAAATAATATGATAATTGTGTTCAATATATTATTCTAATCATGATTCTAATCGTATTAGTCATGTTTATCTAGTGTATGTCCCTATAGATAGTGGATTCCTCAGTTGTTAAACACTGTGCATATGGACTTGATGATGTGATTTTTTCCCCCCTCCAGATACATTGCCTGTGGTGACAGGATTCCATGAGATTGGATGACAGCATTACAGCGTAATTAACACTTCTGTACCACTTTTACTACTCTTATAAAATCCATCTGCGTAGGTGTCAAATTTGGAGTTTCAATAAACCTTGATTTTTTAATGTCATGTTACAACAACACCTCATTGCTTTGATGATGGACATACTGGAGTTAAGTTAAGAAGTGTGGTTAATATGATGAACTAGGGGCAAGACAGAGAGATCTGCCAGGTGTATTTAGGCCTTGCCAAATACCACCCTCAGAGCAGAGAGGGTGTACTGCTTTGCTTCCCTGAATGAATGCTAATGAGGGTGTGTGTGTGTATGTCTGAACGTTATTCACACCACATCAAACTGGGCCTGCAAGGAGGTGCAAAACTGGGGCTGGCAGACTTCCAAACCAAGACACCCTGGAAGAATGTCAGGACATTATATGTGCTTAACACATACTGTACATGAGTGGAAACTACTGGGTAAGCTACAATGGAAAGAGTGTTGCTGTTGTAAGTCAATACAAACGGCAACAATCTTCCAAACTGCATGACTCAAACTGCTTCCCCCCCCCCACCCACACACACGTGTGGAAAATATGTTTTGATCTTTTGTTTGGAATGCCATGTCAAAACGGCAAGCCAGCAATAGCAGAAAGCAGAAGTGAAGTAAGCAATCACAACTATTAGTATTAGTACATCAAATAAAAACGTCTAGCTGCACTGTATGTAGCCTAATACTGTATACAACTTTAACTGCACTGGGTAAGATGACGATGATAATTGTCAAGTGAATATACTTTTTGGGAGGTTTGACTTTCACAGAAAGGGGGTGGGTGATTTGTCTTGTTTAAAGCACAGCTAAATAGTTATTTGCATAATTTGACATCACAATGAATTCAGTGCAATGACAGTTTCATCTGAAACGGAAAGCCCTGCTGTGCCTCTCTCAGAGATGGCATGGTGCTGGCAAGGTCTCAATGGCTCTAGTTAATATTAAGCTGAAATGAAAGCAAATCTGTAAATCCTGTTTTGGAATATTCTTTCAAGCTTATGCATAATCTTTCCTCTTTGTGGACATCTTTACCACTTAAACATAGCCTTTCCTCTTCACCTCAGAGATTCATAACATAGAGTATTATACATTTTACTGGTGTGAGAGAAAGAGAGAGGGAAAGGAAGAGACAGAGAGCAAGAGAAGGGGAGAAAGGTGTGGAAGTAAAGACGCATTATATTTGCTGATCAAATACCGCAAAGGTTTCTGCCTAGCGGATGGTCAAACACAAATGTAGCAAACTCTGGGTAACATCTGCTATGTGTATTCTACAGATCTTCACAATCATGTCAAGAATCTATATATCTTAATCTTGCAAAACTGCAAGGGATATTTTCATTTGGAGATGAAACAGATCCCCCAAACCCACTGCCATCCTACTGCATGTGGAGATATCTCCTATTTGTTAAATGTTTCTGCAGAACTTCAACACACACACAGCTTAGACCAGCATGAACAATAAAATACAAAAGCGATCAAAAAACGACTGTCGTCATTTCTTAAAGACGGTCCGCGTCACTGAGGTAAGATATACCCGGGATAGGGTTCAGTCATTGCAGTATTCCTATTTGCTGACAGCTGACAGGCTGACAAGGTCATTGGATGTACAAGCTCTCATTTAAAACATAGACATGAGAGCAGAACTGGGGTTAGTTGGGTCTATCAGAGCTGTCAATCAATTAATGACAATTATTGAGCAAGGACACCCGTGGGAGGCGAGAGAGGGAATGAGAGTGACCGTGGAGGAACAACACGGGGGAACAGGATAAATTAAGGAGATTGGAAAATAATGACTAAACCTGAACGGTATTTCCAGCCCACACATGCAGATCACTCACTTGGGAACCTGTGCCAAATGTGACAACTGAGCGTCCTGACAAAAATGTGGGGTTCCTTTCAATGACATTCTTTAACAATGTGTAAGAACCGCAAGACCTTGTATTTGGGAGATGTGACTTGACATTAAGTCATTAACCAATCATGCAAGCCAGCTCTATCAAACAGCTCTATTTGATGGCAGCCGACATGTCAACCGAAGGAGGCTGGTGAAGGCAGAAATTGGAGGACAGAGGACGGGCTCATTGTAATGCATGGAATGAAAATGAGCCTGTCCTCCGATTTCAACCTCCACCAGCCTCCACTGATGTCAACATTAGTTATAGTTTGAGAACCAAGTGACTGTGTTATGAATGAATATCACAAATTCAGTGGAGACGAAACACAAAACACGTCTCAACATGACAACAACAGCCATAGATATTTGTCATCTTAGTGAGCACAGCAGGTGACGTAATTCGAACAGAGGGGGATCATGCACAGCCTTATGTAAGAAATACCCTTTGATTAATGAGAGGGGACAGCATTGAAACCAGGTTAGCACATTTTCATGAATAAGAAAGGGCACCGAGGAGACTACTTGTGGGTGGACTAGATAGTGTGGGACATGTGGTGCAGACATACATACATAAGGGACAGAGTACAGTACATTCTCAAACAGGAGAGGAGAGAGGGAGTGAAAGAGGAGGGGAGAGAAAGCGTTTTGAAATTCTCCAGCTGGCAGGCTTTAATTTTCCACCATTCTAATTAAAATGCAAATTAAATTTATAATTAGCAACCACAGTATCCGAGAAACCACCTTGTGTGCAGCCCAAACATATGGGGCAACCAGCGGTGGGCAGCACTGTCTCTGGGAGGCAGTGGGGGTGGGTGTGTGAAGGTTTGGTCTACCCTCCGCTCAGAGGGATGGGGCTGGTGATCATGGGCTGGGCTGGGCTGGTGACACTAGAACAGCCCTGTGGGTTAACCTGCACTACTGCAGCTGGTGGCTCACAGAGAGCTCCGCAGGAGAGCAGCGAGAGCCAGGGGAGCACGGCCCAGTTTACTCCGCTGTCACTGGCCATGTCACAGGTCATTGGCTGTGTCACCTCAGTTCTGCTCTGGTGCAGTGGTCGTTGCTCCAGGGGTCAGCTGCTCCAAATTGAAAGGTCTCTGACCAAAATTAACCTTTGCTGACACTCAGATAATTAATTTTTCATTGATGGGGGATTCATAGTCAACACAGTGCTTTGACGTCTATATAACCATTACCTGTCAGGTAAGGAGGAGGGCACTGTGTAGTGTATGTATGCTTATGTAATTGTGTAATAATGTATTAATTGAACAGTTTATTAATGTCGATTGAACTAGCCCAACGAATCGGGCCACAAACACAATCTACAGTCAGGTCACACTGCAAGGCAATTATCTGGAGCTGGAATGATGACGGATGTAACATGTAGTTGTCATTAATATCTTTTATAATCACTGGTCATGTCCAACAAAACGTCACTCGGGTCACCGTGGGTCAATGTGCCATTTTCTTTGTGGTGACTGTCTTTCTACTGACACTGCTGAAACAGTGCCATCAATCACCCATCAGCTGTCAGAGCCTGGAGTTGAGGTCACAGCCAATCCATGTCAACGGAGAGGCCACTTCTTCCCATGTGTTTTCACTCTGGACTGTCTGATGACGCTGTGCACTGGGACGGCTCCCCGGTCTATAGGCATTCTCTGTGATGGACCTAGGCAGCCAGGAGGTCTTGTATGACCTCTTCAACACCTGCATCCCTTTTGTCACCTGAGTTGGACCCCTTTGCTCCTGTTGCCCGGTAAGTGTCTTGCCAAAAAGCCAGACTTATCTTGGAACCTGTCAGGTGAGTTAACAAGCAGGCCCAAAGCTTTGTGTGGACACTTTGATGTGGCCCTGTGTCACGGGTGACAGTGTTTCCTCTCTCGGGTTGCTCTCTGAGTGCCATTCATCGCTGCTCAGAGGCATGCAGTGACACTTTGTCCAGGGCAATAATAGCTAAGGAGAACCACATTTTTGCTTAACCAAGCATTTTCTTCTTAGAGTGAAGGTTCATTCACTGGAAGAATGAAAAGAGGCATTTTGCTTCAGATCAAGCAGTAAAGATAGATTTTGACCTGACTGTCCACATTTTAAATGGTATTCCCTCTCCACAACTCTTCCCCAATCCTAAACAAAACTAACACTCACGTGATCAGTTCTGTTGCTAAATATCTACAAACCATGAATGATATTAATAACATAATCATTATTAAGCAGTAACCTGGGGGTGTGGATTGCAGGTATGGGTTTAGCTCCATTGAAAATAACACCTCCTCTGACATATTTGAATCGGACCCAAGGAGTAAAATGATTAATGTATGTGACTCCAATGTATGCATCAGTCCCATAGAGAACCTTAAAGGAAACCTTTCTGTGTTAAGTAGCAGTGATATCCAGACTGCTGTGGCATACAAAAAGTCAAGATGATATATGGTTGAGCCAAGGTGGTAGTCATTTTGAGACAAAACACAGCTCGCCAATAGAATTGTTCACATTGTTTCTCCTCTCGAAAAATGTTCTCCATAGCGTCTTGCCTGTGCCACCTGTTGCCTTGTTAATCATGCTAAGAAGATACTCATAAATCATAACATTCCGCAATTAATCAAGCTGTCAGCTCCTAGGTCAGAGGTCCTGTGTGGAAAAGCCAAAGGTCATCTCCTGGGTGTGAAAGGGTCATGGTTGTGTGGCATCTCTTATTCTTGGGAGATGTCAGGAGAGGAGCCAGTAGAACAATGGAGAAATCAAAGTCCAGGGGACAGGGGAGAGGGGGGCTGGGGGACACCACACCAAGCCTAGAAAGAAAAAGCAGGGTCCAGGAGCACAAAGCCAGTCAAATTGACCTGTCATTATATCAAGAGCGCCTTGCCAGACTGCAACACTATCACATTCTACCATACCCTTTCAAATGACAGAGTTCCCGCAACCTACCAGGTTCCCGCAGTACTCTATTTGCATAATTAACAAGTCATTTCTCTTCGTTCATATGACTTCTATTCATTTGCTGAAGACTCCAGATGAATTGGCACACGCTATATCAGGCATCTTCAATATGCAAAAAGAGCATGGTGGAGCATCTGGTTTTAATCACTCAGAAACCATCAATTAAAGTCTATTAACAAGGAAGATTCTTCTGTTTTTCCCCCTGCATCTTACAATGCCATTGCCAATTACACACATATGAAATCATACATGGTAGGTTTACTGTGGTGTGTGTGTGTGTGTGTGTGTGTGTGTGTGTGTGTGTGTGTGTGCGCGCGCACGCTCGCCCACTCTCAGGCGTCCACCCGTCAGCCTGTGTGTGTATTGTTGTGTCTCTACAGCCTCTGTTGGTAACACTTGAGGTTAACTTACCTACCACCATTTCACCCCTGGCAGACTGACTTGTCATCTGGCACCAGACAAAGAAATGGGAATGCGGGTTTGCAGATGGTGGCTTTGGCGTGGCTGACAGTGAAATTAGCCCACATCAGAAATCCAGCATGCCGTTTTACAGAACTGGCACTTTCCTGGCTCCAGACACGTTGTTGGGTGAAGGCCTGTCGCTGAGCAGAGTTCAGGGAGAGGCCCTGAGATGCACTTTTACCGGAGATTCTCAGAGTTGATGCCAGGCCCACTACTATAGTACATGTACCCGTGTTGTCCTTGCTCAAATCCTCATCAACAGGCATTACTGAACCAGCCCTGGCCAAGCCACGATATAGGGGTCCAGCACAGTGTTCACAGGTGTGAGGTCCATAAAGAAGCAATGGGTTGTAACGACAGCTTAGCAGACATACCGTACATGAGGGCTGCTGACTTAAATGTCTTCATAATTCAATTCATATGTGGTTTCCTATTATTTCTATGTATAAAGACTGCTTTGGAGTGCAGTAGTGCGTTCATGTGAATTCATACAGTAAGTGTGAAGTGATCATTTCAAACACTGAAAATAGCCCCATTTACATACACCTTACAGCATAATCAATGTTACCACAGCAAAAATATGAGCAATAACTTCATATTTCTTCACAGTAATACTGTTCATTCAAAATATAATTTGTGCAAAACAGTGTCATTTAACAGTATATGGCAATCTCAGGTTTTTGTGCTAGACCTCTGAATATCAGAGCGCATTTAGCCTGATATCCCCCCCAACCACAGACTGTGTGAGGGGTCATTCATAGCTGATGATTATAACATCCATAAAATCTCAATCTTAATGTACTATACATCAAGGCTGAACTTTACCCGGCTTAACACATCAATCAATCTGCACTATATATTTGCCATTGCATTAGCAATCCTGAGTGACATTTAAGTCTTACAATTGTTGTTGTTAGCCTTTCAGTGCCTACTTTCCATAACTGCCATGTGATTTAGTCTTTCATTGGCAAGTATGTAGAAGTCTTCCACACAAGTGTAGCCAGGCAAAATGGCACAATGCATCTACTACCACTTAGGTCAATTATAGAGAACTCTTTTGTTGAAAGAATATACAAATATATTAAAAAGCATTTGACAAAACCATGAATTGGGGCCATTACATTTTGGTTTAAAATAATGTTTGATTGGTTTAGAGGAAATATACCAGTAAATTATTTTGTAATACTTTCTGACTAACATAAGTAATGCGAGAAATAAAGACAAAGGGTTCTAAATGTAGGACCACTTTACACCTTAGAGTCACATAAAGAGTTTATGCACCACTGCCAATAGCGTCTGTTTAACAGTTTGATTAAATGCTTTAATCAATCACTTTCCCAGTGTGTTTATTAATCACTTTATCAAGCAGTTGATGCATTGCTGCTTTTAATGGACTCCATTTATTTTGATTTCTCCCCTCTTCATCTTATCGAAGGGGCTCTCTCGAATCTGGACAGATAAAAGAGGGATGCAAGGATGTCTGGGGGAAGTGGGGAGAATACAGGAGGCCCACTGCCTTAACTCCATTACCATCGCCGTGCTCAGACTTAACCAATTTATTAGTGGCTATATGTGCCCTGAGCGATGGCTAGGTAAACCACACAGCTTAGCTCAGATAAACAGGCGCCCATTCGTTTGTCTCCTCACCTGACACCACGATGATATATGATCCTAATAAGATTAATATCCCCTCGTTTTATTCCCACTCGCTCCCCGTGGGCCGCTTTTAATGTTCCTCCTCACTGATCTCAGTCTGTTGCTCACATTTTGTGTTGAGAGAAAAAAATGTTTTTGGAAATGTATTTCTGCTGTTATACAATGTACTTTCAATAAAGAGGAATCGTTTGAAGATACAGGATGGCACCAAATACAGTAGGCCTCCTTCGAGATATGTTCACAATAAGAACAGAATACTATATTCAGAGAGCCGATGTGGTTTGATAATGACAATCGCTAACTATAAGCAGACAAAACGAACTGCCTCATTGTTACACTTGGAAAATAAACCTTATCTTCTCTCCTTTCTTTGCCCCTTTAGTGGGATTGAAAACAACATTTCTCATGTGAAAGCCTCCCTTAGAATCTAATTGTGGTCATTCTTTTTTTTCTTCATTTTATAAAGCTTTAAAGCAGTCCTTGAACTTGCCATGTTCTGGTCAGAAATGGCCACAATTAGCAAACAATCCGTCCCCTTTTTAGCCCCCGCACCCACCCACCCTACACCCCACTCACCTCCCCAACACCATACACACTCAGACTCACACACAGACCCTCTGTCTCATCCATATTTCCCCCGTCTGGCCTTTAGATTCTCCACATCTCTGTTGTGTGCTAAAAAGCCATTGTCATCTGAAACTCTGTTCGCCTTTACCAGGCACCAGTGGAAAAAAAACAGAGTGCACAGGTTTGGAACACTGAATAGAAAATTGCACTTAAGTGGTCTTCTCTTGCCTATCACCCCTACCCTCCACCCCTCCTCCTCATGAGAAGGGCTGCAGGGGTGGGCTGCAAGGGGAAGCCAGTGGGGCAATGGCAAACTTGAAAGCAGCCAACATTTGCAGCACTCTCGAAAAACAAGCATTTCACACCTGAAGCCTTTCATGCAGGGCCTCGAGGCATCCCCTTCAAGGCATTTAATTGGCTATTGCTTCAGAGCTCGTTGAGCGCACCCATTATGGTGAGGCGACAGGCAGCCAAGTATGTCGAATGAAAAGGGTCCTTCTCCCAGATGGGCCCTGTGGCATGAAAAACTGCCAGATCACTTCTTGCTGTTGACTGGCAGAGGGTAGAGGTAGTTCAGATGTATACACAACATCTCCTAATACTTCATTTAAAAAGGGAAGACAGGATAAATGGAGGAGGTAAGAGAGTGATGCCAGTATGAACGGTTTCCAATGATAGTTTTTCGGTGAAGAACAGTACATTTGTCACACCCATGTGTAATAGACTGTAAAGACAGCCCACGTAGAGAGGTACGGCTGTAACCCCCGTCAGGGATAGGAGACAGAGACGGCAAACATAATCCTGTCTACCTGCCCACATACAGAAACCCCACGGAGGTAAGCTGAGCAGCAGTTGTAGCAGATGACACACTTACCCACATATATTTGTTGACTAATGCTGCCATCCAAACTGACAAATAGTTCACTTATTGTGGTAATCCTGACTAGAAAACTCTAAGATATACAATACATACCCCAACTGATTTGATGAATGTCTTGAATAATTTAAAAGCTTTGAAATAATGATCTGTGATTCGTTTTTCTCAACACATGTCTGCTGTAATCTCTTATTGTAGCTCTGGGATGTAATGTTCTACCTTTGTTAAGCAGCTCTACTGTACCTTTAATATATGCTATTTTTTCCTCTCCTGTGCCATCTGCCTCTGAAGTTTCACCCATATCTGCCTGAGGCTCTGGGAGCCTTCGGTGGCAGTGTTTTTGAGGGCATGCTGACTCCACGGACAGCCTTGGGGGAACCAGAGAAAGTAGGTGCTAAAGCTCTCTGGGCTGCTGATGAGGAGGGGATTGGCAGGGAGCTGGGTTGGGGCTCATGGGAAATCTGGCGTGCAAACTAATTATGTTGTGCTGCCAAACTGCCTGTGATTACAAAATGGGTGGGTGGGTGGGGGGAATGGGAGGGGCTTAAAATGTAAAAGAAAAAAAGAGGTTGAAATTTGGATTATTTCATAAAAGATGAGCCTATTTTATGGAATTCCTGCTTTGAAGCACAGTGAGATGTCTTTTCCATTTGAATTGTAACCGCTGAGAGTATATTATACCATTTAAAATAATAAAACCCATAATTTATGACATAAGTTATGAGTTAAACTAATCTGAGACACATGGTAAATCCCCTGAAATAACTATCCTTAAGTCACTCTCAGGCTGGTCCTCTAAATCAAGAATATGTGACAGCAAATATCTAATTATTCCTTCTATGTTTCCCCACCTGCCAGTCACACATTTGGGGACGGACGCCTAAAACAGGTTACCTTACAAATGATCTGCTATATTTGTATTAACACCTCAGCTGGTGGCTCAGACAGCCCCTGAAGGTAAGCAATCCATTATAGGTAGGCTAGCAGTCTACCTTCTCAATAATGGGGCACAATCATATTTCAAATGCAAATTTGCAGCAGATCTGAATCATATACTTATTGTATTTATCATATTAGTATTAGTATTTATTATTAGTACTGTATTGCCAAATGTAGTGAGATAAATTTAATGTTCAAATATGGGAGGTATTGGGATTTCATTTATAAATAAGTATTTGAGACCCATTTATTTCCCCATAAAAACGGTTGGTATACAAACTATATTAATCACACACAATTCATTGTTATTATTTCCACATTACTTTAAATGTAAAAAATGAAATGTTTGTTACAGCATTTTAAAATCCATCACATTTCTGATAACAAATACTGCCAATAAAATACCTTCACAACATATATATATATATATTTTTATAAATAGTAAATACTGTCTCACTATTGTTTGGATGTTTCAATTATGTTAGAGACCCTGGTCTAGAGTGCATACAGCAGTTGAACAAAGGACAATCTATGGTATTTGAGGGTAGATATTGGCCAAATGTTTTTCACTTTGGCCAAATGTTTTGTTGTTAAGAAACACAAGTGGAAGGTTGCAATAAAGGATAGCAAAGATGATTTTAATGGGAAATAAATATTCTACATTCCCTTATTGTCTTTATTACATTGTGTTTCATTTCATGCAAATGTGCTTAGCACATGTCTCCATGCGTTGTGACTTACATAACTTATATTTGAGTACATATTATAATCCACTTATACAGTGGGTATATGTCACCGGTTGAGATGAAACACATTTGTCAAGGTTAGAACAACAGTGTTTTATGAAACAATATCTCTCCTTAAAAACAACCTCAGAGTTCTTCCTCTGTATCAGCTCCCAGCATCTTCAGGGTTAAAAGAACAGATCTGATTTTATAAGAGAATTGGAGGCACAGTCATGGATCTAACCGTGGTGGGAGAAAGATGCAGGTAACATCAGTCATTGACATGGAGCAACATGATATCAGACACGGAATAGATCACTGTCTGTGTGGTATACATAGCACTCCTCTTCCCGAGACCTCATCCTTCAAAGGGGCAGACTGGTTGTGGTTAGGGAACTGAACTTGGGACTAGAGGGCTGCAGGTTCAATCTCTCCAGTGAGACACTGAGCAACGTACTTAACCTGAGCTGCTTCAATGAACATCCCGCTTAATAAATAGCTGGCATGTAAAATGTCAGCACTACACGCCAATGGCAGCGATGCTCCAGCAATACACGAGGACTGTTGGTAGGAAAGTACAGCTGCTAGTTCCTACTGCAGTGTGTGATAGCAGAGCATTCAGCACAGTGTGTCACACATTAAAAGAGTCACTTTGGTACCGTAAAAAAATAGCAACAGTAACAAGATGTGGAACATTTGCAAAAACAGGCTAAATGATGTTAACTGTCAGTTTGCTGGCTGTATGGGTAGAACCCCCAAGGCAAGGTACTGTATAGGGGCCTGTGTCTGCCCTCTTTTTGGCACCTCGGCTCTCGAGTTTCTGTCCCAGGTTCTCAGAGCAAGGGGAAAAAAAAATCAATAAACCAACAAGACAGCGAGTCTCAATGGATTTCACTCCGGATTAGGTATTGCGAAGAAAAAAAGCGTCTGAGAATGCAACAGCGAGATTGCATTATGACATTATTACCAAAATCCACATCGATTATTGAAGTGTAAAAATAAAGGCTAATCCTACAAGTAGTAATTGAACCTAAGTCCAGCAGCTCACTGTTCGTCCAGCAATGATAGCCAATGACATGACATTAAGCAATGAGACAGGGGCCACTGGTTTAAGTGATCTGGCAGGCGGTATGATGCCCTCCCTGTCACGATCGATCAGTCCTGCTGAAATTAAGAGCAAGTCTGTAAATTGGTCTTAATGTTGTGTTTCATCCTCAGTCTCCTCCACACATTGACTGAGCGCTGGTGTCCTTCAGCACGCTGGGTCTCTTGCCCTCCTCTCCTTTCATTCTGTGCACACGGCTGATCTCTGCTCTCTGAGAGGAGGGAGCACACTGGGCCAGGGGCCAGGCAGCACCCACAACCTCACATGGCTCACATCCCACCACTGGCAGTCAGCAAGAAACGGACAGACACTACTACTACAGGAGTTTCCCCTCATCAACCTGTCTGCATAAAACTACCGTAGTCTGACACCCCTCATTATCGAATGCCAGGCGTTTTTGTTTTGTACAGAATCCCCTTTTTTTGTATGAAACTGATTATGCAATATGAGACGGATAAGCATAAGATGGATTGGCATATCTAACCTCATAAAGAGTTGATCAGCTATGTTTCTAGACGTATAGTGTAGTGGTGGCCTCTGTCTCC
The DNA here is from genome assembly GCF_963989245.1 of Nansenia antarctica. Classification (NCBI taxonomy): domain Eukaryota; kingdom Metazoa; phylum Chordata; class Actinopteri; order Argentiniformes; family Microstomatidae; genus Nansenia; species Nansenia antarctica. Next base: position 18,990,115 of record NC_137679.1, on the reverse strand, counting down.
AGTCCGTAAATGGGACAGACATAAAAGGGTCCTAAAAAAACAACCCTCTCTGCCCCTCTCTCCCACTCTGTTGGAAAGTAATCTGCTTACATCATTAGGCTAAGCTTGCTGAAACTAATTACCAGATGTTGTGTTCCTTTTTCTCTCCTCTTTTTTTTGTCAGCGTGTTAAAATACCCAACACCATTTTCCATCGCTAGCGCCCCCTCCTTCTCTGGCACCTCTACACAATAAAACCATTTGCAAATAACAACAATTGAAAAAAAGAAAACTCCCTCCTGCTATTCAGGAGACCTATCTTGTGCTGTTCACCTCCTTCCTTTTTCAAACTATGCAGTCATGTAGAGGCTAATAACCTGAACTGAGAAAAAGAAAATACCTGAAAAAAAAATGAAAGCAGTATGAACCGAGGCAATTGAGGTCCCCCAGCCGCGTTTGCACTTGGTAGGGATTTTTGAGGGTCTAGTTTAGCTTATCACATTATTACCCATTTAGAGATAAAGAAGTGTCCCAGTGCTTATTATGGTACTGTAGCATGCTGAGCGTGCAAACACATATTTCAATCCTCCTCCCTTTGAAATAACTCTGAGCACTGATGTACCATTAACTCTACAGCACATAAGAAAATAATTAAACAATTGATGAAGCATGTATTTCTGATGTGAATAATGGATACTCTGTGTCAAATAATTCAAGTATACGTTTATTTTGACTGTAGAGTCTTTGTCTACAGTCCGTTCAACACAATTTAGGAGCTAAAGCACATATTTGCTGAACATTTTAGAACTGAGAAGTATTGTTTTTGCTGTTTCACTTGCAGGTTTTGTTGTTGAATATTTCTAACCCATTCTCACAAACAATGCAAGTTGGAGATTTATTTGTTTTGTAATAAAGAGCCAGCGAGAACATTATATAAACCATAGTATAATAATAATAATAATAATAATGATAATAATAATAACAACAATAATAATAATAACATTAATAATAATAATAATTATAATATCAATAATTATACTAACAATAACCATACTACTACTACTACTACTACTACTACTACTACTACTACTACTACTACTACTACTACTACTACTACTACTACTACTACTACTAATAATAATAATAATAATAATAATAATAATAATACTACTACTACTACTACTACTACTACTACTACTACTACTACTACTACTACTACTACTACTACTACTACTACTAATAATAATAATAATAATAATATCATCTCCTCTAGTTTCTATTTTCTTCTATTTTCCTCTCTAGTTTTTTATGGATGTATTAATGGAATGGAACAATAATATTGAAACAGACTATTTTATGTTTGAAATCTTGACAATTGCTAATAATTCACCCATTCCTACTCAAGACAATGTTTACAATAATAGGTAGGGAAAAAACACTGCATATGAACATTGTGGCCTCATTGACAATATATGTACGTTAAATGAATACATGCCTGTACACATAATCTCAAAAAAATATTCTTTTCAGCAGTAATGATGGTGGTGAAGAGAACTGCAAAAATCATGATTGAAAATAGAATCTATAGTATAACATTGCATTTTACTTGTAAAGAAACTCCATACAACTAGTAACGTTGTCCGTCCTGCTCTGACCTTATTTTCTGAATAAATAAAAGAATGAATGAATAGACATATACTTTTAAACCCCACTGGCTTGTGCATTTCATTCTTATCAACAGCCGGGCAGTGATTGTGATTCATAGTAGTCATTTAAGTGATAATGCACTGACTCAGTACACTAACAAACACATACCTCCTGGTTATCTGTGTAGCAGAGTTGCTAGCCACCGAACAGAAGGCAGCAACTCAAGATGGTGTTGATTGATAAATTGACAGGTTAATTTTCAGGCAGATAATGAGAGTAAGACCCAGAAAGAGGGTAGACAAAGTATGTGGCCCTTTGCTCTACCTTGGAAGCAGTGCCATCTATCTCTAACTAGTAGTACCGCAAGCAGAAACAGGTACACTCTTATGTCAAGCCCCTGCCAATTGTTTTGGTTATCTATGTTGAACATGGTATTCAGCATCATACCGTACTATATGTTGCTGGTATATTCTAAGATAATGCCTTTAGAGTCCAATACAAGATTAAAGGAAACATAAAGAAATGTATTCTCAGACCAGTTAAAATCACTTAATATTTCAATCAATTTAAAAACGACCTAGAGTATACTTGAGAATATGAAGGCCACTGTATTGGTTTCTTATTGCATATGTCATATAGCAGGCATTATGATTATTAGGAGTAGAGGTAAAATAAGAATCTAAATAAACATATATATATATAATAAATAAAATAAGAACAAACAATCGTCCTGCAGTCAAATGTGCACACAAGTACATTAAACTTACATATACAACATGAATTGCAATTGTTGAGAATGAATAAACCAAATTATGTTTTATTAATCAGATAGGAGAGGAAAGAGATTCACACCTTAGACAACATTGTACTTACTATGAACTTCACTTAAAACGTTACGTCACACATTGTTATAATGTCTAAATGCATGTTCATGTTACTTGGTGTTTTTATTACTATATTTCTGTTTTACTTCACTAAATCACATTTTTTTTTTTTTAATATTGGTAGATAGTGGATGTGATTACTATTGAACATGAACTACTGCTGGATTTGATTTAGGATAGCGATATCAGTTTTTACTGGGTGCAATTAGCACAATCTTACTTATATGAGTGTTTTTACAAAGTAGGCAGAATTCCAGCATAGAGCTTAATTAGGGGGCACATTCTTAGAATGGAAGAAAAGGTTTTTCTAGGGGTTAGAAAGGTTTCTAAATCTGACACACATGTTTCTGCTGCTTGTCACTGCAATGTGCCGACTCTGCAAGCCGTTCTAATTAACTCTCCACTAACGTTACTCTGTAGCTCTCCCTCTATGAATCAGCATACAGCATAATGCTAATCAAGTGTCACATTTTTCATTCCAAAGCCAATGTCCTTCATGTATAGCTTTTATTACTAGCAATGCACTTTTTGCTCATCTGCACATTATTTTGGTCTTACTACACTTCCCCCCTATTTTTCCTCCTATGAATAGTAGTTTTCTTTATCATTTACAATGATAATATCAACATTACAGACACATTTCACCTCAAATCTATTATTTTAGAAGACCAGTTCTAATACCAGAACATTGTTCCAACTCCTCAACATATGTGTTTGCAATAACGCACTCATGATAATCAGAATGTGTCCAGTTTAATTTCCAGAAAAGTAAAACTAACTAGAAAATAAGAAGCAACCCAAAATGGATCGTATGGTCATTGTCTATGGTAATCATTGTTTAAGGAAATCTGACCCAATTAAAGGACTTCTCTGGAGCTGTGTTTGTTGTACAGCTCCAAGAGACCCTGATCCCTTCGGGTTCGACTGAATTGAATTTGCTGGCTTGTAGTTCCCTTTGCTCCTTTGTTGTTCCCAATAGTAAAGCAGTTGGCTTGGAAACTAGAGTTTTAAATTCACTATTCTGAACTTGTTGGCTCTTTTGCTGTGCTATAAATCTGTCCGTTTTTTTTTTGTAAGAAGGCAACATTTCATCGTGTTGATGTTGTTTTTCCATCTACCTCACTCTATATAGACAATATTTTCAGATATTTGTTGCATGGTTCATGAAAGTGTGGACAACAAATATTGTAATATACCGACACATGTTTTTACTGGTTTATGGAAAATGCTTACAATTCAATTTCCCTTGTATATAAAAGTCTCTAATATCAATATTTTTCCTTTAAGTTTGTCCTTTGTTTAATTCTCTTCCTTCCTTGGAACCCTCATCTGATGCCCAAAGGGGAAACACAGGCATCTGAGCAACTTGGCATCATCTCAAAGCCCAGCTACCTGCGTAGCTCCTGTGTTCATGCAGATACTGGCCCTGTCTTGTAGTAACAGTGTGTGTTGATATGACAATGGAGAGAGAAGAGTCTCCCCTGAGTGAAAGTCTCTCTGGATCCAGAAAGTACGGAACACTCAAACTTTGTTTTCAGAAAACTTTCGGAAACACTTTGTTGTTTTTGTAAACCAGAGGGCAACAATACAAATGAAACATTTCCTTTTCCATTTCTCCAACATTTGCTATCCCACATTAGCACTTTCCGATTGATAAAATGAATCATTGGCAGTACCAGCTATGTGACATTATTCGGATGGGGCTGAATTGGGAGCTATCGACTTCACACTACGATAGAGCACTAAAACTGTGGCATACTGTTGAGGTCAACGCTTTGATGTCTAGACACCTCTAGGAGGCTGATGACCCACTTGATCATAGTGTAGCCACGTCTTAAACTTCGGTCAAGTTCTTATCAAGAGAAGCATGAAAAATGATAGCATGTTCATGTTCTGATTATTCATCAGCCTCTAGCAGTTTCATAATGACATGATAACTATGATTCATAATTTTCATAATGACATGGCTCATGATAACTATGTTTTTATGTCATGTGGAACAACCTTATTCTATCAGGAGTTAAGAAAAACATAATAAATAAGCTATGTAATGTTGTAATTTAGTTTCATTCAGTGGTAACTGCTCCTCCACAATGACAATACACTAAAAGTGGAAAATTACTGTTCCTGTGTTGCATTTTCTCTCTAATAAATGTGTTCTTTCTTTTCATATTTTTGAAACTGGATACGGAAAAAAAGACAAAGGCATTTGATCGTGAAATTTGAAAGAGGTCCAAAAAACAGAGAAACTGCTCCGAAAAACGGGGGATGGTATGAGGTGCCACCATATTGATGTTAATGCTCTTGTTCTCAAAGAACAGCACGGTAACACCTAGGGGTGCTTCACCCCTCCCATTCACTTGAGCAGAACCCAAAGGTCTGTCAAACAGACAGCAGAACAACGAGAGCCATTGATGATGCTGTGCTAAAGGAAGGGTGCAGAGGACACATCTTGGGGAATTCATCCCATCCTCGCCTCCAAAGCACCCAACAGCTTGATCCTATGTCACTCTGAGGGCATGGCGTGGCTCTCCCCTGATTTGCCTTTGAAATCTAAATGGTTAATTGTGGTCGATAAAAAGGGGTTCAAGCAAACGATGGGTTGCAGAATATGGGCGAAGGGGGAGGGGCTTTAAAAGAGAGTCAGGCTGTAAAATGAAGTACATAAAAAGCTAAAGAAAAAAAATCAAGAGGGAATAATGAAATTAGGGATGGGGCGAGAGAGAAAGAGAAAGTGAGGGCTGGAGAACTTGAAGCGCTGACCCCTATCGTCTGTGGTGAAAAGCAGGAGATTAGAAAGTGTTTCATGCTAATTTCCATGGAGATTTCTGTAATTTCTCAAAAATTACTTCTTCCCGCTTTGATTTGTCCGTCCTGCCTGGCCCCCTGCTAGTGTCGTCAGGGTGGTCCGCCCCATCATGCTTCTGCTCTCGTGGGCCCCAAGATGGCCCCTCGCTGCGCCCAGGCGTCGTGAGATTACTGAAGCGGCGCTGACGTCTCTATCAGCTCGCGCCACCGTCGTGCCCTCTCCCCAGCCTAGCCCCCTCCTCCCCTGCCCACCCCTCACCACAAACTCACACAGATCTGTCAGATGATGGCTTCATTGGTTCACGTTGCTCCCTGCAAACTCCCACCAGTCTCCTTGCACTCCACCCATCCCATCTTTCTCCTCCCTCCCAGAAACCCACCACTACAAGAAGAATCTCCTCCCCCCTTTTCATTACAGACTGTTTCACCTTTTGCTATCCCTTTTTCACTGCCTCAGTCTGGTTTGTGCTTCTGCCTGCCACATCAAAGGAGAACCAGGGGTCATGGAGCCACAGGCATGGAATATAAATGCAGCCAACTGCGTGGCAGTATGGGAAATCAATCCTCTAAAGATAGCTCCATCCACTTCATGAACCCATCATCATCCTATATCACATATAGTATCATATAGGAATAACTTTTCTCTGGATGAGATATTGTGTGTGAGATTATGTGTTATTGTAAGATGTTTGCTGTCCATATAACTAGGCCAGAAGCTAGTTACGTCTTGTCAAAACATTTGTTTTCAGGCACAGTTTGTTTGCACCATAAAAACACATTCATTTGTAGAAAATTATTTCAAATAATTGTGGGGGGGTGAATTATTGAGGTGAAATATACAAATATGTTGATATGCTATCATCTATAGAGACAATGTAATTCTGAGCAAATAGTGCTTGTGAATAAAATAATTTTGCTTGCTTTTCTCAGACAAATACATCTTATCAAGATGTTTCTTCTCAAAGCATGGTAAACATAGAACACGTGAATAATCTAATTACATATGAAAATATGAATTACTGAGTAACATGTGATTAGTGAGAGAAATAACTTCTCTATTCATCCAACTCAAGGTTGAATCTCCCATCATGGGGGTAGGCGGGTGGGGGGCATGTCTTTGTGTTGTCTCTATGGGAAAAATGTCAGACAGTTTACTGAGCAAAACACTGCAGTAGAAATATGTAAACAGCCTTTGTTGGAAGCCCTCTGCCGAAGACTCCTGCCAACAGAGTAGTCATGCTTCCCACTGCATGTCAGCATCATGCTCCACTTTGATTTAAACACCTGTGAAATATTCCTGTCTCTTTTACCAGTCAGACTGTCTCCTTGGATATCAACGATAACAGCCGTGGTGATATTTACTTGAAGAGAAATGGCTATCCAACATACCATGCAGCAGCAATATCGCTCTCAAGATACCAAAAACTGCTCTTGTGACTGGTGAATCCTTAGTCAATGCAAGAGATGAATGATAGATTACATAAAGAGAATATGGCTTTCACCAGTTGCCAGACGTTCTTGTTTAGGGCTGAATGTGATGGCTCCATGTGGGGGCTATTGGCTCCATTTGCCTAGTGTTAGCATCAGATGAATGCGCTGCCGGAAGATGTCAATGTCTCCATTAATGCCAGGCCTGCCACACAGGCTGTGCTTGAATGACACAGGGTTTTGTGGAGTGTGACGGGGGTTGTAAATGTTAACGCTCTCTGGCTGGCTCTCCCAACCTAGCGGACACATACGCTAGCGACACCTGGGAGCACACAAGGCCCAAAATACACAAATGCTTAGTGAACATAGACAGATGTTGTCTTTTAAATATCTATGGCCTCAGTAGTTACATTTTTACAAAAGTAAAATGAATAAAAACACTATCAATGATATTACTCAAAAGGTCATCAATAATTTTTTTAATTGTCTGACTAACACTTTTCAGTAAATACGTGTTTATCAAACTGAAATTAATTCAAAAACATACATTCAGAGGAGAAAGATTTGACACCTATGTGATTGCTTTTGAGAGTCCTATCCTATGACATTAGTTATAAGAGAGGCTTTAAATCTATGCCCACTTATCACTTTGTGCCACACTTGCTCTGAGAAGATTATCCTCCTCCAGTGCTGTGGCTATCCCACACGGCTGTTCCAAGATCCTCACAAACCGCAATATGAAAGCTGTACATTCAGCACAAATGTAATGCACTTAAAGGATGCCACAAGTGTGCACACACCCTGCAGCACAATGAGAAGGATATGGGTTTTTCCACGCTTTGACAAAGTGGACAGAGGAGTTTTTTCCAGTCAGAAAAGGAGCCGTGGTGTCTAGAGATGAGATACTTTTTAAGTGCAGTAAAGGCATTTCCTCAAATTAAATGTTATCTGAACTCATGACATTTTACCTTGGAAAAAAGCATACAGTACAGCAGGACCGTTCAAAGATGTAAATGTAAAGCCACATGTGCAGTTAAAGTCACGCATGCATGTTGGACAAATTTATGCCAAATGACTCAAGGTGCCCCAGGGCACTCTAAAACACAACATAAAAGGCGCTATTGCGCTACAGAAACAGTGATATAAATATAAATATTACAGATTTTCAAATACAATAACAGTCTTTTTACTGTGAGAATTTGGTGATGCTATATGTTTCAGCCCACTACTTACAATGTATTGTAGTTTCTTACTACAGCACATCAGGTAAGTAGCAACAAAACAGCTACATACATTTATTATTATTTTTTTACTAGTTTTGCATTTCATAGTGACAATCCATGTGACAAACAATGTTAATCATAATAATCATGATACAGTGAAAATAACAAAACCCTATTTTAAAATAAATCCCAGTATGATTATAATAGATCTAGGAGAGCTAGGATGTCTGCTGTATGAGTGACATTATTATTTAAGTGTATTTAAGTGAGTATTATTTAATGTGGTGTCTG
>NC_137679.1:18754356-18976856 GCF_963989245.1 Nansenia antarctica | reverse complement strand
AAAAACCCCAAAAAAATATCTATTGTTCATACTGATAGTCTTCCACTTTATCAGATGTTCAATCTGGCCTGTTGTTTGGTTCTGTCGACATGTTCAACTTCATCGTTATTCTCTTAAAATGCAGTTCTTATACATTGTACTTTTGAGTACAAATAGTGCGTATAGTATATTGATTAATTTTGAAGATATATCCTGAAATTAGTGTGCTTATTTCAACAAAGTGGAAGCCAAAAGTGGTAGAGAGGATCATGTAATTATGACTAAAATCACTCCAATTAAACACGGCCATGTTAACTTTTGGAGAGCACACACTCCACATAATATAATTACAAATTGGGAGAGGAAAAAAAAAAAAGAGAAAAAGAAAACACTAAAATTAGGGTCTGAACATTAACAGCAGATGGATTCTCAAAAAGCTCTCCTGGTCTCTGGTGCTCAGGGTTAAGAATGGCACTCTTACTGTGGCTGCCACTCCCCCCCCCCCTCCCCCCCCCGCCCAGCGCCACCCTCCCCATTGAGTGCTGATAGGCCCTCCGGTAGTAGACAAGGGCCCTGACTGAGGACGCTTTGATACTCCAGACTCTAATCACCAGAGTGTCCCTCGTGCCCGGCTGATGGACCGCATGGGTCGAAGGGAGGATGTCCCGACCATAAATCAGACTACAGGGGTGACAGCGCACAAAATAGGTGAATTGTCCTTGGGTTCCCGGGGCCGATGGCAACCCTTGTGTCCCCGAGTCACACTATCCCTTTTATTATTTGGGGGGGGTAAGTCAAACGGATGCCGTACCAGCTACTCTGCCCTCCCCCATCTGCCTCTCCTCCACTCTCCCCAGTCTGGACCGAGCTATGAACTGTTTCCAGAGTCAGTTACCAGTGTAATTGAAAGTGCTTTGTCATCGCTTTCAGCCAAACACTGATGGATGTGAAGTTGAATGAGGTTTGGGTTTTAGTTATACGGGGGGAGTCGCTGTGAGATTTATCACAGGAGGCTTCAGAGGCTACCAAGAGGCCATTTAAGCAGAAACCTCATCTTCCCCTCTGTGATCTGTTAATTATTACTCATTAAACTAGCACACCTTAAATCAGTCTAGTTTATCTTGTACCTGAAAGTTACTGCAGTATATGAGAGGCATGGGAAAACATACAAACATCAAACCAGGGTTGATTCTCAAGGGTTATATCCAATGCAATGCAACTGGGACAATGCAACTTTCCTCTAAATACAGTGAGCGCAAAAAAAACTAATTCTCAACACACTATTGAATCAACATATGAGTATCTGAAAGATGTAGAGCATGAAAGCAAACTTTTATCATCCATCAAATCAAAGACTGTAGAGGTCTTAATGGTTCTTGCTCTGTACAGGCAAAGTGCTTAACTGGATATTCACCTCAGGGATATGTTCATGCCCATCTTAGATGGATAAAAATCACAATGCTTGTAAGTGTTTTTAGCACATAATATTCAGTTGGCTCAGTCCTTGCAAATATTATTTGCAAGGACTGAGCCAACTGAACCGTACTGTAACTCTTACTGTTCCACCTCTGTCAAAGTTTGGTCTGAGTCATATGGAAATGGATAAAAGTAATGTCCATCTTTTTGCCTGTGTTGCAAACATTTTAGGTAGTAGTGTTCTCCTGTGAAAAAGTTTAATTGGTCAATTATGACAATCTGCTAATATTCACAATTTGCAATGTTAGAGACAACATGCTCCATGCACTGACAGCATGTGTATGTCTTGCACTGTATTTCATAGCAGAGTTTGCAAGACCTACATGAAACCTATGAAACCTTCTAATTCGAACTCCAATTCGACATCCAAATGCAAAAAGCGTAGGAGGGGAGCGAGTTCTCATTGTCCCCCCCTTTTAGAGCCCGCCCCCAGCTGCTGGGCTGTCAGGACCCGGGTCCTGGCTCTCGTCCAGCTCTGCTCTGATCTGGGCCTCTTTGTGATTTGAGGAGTATGGTGCTTTGCTCGGCTGCTGTCCTAGAGCCATGTTGGAATGCTAGAGCGGCGATGGAGGTGCAGAGGAGGGAAGTGACCTCTCTGTGTGATGTGTGAGAGGGAATAGGGCAGAGGTTACACAGCGAGGTTGGCTGGATTATAAATAAAGCAGATCATGGTATCCTCGCTGAGCTAGAGAGAAGGGAAGAGGTGAATGCCAGTGCTCACAGTACAGTTGTAAACGTTGCCCTCTCTTGTAACACTGGCTCAAGGCAGCCAAGATATCATGGCTGCAAAACATTGAGAAAGAACTGAGCCAAGCTTGGAGAGTTAACTAGTGACTGTATCTCCAAAAACCATGAGCAATATATCATCATATTTTACATTCATATTAGTATGTAATGCACTTCCTTCATCATAACATTGCAAGATTGCAAGGCAGACTGATACAGGTCGGAGGATACAATACAAAGTGTATGAGTAAATCTGGCACAATTGGAGGCTGTGGACCTGCTTTCAATCAGATTACCTTGTAAGTCAAATATTATGATTCACATACTATAAAAATGCATTCGGTTTAATGAAATAATGTGAAAAGAAAAGAAACTCAACTGCATACTAATTCAAACATGCATTCTTGCCACTCAGGATAGATCCCATTTGACTTGACCACAAAACCCTGTTAATGGTATCGACTGAATCTGGCCCTGAGTTTCTATTGCACTTGAGAGAACCTAGTGGAATGTAGAATGCATGCTGAAGAGTGCTCATGTCTGACCTGCTTGGCTGGGCCTCTGTGTGTCTGGGCTCTCTCACGGTGCATAGGACAGAACAAAGGAGCAGGACCCTGCCACAGGCACAGACACCTGGCAGGAGAGACAAAGACAGATCCACTTTAACAGGAAGCACAGCATCCAGGGTAAACACTGCTCACCTGGATACACCATAAACACATGAAACTCTATCTGACTGGTTTTCAGACTGCTGTCCCCTTCTAGGATGTCCCACAGGACCAATAGCAGGCTCATAGATGCCTGTGGTGATTGGTCCTGCTCTGTCTTGCATTTATTTTGGCAACATGTGAAGAGCTGCATTAACAGCGACATAACTCATTGCATCCAAGTGTTTTAACTTTATTTTAAAGTTATATCCAACATACAGACTTAATTAAACTGAGCACAACCATTCCAATTTATTTGGTTAACATTTTCAATCTACAGAAATCATTTAATACTTTCAGGTGTGGATGAATCCCTCAAGAAGAAATCCATAGATAAGTTGCCTATGGGAAAATGAGCACAGTAAATTAATATTTACTTGCAGATGGTTGTGTATGGGGCATCACTGTGGTTCCTAACTAACAATTGATTAACTTGTAAATTCCCATCGCCCAGCTGTTATTCAGGCTGTTTACCATAAATAAAAAAGGCGCAGGGTGGTGAAGGGGTTAGAGAAAGGATCCAGATGCTTTGAGTGCAGAGGAAAAGGCAATCTGTCATTGTTCTCAACTAACATTGATGGATGCTGCTTTGAATGGGGATTGGTTTTAGTTAAACATGACAGAGTGAGGGATGACACGTCATTGGTCACAAAGGTTTAGAGGTCCGACAACGCCTCAGCAGTTGCTTTTTTCGGCCAAGGCGACCTCTTGTTCATGTACCAGCTGCTAATTAAAAGAAGAAGTTGTTGGGGCAGGGTTTTTTGGGGTCATGTTGTTGTTTGCCTAAATGGAAACACAGACTTAACTTCCCACATCCTTGTGATGTGATGTGATGCTTTGAGTCAACTATAGGTAAAAGCTATAGCAACCCTCAAACAGCTGAAGTAAAACTTGGCATTATTAGGGTTAAGTCTTTCTGTCTTCATGTCATTGTACCGTTTACATTTGTATCCTGTGCATACAGTGTGATAAATAAACTTTGAAATAAATAATAAATACAATTTGTTACAAACCAGCAAAAGGTTCAACAAATATAATTACAAATAGATATCTTTTATGAAGATTCAATTATATTAAATAAATGTATGTATGTTCAAATCAGTTTGTATCCAACTGCATTCCAAAAAAGTCTGAACATTCGTGCAGAGAACTTCTGGATTTCCACTTTCAAATCATATGCAACAGTTATCCATTACAGAGTGATATTCTTATGGTCGCTATAATATCATAGACTTATAAAACTGAAAATTCAAAACAATGTATTGGAATTTGAGACGCACTAGTAAAAACTCCTCAGAGTTTTGGATTGTCAGATAAAGTGCAAAAAAAATCACAACATCTGGGTTTAGTCAAAGCACAAAAAAAAAACTTCACATCAGAAAGACATTTGATGGAGTCAGTGTGAGACGTTGATGTGTATGGACAGGAGACTGAGATGAGAAACCCAGTCTCCAAACAGGCCTAGGCTAGATGTGGCACGGTACATGGTCCACTGCACCATGGCTCCCACTGACCCCCAGTTCCTCAGGGTGATGGGAGGTGCATGTGGACCTTCCATCCAGCTGCAGAGGATCACATGTGTTGGGTGTGAGGGATGCCACCAGAGACCAGGGAGGAACTAGCCAATCCTTGCTTTGGTGGAGAGCCCCCAACCAGGCCTTAGGTGAGCTCTGGTCAGCCAAACACTGGGGTGAAATCTGGAGAAGGTCTCTGAGGGAGCCTATAAACAACACTTCTGCAGATCTCATCACTCCCTGCCAAATCTTGTAAATGTCTCATTCCTGCACTTTTAGGACTAACAATCATTGAGTAGGATATTGAGTATCACTTGATTTTGTGATAAGGTCCAACATACCACTTTTAAGTTTCCCAAAAATTCTAAAATAAGTTACCATAAAAAGTAATCATCGTTTATTTTGACAAAAATACATTTTGAGCAACTGAGCACAATTCAGACCGTTTATATATGCTAGTAAATCAGAAAAGACAGGACAATATATTTTTTTACATAAATTCAGCTAATTTTATGCTATAATCTAAGATAGCCCCATTTTCACTAAGCTAAAATATTACCAAAAACTGCCATACCTTTAAGAGCACCACTTATGCTACCAACAACTAATATAACACTGGGAGCAGAATTTATATCAAAACCTGTCTTTTCTTACTTTTAAAAGTAAACAGTACACATTAATTGCATTGATGCAATTATAAAGGGCAGTATCCCAATCAAAAAGAATAAGTGCTTTGTGAATACTTGATATTCTCTGCATTTGTGCACTCTTAAAACATATATTATAAATGTACTAGTATTTCCCTTGGTAACAAATATATATATATATATATATATATATATATATATATATTAATCAGCTCATAGTCGTATCATTAATGAACTATTCATAAAGACAATAAACACACTATCATAATTCATATAAGGTATGGCTCAATTTGTGCCTTTTCCATTCAACAACATTTTGCCCTGTTTATGAGTTCCATGAGGTCAAATCTGGGGTTACTGGAAAATGGTTGCTTAAATGTTAATTCATGTTAATATGGCAATTATAATGTTATGACTGGACTGAAAACACTAGATCATTGACTAACAATGGCTAGTAAATCACAAGTTGAACATTTTAATAAATTAATTGGATGAACAACTTTCCATAACTTACTCTACCCTTGTGTAATAAGTTGTGTTGAAAGGTGTGTTGAATTTTCCTAGCTATACAGTACGGGACCACTTTTAAACATACTTTAGCTTAGACATCATTATCCCAGGAGGCACAGTAGCAGAGTACATGGAATATAACCCTGTCTCCTTGCGGATACGGGTTCAATTCTTGTTTTGCTGTTTCTATATTTTCTAAATTGGCACCAACTTTCACTAACCCTAACCCTATGAACTGACTGTACTGTAAGGAGTTGCTTTGGAAAATAAATATATTTGTGATAATATAGATTATAACCTAAAATCTGCTCACCCAGTGAGGAGCTGTCCTGAGTTCAGGATTGCTATGGCTTGCTGGGTTTTAATTGAGAAGAACAAGTATGGTTCCGGTCAAGAGTAAAGCAGGATGTTGGATCAGCATGTTTTAGAGGCTGTGATATTGCTGCAAGAGGTCTCTAAAGTGAGCCCATGTAGCCAGACTTCTCACAGACATGACCACTGGCTGAAGCCAACTGTCTGAACGAGGCAGGAGAAGACAGGACTCCCCACTTGGAAAAAAAACGATGGAAGAGAAAAAAAAAGAAAAGTGGAAGGTTTTCAGCAGCCTGCCTTCAGACAGGCAGGCTCTGGAGGAAACACCAGAAAGCCATTAACTAACCACAGTATTATGGTGATCTATTTGCTGGAATGAGCTACAGACAGCTAATGAACTAGCCGTAACGCTTTTCTTTTTTCCCCTAAGCCGGAATGCACAGCTGAAAGAGCTCTTGCTTGTACAAAACAGCGTGACAGATCAATGCCTGATTCCTAAATCAAGGGAAAAGGTTATTCTCTGTCTCACTGGGATTCCACACTCCACCCCCCCTCCCTATATCTAAGACACTCCCATACCCATTTAAACCAAACAAGTCTTTTTTCTCCCCACTCCTAATTAAGAGAGAGGCGGTAGGGCTTTTTTGTCTTCTTGGTTATGCTTGCAATGTTAGTGTCTGGAGTGTGAAAACAGATCTGATGGACTGGTGCCCTCAGCTCTCCCTGATCAGGCTCCAGCAGGTATTCCCCATGATTGACAGCTCACAGGTCAGCCGCCCATCTCTCAGACTGTTAGAGGGTGGGCGTTAAAGAGATTTGGAATGCCTGGGACCCTGATTGCTTTATTGCTCGGCTGTCAGAACCATTGTACGGCTCTGTATTATTAGGGCTTGCCATCTCTCACCGTCTGGAAGGCGTCGCATCTCAGCTCTGCATAAAGAACCACCACACCATTCAAAGTCCCTCTTTCTCTTTGGCTAAAAAGAAAAAAGCCACAGATTTTTCCACAGAATTGCTTGTGTTGGTTTGTCAGATTGTGTCACCAAAGTGTCTCCTGGGAATGGATTTGATGGCACCAGTGCAATCTCACTAGACTGAAGATCCTGCCTGGTTAATATTTATCACAGCGATATTGCCATTTGTATCTTCCCAAATGATCATTCTCACTCACTGTCTGATTTACCTAATATAATCATGTTGCATTTCAATCAATTTCCAATTACTTAAAAAATAAAAGATTACAATAATTAGATGATATACATGTTGTTGACTATGACATTTAAAAAAAAAGGAATCCACGAATGTTGATACCAGAATGCATTTCCCTGACCATTATTGAGCATGATGTAATAAAAGAAAGGGAACAGCATTTCAGATCATCATATGCTGTATGATTCAACAGGTATTTTGGGTTATATAGTTCACATACTGTATGTATATTGTACACATACTGCACTGTACAGATTGCTGTTGTACCAAACTACTAGTCACTGTTTCAGTGCACCTGGGTGTCGTAACCACACACACTAAGGTTAGCTTAGCAAGGGATAGTGAACACACCGTTTTGCTGTGTTTACTTGCAGCAATTGTGAAATGTAGTCACTGCTTCAGTGGTTCGGTCTGAAGTAATGTTTATCGCTACATTTTTGGTTTGACATAGCCTATAATCATGACAGGTGCAACTGATTACATTTTCGGGATTCCTCTCTTTTAAATCAAATGTTGCGAACTAAAATGCTGCCTGGGGGCCTGTCCAAACAGTAATTTTACTCCATTGTCTGCTCTTAGAAATAAAGAAAGAGACTTGAATATAGGAATTGGGATGATAGTATTGCTGTCTAATTATGTTAATTTACTTTTTTCTTTTTCCCCTCTGCCAGCTGTTTCATTTTTAAGCGACCAATCATCCAAAATACTAAAATACCCATCCTACGTCCAGCATTTGAAAGATTACCTTGTCAGGATTGGGTAGTATAAACAATGGAAGTTTGGGCATATCAAATGAGGCGCAACACCCTACCGATCTTATAGCCCTTTGTATCAGCGCCCTCACTACAACAATAAAGCATCCCTTTTGTTCTCCAAACAAATACACACTGGCCCAGTCAACAGTGTCTCCACAGACAGACAACCACAGTTGAATTAATTTATTTTATTTCTCCTAATTCCCCAAGCCAAGATGACAGGCTGACAGGTTGTTGAAGGTCATCGGAGTGGTGGCTCCTGGTCCCCCTGGAGCCAAAGCGATGGCCAGGCCACATCCCAAAAGCTTGCGGCTGCTCCGGGCCACAGTAGAGACAAGCCCGTGGGGGGGCCATGTCCCTGTCTCCGTGGAGACGAAGTGACGGGCAGGCCACGACTCAGACTCACACCTTTCTGGTCAGCGCCTCGGAGTCTCTAAGGAGCCTTCCCAGCAGCAGCAGCAGCAGCACACAACCTGCTTTTTTCCCTCTCACCCTCTCTTTTTTTGTTGTTGTTGTCTACAAGCCAGTTAATGCCAGTACAAGCACATAGCGGGGCGCCCCACCTCCAGGTGACCCGGCTGCCCTGGCAGCGCTGCCCCTGTGAGGCCTGCTGGGACAGTGGTGAGATGTGAGATGAGACCTGCGAGTCTGGGCAGGGCATGAGAAGGGATGCGACCCACAGGTCGTGCTCCATTATGTTTGTAGTAGGGTGTGTGAAACTACCATGCCTAAGTGCCGGTTCCTAAAAGATCATTTGGAAATTGAAGACCGGATGGTGTAATGTAGTTCAATATCCCTGCCGCCTCTCTCTACTGTATGTGTAATTGTATTTTTTTATCAGACTTACAGTATGAAACAAAACAGAATTACAAATGTGCACACAATGACAAGGAGCTTTTTTCTATCCATCCTCACATCAGTATTGATTTGGAGCAAGCCATGACTCCTTTCTTCTGTGTGTCCTGATCTGAGAAAAAAGTGTTAACCTCTTCATCACTCTACCCCAGTGTGTCCTAACTGGAAGCCATATTGATTTGGTTTGTCTGAGAGTCCTCCCGTTGCCCATGCCCTTTACCGTTGGGACTAATCTAATTGTTTATCTCTGGACAGTTTCCTGCATTTACTCCCTTCTGTCTCATTATGTGCCAAGATTTGACAAGTCAAGTCTCCCCACACTCTCAAATCTGCCTTTACAACATGTCGCATCCGGAGAACACTACAGATGGCTTGCTCCTCGGCAGACCCTCCCACATGGAATGCTAGAAACATGACAACAGAACACACTTGCAAAAACACACAAACTGACATAGTCACTCACTATGGACATGACCGCAACTCCACAGACACAGACAGACAGACAGACAGACACAGACAGACAGACAGACAGACAGACAGACAGACAGACACACACACACACACACATAATCATTTCAGACACATTTGTATCATACATGTGGTATCTCGAAAGGTTGAAGAGCTCTTGCTACCTTTGAATGTCATAACTAGAGGCAGCTCTTGTGTTGTGTATTATCTTGTGTGGATAATAGTGAGATTTATAATAGGTCTATAATACCTTCAGATACACAACAGTTCTTAAACTACCATATTAGATGTTGCTACATCCTTTGGCTGATATTATTTTTCAATTCTTGTAACTGTCAAGCTGTCTCTCTTAACAGACTGAAGAGGACTTTTGTGTTACAGGCTGCAATCTTTTCACTCCGTTCTTATTTTCTATTCTTTTCTTTTATTCTTCCATTTATTGTTTTCTCACCAACCCTCCAAACGCTTTCAGGCCCAGGAAGCCCTCGGTCTGGTTTTATCAGTGAGTTAACTCCACAGAAGTGGGCCAGATCAATAAGCCTACATTCTCTGAGAGGAGCCAGAGAGGAGAGTTGGAGGCGCGGGGGAGAGAGGCGCGAGAGGCATGGAGCAATCAGAGCTCTGTGGATGTGTGTGCCTTCAGGAGTGGATCGATGTGCTGACAGGAGCCCCGCTTTGTTCTCTTGCAGTGCTCAGATGTTAGACGTGCTTTACATGATTGCTTAAAGGTTTTGTTTGCCTGCTTGTTTGTTTGTCATTTTGTGTTCTCTTTACTTACAGTATTCCCCTGCTGTCCGTTTTTTGTTAGTAAAGTTAGAGGACTTGGTTAAGCTCCTCATAGGGTATGCCTCACATATCATTTAGAATTGGTTCATTGTAAGAAACTGCAGTGAAATCTGATGAAGAAAATATGGCAATTATGAGAACACTGTTTTAATGTATACATCATTGTATTGTCATGTTGTGAATGTTCATTAATCTTGAAGGTCAACCAAGTTGCTCAGCTTCTTTTATAGTATGAACATTCTTGAGACAACATAGTTTCACAAACAACAGTGAAACAATGTTGCTCTTATTTCTGGTTTGACATATGCACATGCAATGTCCATGTGATGATCCACAGAAGTTGAAGCCTGTTTGTATAACTTAAAGTTTCAAAATATTGATTAACAATACAGACACTCTAGATCTCAATAGCAGGAATAATGAGTCTCAAAAAGTGATTGGCGCCTGTGTAGACGTACCCCCACACACAACCACATCTTTGTGGTGTAAACCAGATTGAAGGGCAGTTTTCTTCCGACAGGACTGGCCTTTGACACCTTTAGTCTCAGGGAATTTTTCTTCATCATTATTCTGAATTCCCCCCCGCTTATGAAACTTCTCACATGGCTACCTAGACTAAGTTAAGCACTTGCCTCTCCAAATAAGATGCAGAGAATTACTCTTTTTGAGTTTGTGTGTGTAGGCTGCTCCTCCACTGAAAGGTGTTGACCGCAAAGGACAAGTAGGTGTCAATAGATCTGGTCTCAGCGCCTATGGTACGTTGAGAAGCATGAGCTCCTTTCCAAAGCTTAATAAGACAGCACAGATGTGCCCTTGTCTGAGCACAACCCTGTGTCTCATTGTACTTTGGCCTTCCAACCCTGCCAGTGCAGGACTAGCATTGCTTTGGCCGCGTGAGAGGGTCTCATTAGGACAGGCAAACGAAAACCGGGGTCAAGGTACATAAAGGTAGCCAGAGCTAAGGAGCATGCCTCTAAGATGAGCTGGGAGCTCCACCACGTCCTGGGGCCACCCCTCCAGACCTCTGGCCCTCCCTGCCGTGACCTCCTATCTCCACTATTATTTGATGAAGCGGAGCTTGATAATTATTTTGGGTGGATGGAGAAGGGGGCACAGTGTGAAAGGAGTGTGTCACTCTGAGGGAAAGGATAGCAGAGGATGACAGAAAAGGAGGGAAAAAAAAAGAGGAGAAAAAAAGATCAAAAGCAGGCCTTTCGCTTTTCATGCCTCAGAAGGCTCCAAAGAGGATAAGGAACAATCGGGCCTGGGGTCTCCTGTCCTCTCTGGCAATTAGACTCAGCTGATGAAGTGAAAGGGATGAATGGCAGGGTTCAAGGCCTACTCTAGGATTCACACAACAGGGTGTGTTTTTTCCCCCTTCTTGTCCTTTATCTTCATCTCCCTTCAGAGTGGCAGAAATGCAGCTGAAATATTTCCAAATGAAGACAATGTGGTCCAAGGTGCCAAATCTTAATCATGAGTGCTGATGAGATTGAGGGGGTGTGAGAGCTGCTTATGGGGAACAAACATACTTCTTGCATTCAGTCTCTGCACATTATCAAGACAACAAAAAAGAGATTTACACTTATTAGAAACCACTGTTGTTACACATATACATCTAGAAGTTGACATAATATCTGTAGAGATAAAAACAACACCATGTATTTCATTTTGGATTGAAATTAGCAGGAAGATTTCAATATGAAAGCGGTTAAAGCAGATGCAACTCACATATGGCCAATTGTTCAGATATAAATGTGTTCACCAATACCTGATAGAGAGGTGGTGGCCAATTAAAAAGCAATCTCATTAACATTTTAATTGAACTGTTTCAAATTCAAAGTGTTGTTTCTTTTACCCAATGATTCAAAAGCTTATAATAAAACATTGTACATTCAATATCAAAAGTTGCTAAATACATTTTGATAAAACATACAAAAAATGTTAATGCAACTACCATAATCTGCAATAATACCTTCAACATCTTTCCTGTATTACTCTTTTTTTACCCAAACTCAATCTAGCATGACAAAAGTTTTTTCCACCCCCCCTCGTCTGTTTTCTCAGCCATTGTTAATACAGTATAGAGAGGTAAATGGCCCCAGAAGCACCAACGATGCCGCCACACTGCACTAAAACCTTAAGATGCTTAGTGATATTCTTTAATCTGGCCCACTGATAATGTGTTTAAAGAAGCGATTCAGCTTTTCCAAACTTTGAGTTCAAAGTCTCAGTAGCATGGGGTCAGAATGCCAATGGGCTAAATAAAGAGTAGCCAAAATGGGCTTTGGGGGATTTGAAACTCAGCCCCCTGAACCCCTTTGATCTAACCAGAGTTACGGCTATAGTAATGCCCAATATCAAATGCCAGGCACTATAGCTCTGCCAGCATAGTGTGTGTTTGGCATGGAAATGCAAAGCTCTAGGTGTAATAAGGAACAGTCAATATTAACTACATGTGGAATTCATCTCAATTGGATGGTTCTTTGGACAGTGCAGTATTATGGGATTAGAGGATAAGGTCCCATCTCAATGTTTCTGTACCGGCAATCTCTAAATGAAACGATTCGCAGTTCTCTCTTTCACAACAACTTCAACAGGAAAACAAGTGTTTACAGATGGGGAAGTTGCCCTGGTGCTGGTTTGGTGACTTCAAATATAAGACCCTCTGCCCAGGTGTGCAGGAATTGGCTCAAGCATAGATGTCACTGACTGCCTATAGTGGACTGTATACAGTGTGCTCAAACTTACTTTGAATGGCAATTGAGAAAAAACAATGAACTGAGGATGCAGTCAGACAATTAATATATTCTCTTCCATCACGTTGCTGTACCAGGTGTCATAGTCAAATGAAAATGAGCATATCATCAAAAAATATTATTCTAACCCTCAATCACCCTCAATCATAAATAAATCATAAATTATTCCAACCCTCAATCATAAATACTTATGATACTATAGTACCTTTACTGGAGCATAGATGAGCTTGATGAACTGAGTGAAATAATGGAAAATGTTGTGAAGGTCTATTTCAAATATACTGGTGTTTGTGCTACAGTATATTGTATTCCTCTACTGTATTATTGAATCAAGTGTATTTCAATCAAAGCTAACATAACTTTCTCAAATGTCATGGCTCATACAGTATTTTGCTTGTGTAGTTGAGGGTAAAACCTTTAAATGAATTATATGGTACCACCTTACATCAAGTGGTTGAAAATATATGCATTTAAATAGTACAGAGTACTGTAGTCAGGTTACATGTAACTACTACACATTGTAACATTACATTTGACAAAGTGACAAGGTGCCAGAAAAAGATAATATATTTTACACTTAAACTCATGGGAATGATCAAAGTTTCTTAAATATACTGTATATACTGTATCAATCACAAAACAGTTGTAGCGAAAAAAATAACACAAATCTAGTTTCCTCATACAATAATTTCTAGCATGCTACAGTACTTGACACATCTGAACCAAATCTTCAAAGATAACGAATAACAATCCCTACCTCAATATTCCGTGTGGTAATAATGAACAGATCAGTTACAATACTGCTAATGAAAAGGGGAGTTGGAACTCAGTCACCAGATAATGGTCATCTTGTTTTAATTGTTCACATATTTTTTCTTTTTCTAGGTGACAAGGCCATTACTTCCCAGTCACCACTTATCAGCAAAATCACTGAGGATTAATGGTTTCACTTGTGCTGGTAAGAAATGTTTAAGTTGTCCTGATTATCAGTGCAAGAAAAAGAATAATGGTTATTTGTCATTGTGTTAACCAGTGGGAATGAGTAATCTAACAAAACACTGAGTTAAGCACATTATTAACCCCTTCCGGGAAACGCAGCAAGGTTGAATGGGATGCATACATGTCAAAATGGCCTGTGTGTAGAGCGGTGACTTCCCTTTATTTGGCTATCATTGTTTATAGCGATGAGAAAAGCAGGTCTTCCTTATACAGAAAAAATCAAGTTGACTATACAACATGATCATGAAAATACATGATTTCTCAGAATGTTAAATTCTGTAGCCTTACTGGATCATTGAATGTATTACATCTAGTGAATTCAACTTGAATGAAGTTTAAAGCCAGTGTGGCAAGAGGCCAAAATAACATGACACAAGATCTGAGTTTCATTGACCCCTCTGAGGAGGAAATGAATCCTTAGAATTCAGAGAAGGTAAACTGATGGTCACAAATGAATCTGAGACACAACAAAGACAGTAAATACAGAGTATGTTCTATCTAACCAACCTTGAACTGAATGGCAACTTACAGTGTCATTACTTCTACATGTTGTTGAATATTGGTTCAAGCACTCTCCTATAATTGTGTTGAACTAAAATGGAATTAATATGTTATTACATGGTTATTACCATTGTATCATGTAATGTGTAAGTTAAGGTCAGGTAACTGGTCTTATGGGGTTGATCAGAGTCAGTCGAGGGCAGCCCTCCAGTGTTGTAAGGACCGTGATGTCCACAAGGTCTCCTCCTTGCCTATAAGTCAACAACTGATTTAGACCTGGGAAACCAGAGGAGAAGACCCCTTGAGCTAATCAATATCTTTATTTGATCAATTAAGTGCCAAGGATAACAGACACTGCATCAGTCAAGAGCTAGATTTGTGCACCCAGTGTTGCGTCTTCATTTTTCAACTAAACATAAGAAGCCAGCATAACCATGTACCTAAATTAAATTAGTTCCATACCATATTGCATAATTAACAGACTAAGATCCTAAGGACCAGTTACTGTACACATGATCAAGTATAGTGTAATGTCAATAATAGAACATTTACACAAATGTAAAAGGTAAGGATCAAATTAGTATTTTAGTAAATTAGTATAGTATAAACACATAATGTAAAAAATAACTTGGCAGGTGTTCATAAATAACATTTTAAACTTACAAAGCAGCTTTCTGAAAGTTTGTAATAATAGAACATTAAACCACTAACAATTGTAGCCATACTACCATCATCTATTTGACAGATAGTACTTGAGTTCCAGAGGCACATTTTTCCTACAGTACAGAACGGCACAGCCACAGCCTCCTACGCATCTGCGCCGCAAAATAAAGGCCGTTTCCTGTCCCTGTAATCTCCTACATTATTTTTCTTGTCTGTCTCCTTTATAGTATCTATTAGCCACTCTCCACTATCTGTTTGTGGGGTATTTTCTCTTATTTTTCCCATGAATGTTTTATATATTGGAAGGAGAATGATTGTTCTCTGCAATGAGGCCAGCCCACGGCCTCAGTAAGACAAATTGCTCCAGAACGCCTAAATGGCAGTCAATGATAACTCATTGTAAGGAGAGTAAGTGACTTCCAATGGAGTGGATGGGGGACGGAGAGTAATGGCAGAGCACAGGTGAAAAATAGATGTTTGGCTCTGTGTAATTACTCCATTAGGGGGCTCTCTGTTAATCTACCAAACCACAGCAAGTGTTTTTACAGCATCGAGGAAATGAAAGAAGAAAAAAAGAGACTGCAACCGGACAGAGGAGCTGCACAACACCCTATCAAAACAGACACTATGAAGTGTTAACTAATGGCCAAATGTGCACTCTATCTCTGCTCTCTAGAACATCACACACATCAGCTACTACTCCACTGTTAAGTGTACTAATAGATGTATAGATAAAGTTCATGTATTGACTTGACCAATTAATTACCTGCTGTATGGCTCCACAGGATCAGTCAGCTTTAACCTTCCCTGCACGTCTCCCAATGGTGAGTGGATCAGCTGTTAAAACATATAATTAATGTAAGCACAAAGGGACAATAAACACAAAAAAACATCCCACCCATTCCAGTCAGACATAATGATAACATTTCTTTTGGACCATTTGGTGTCTGCTGCTACAGCCTGTAGCAATCTAGACAAAAGAAGCAAAAAGAATGCTGCAATATGGTCTTAAGAATTGTGTCTGACCATACAAGCTGTTTTCTTAAGTCAACTTTTAATACACTGCTAAGAGCGGCGCCCAAAGCTTTGTCACTGAATCTCAGATTGACCTTGTTCTCATCTTTTACAGAACTTCCCATCTGTTTGGGTCCCACCCCAGAATTCATCCCATTAGGCTTTAACCCTGCTTTGCTTTCTTTCAGCTCTGAATTTCTGGTAGGGGCTATCTTACTGGCACACAGGTTGAGGCAGCAGGGGCAAAGGAGTGTCAGTATGGAACCTACAGTATGTCAAAGTGGAATATTGACTGTTCTCAACCCTCACCACCCCAGAGTAACAGTTTTCAATATTGCAATAGGGGCACTATATTTAGTCCCACAACCGTTAAACATCCTTTCATCAGCTAGCTTCTTTGAATGAATATTGCTTTTGTTGCATGTTTCAAAATTGCAGGGGGCACCTTTCTATTCAAGGTTTATTGTAGGCCAAGTAGTTCGAGAAGTGTGTGTGTGTGTGTGTGTGTGAGAGAGAGAGAGAGAGAGAGAGAGAGAGGGAGAGAGAGAGAGAGAGAGAGAGAGAGAGAGAGAGAGGGAGAGAGAGAGAGAATTAAACTGTAAACACTTTTTGTTTCCGTTTGTTTTGTTGACCCAATCACAATTAAATGATAGCCTACGTGGAAGTTCAACGCTTTAGCCCATATGGCCCACAATGTTTCTTCAAGAGCGCCAAGTCGTTTCAAAGTAAAAGTAGGCCTAACCAGGGCAAGTACTGCACAACCTTGGAGCAGAGTGTAACGACTAGTTAGATAAATGTGCTTCAAATGTCTATAACAACTGACCTTAATTACCATGACTAATCAAACAAAAGTATGCGTTTATTTAACATTTTCGTTTACTAGATTCGAGTAGTAGAATGACTTTTCCTAATGACCATAGGCCTTCCGCAACATCCTCGAGTTGACTGACTGCAAAGCTGAACCGTGCGTGGACCTGATACACCATGCATTACTACTGGACCTGATACACCATGCATTACTACTGGACCTGATACACCATGCATTACTACTGGACCTGATACACCATGCATTACTACTGGACCTGATACACCATGCATTACCACTGGACCTGATACACCATGCATTACTACTGGACCTGATACACCATGCATTACTGGACCTGATACACCATGCATTACCACTGGACCTGATACACCATGCATTACTGGACCTGATACACCATGCATTACCACTGGACCTGATACACCATGCATTACTGGACCTGATACACCATGCATTACCACTGGACCTGATACACCATGCATTACTGGACCTGATACACCATGCATTACCACTGGACCTGATGCACCATGCATTACCACTGGACCTGATGCACCATGCATTACTACTGGACCTGATACACCATGCATTACTGGACCTGATGCACCATGCATTACTGGACCTGATACACCATGCATTACTGGACCTGATACACCATGCATTACTGGACCTGATACACCATGCATTACTGGACCTGATACACCATGCATTACTACTGGACCTGATACACCATGCATTACTGGACCTGATACACCATGCATTACTGGACCTGATACACCATGCATTACTGGACCTGGTACACCATGCATTACCACTGGACCTGATACACCATGCATGGACCTGATGCACCATGCATTACCACTGGACCTGATGCACCATGCATTACCACTGGACCTGATACACCATGCATTACTGGACCTGATGCACCATGCATTACCACTGTGCAGTACGTCGGGTTCAGAAGGTCTTGTTTTGCAATGCTTAATTTGTGCTGTAGGGCTATGTCAACAACATAGTCTGCATATCAACAGCACGGTGCGCCTACCTGTAAGACTATTTTCATATAGTTCAGCCTCTTGTCCTATCACGGTCAAATAACACGGAACGACATTAGATACTCGCAGCAGGACGGAGGACATCCTTTCCATTCGATCTCGCTGCCTACCTTCAAAAAGCGGGCTACGGCGCCCCTCAGTGGACATACCTGTACACTCAGGGCCATCACTGTGGTAGACTGGCTACTCTTCGGTGCTTATGGTTACGGACAGTTCTTGTGTTGTCAATAATCACCTACCTATGATTTGCAAGTTGAAACGATGTTAAAATGCGATGTAGCGTTGTCTACTTATCAGGCAAACCATCCCTGTCTTTGCGTGCTGTGGATTTTGAAGGCCCATGTCGGGTTTGAGTTTCAGAAAACAACCTGCTCCGAGGACAGACGCTACTACCACGAAGTAAGTATTACTTATAAGCACTTTAATGTACTAAACATACATGCATGTAGCCTGTAACAGTACATAACCTGATATGGTTAGTATACTTGCAATCGTTGCCAAAATGTTCTCTTGTGCGATACCCAAAAAAAGTGAGATACTAATAGTTAACTATCAGCATATAATGCAGAGCATCTATGGGCTCAACGACTGCAAGTTATGTCGAATTGGCAAGTACAGCATAGTCACACGATAGTTGGTATTGTACATATTTCAGTGATACATTCGACTTTGTAATCTATCCTGTGTGTGTGTGTGTGCGTGTGTGTGTGTGTGTGTGTGTGTGTGTGTGTGTGTGTGTGTGTGTGTGTGTGTGGCGTGCACACGCACGCTTTCGTTTTGATTAAATAGCAAAAACGAATAAAAGTAGCCTTTTAAACCCACACTTCCCTTCTCACTAACACTCTCCCTGAACACAGTGCTGTATTTTATGAGCACACAAAACCCCCAATGTGGAACAGTGTGTGTTCTGACCTGTTTAAAAAGCGAGGTTTACCTTGATTAGCTTTGATTGATTAATTAATAACAGATCATTGAGCATGCATGCTGAGATCTAACTGAGGCCTGGCCCGTGGCAGAGTGGGGGTGAGGCTGCTGCCTGGCTCTGGGTGTAATTGTGTGTGGCTGGGTGGCCTCCTGCACTGCGAGGGAGGGACAGAGCCTGCCTCCTGCTCTCTGGAGCCTCCTGCTCTCTGGAGCAGCGCCTCCTCACTACAGAGAACACAGGAAGACTGCATACACTCAATGCTTTCTGCCTGACCATATGCTGAACGGCATCGAGAAGGAGCCTTCTCACGATGCTGCAAAGCAGCAAATGAAATATAGGCTATTCCACTTTTGTTGACAAACCGTTGTGTGATAAAACTGTTTTTTTGTTTGTTTTGTTTTTTAAATGAGTCTGATTGAAAGCAGAGCCCTCAGTGGCCAAATTTGTAGCCATGTATACTTCTGTGTACATGCACATTATTTGCCATATAGGCCTAGGTTGCAATGTTATCATTCTGTCAAGATCACATTGACAGTTGGATTATCTGAGATTGCACATACATTTTCTGTCTCTCTTAGACCAAAAATGCATGATTTATTGTCCCTTATCCTCTGGTTTACCTTTACTGGTTAGCCTGCATCGGTGGTGCCCTTCTGTGCACAGGCAACAAACGAGTTCACAGTGTCTGTGGTCTAGGCTTCTCTGGGCTTCCTTTGCATTAGACGTGCTTGCCCTTCATCTCATGCTAATGTAGCACAGAAGAGATATCTGCCTTTAAAGACATGGCAGTCGGTTAAAAAAGGCTCTGCCTGGTGTTTGAAGTCATAAAAGTGACAGAGGACTTCAAGAGGAAGACCCAAGACTGGCAGTCTTTAAGATGAGTGAGAGGGGGACAGGCGACATGCTTTTTTCCCATCCAAAGGGAT
Organism: Nansenia antarctica; assembly: GCF_963989245.1. Classification (NCBI taxonomy): domain Eukaryota; kingdom Metazoa; phylum Chordata; class Actinopteri; order Argentiniformes; family Microstomatidae; genus Nansenia; species Nansenia antarctica. The sequence continues at coordinate 18,957,250 of NC_137679.1, read as the reverse complement.
ATTCTGTGGCCAAGCTTGATTATTAGAGATGAAGGACAGGCTGAGGGGATGTGGGATTGTTAAGTCCTTGAATCCTTTCACCAAAGCCTCCCATAGTAACATTCTGCTTCTCTCCGTCTCTCTATGCATTTGATGGTGCATCCTTGATATATATTTTTTGCTTTTCGGGATTGGCTCGACTTCAGATGCACTGATTATCTGGAAAACAAACCTAAGATTTGACATATCAACTTCCTGACCAATGTCTCTTTATATAAATAAAACCTAATAGTGAATTGTTGGAGTTAAAACCAAATTATTTTGGTTAGTTTGGTTGCTAACAGTGGAATGATATTTTGAATAACATTGCATCTGCTTTTGCAGATTACTGCTATTACTAGTCAGTGGGTCTAATTTAAAGCATCACAGCATAGCCATAAACTAGCTGTGGTGTTATGTGACACTCCTGAGCTTCCATTCAAGACTTCTGCTTCATACAAAGCTCTGCTGTCCATTATTATCAGCATATTTGAGAAGTCCCAAGCCCTGAAATGAGTCCCATATTATTTCAGACTCGAGTGAATATTGCTCGGCAGGAGGCAGAAAATGAGACCTTCCCTCAAGAGACTGCCTGCAGCGCGCTCTACTTTGTGCAGCAATCGGGAGGTTTCATACTGTGCAAAAACACACTCTTTGACCACACAATTATATATTTATTAACAACCCTTTTGATGATTTTTTTTTGTGCTGTAGCAGTTGTTCGTTGTACAAGAAAAAGAGGGAGGAGATGCAAAACTGCAGTGAAAATGTGGGCGGCCTTGTAGTTTTGTGCTGGCAAAGATTAGTATCAGATCAGACATCAGAGTGCAGTCAGTAATCAGTGACCCATAAAATAAGGTGTTTTATCACCCTCTCAGAGGCAGGCACAGATCCCAGGGAAACTGGTGAGTCCTACAGCCCACAGTCACACCCAGCCTACGAGAGCTGCATCAGGTTCAGCACAGGAAGCTGTCAAGATTGATTCTTGGACTGTCAATACTGCTGGAAATCAGATCCCAGTTTTTTTTTTTGATTAGCCTCCGGCGGTGGCTATGTTCTGGCACAAGATGCCGTAGGTGTGTTAAGTCATCCAGCCGAAACTGCTGTCTGCAGACAGGAAAACAGCATGAGCACCTCTGTTAGAAAACCAGGTGTGGATCTTTGTCACTAGACGTTTTCCTTGGTCAAATGGAACTGGACCATTATCAGTGTTATCAGCATGTCTATAGACATCTTGTATTGGAGATAGTAATGGATATGAGATACTGAGAAACATGTTTGTGGTAGCAAAACAAGACATTGTCATCTTTTTGCAGTTATACACCAACATGGAATGGTCTATCCGTTTTTAGAAAAGGGTCTCTCAGCTTTTGGAAAAGGCTATGTAATGTAGGATGTATTTAAAACTAAAAACTGAGATATTTTACATTTATTTCATTTGGGCTCATACCATGATATTTGGAGTCAACTCTCCAAATACTGTATCATATGATTTTACTTCACATAATCCTCAAGATATAATTTAATGCTGACATAAAGTATTAGCTTCAATAAACCTAAGTTCAATAAGGTTGAGCCAACTACTCAATTTGCAGCCAAAAGTGGAGATTTCAACTGGGAAAAGTCAAACACCAAAGCATGGCTTAATCATGGAAACTTCAACTGGCTCTGACCTTTGGGAGGGATCCATATCTCTATTCCAGGAAGAAATGATGGCGACGGCAAGCGGTTGTGTCCTTTGTGTTTTGTGAAGATATTGAGTGTTTGAAGTGTTAACACTAACACTAAGCCTCTGGGGCGAGCGGGTGAAGGCAGTGTGTCACACAATGGGATGGGACTTGGATCTTTGCTTCCCCTCCTCTCACCTCTGACCCTGGCTGGTTTTCAGGGTTGCAGTAGCCTGGAGTCCTTGGGGGCAGTGTCTGCTTTGATCAGATCATGAAAATGCTGGCAAAAAGTATTACTTAGTATGTAATGGGGCACACACTCTCTCGTACACGCTCCAATTTATGTGTTCAAAAAGTCATAGGATTTTTGATCGATATATTGTTCCATTTCAATGGAAGTAGGCTACAATATGTATTTGCCCAATGTGCAGGTTCCTATATGATATTTCCTACCCAGGAACTCATATAAGTAGGTGTGCGATTATTACAAGAATTTGTGACAGGGTCTGGTGAAAAAGTCCTCAAGTAGGGCAAGGTCATCTTTCTGTTTTTTTCCCCAGATTATGAAAGCTTTCAAATGATGTGTCATACATTGAAATCTGAAAATATTTGAAGAAGATATGCTTATTTAAATGTTGGTACACCTCAAACCAAATACCGGAGAAACTCGCTCTGAATCAAAACACACACAAAACTGCTGCTAGTAGCTAGTAGTTAAAAAGGAAGCACATCACAACATGCTGATAGAACATCAACATGCTAAAAACACATAGCCTAATTAGATGATCACACAGTCCTTGCTTTTGAACACGTCCTAAAACGTAAGTATATAAGCCTACACTTAGCCTACACCTACAAGCCTACACCTAGCTTTACACTTACCCTGTAGCCTACGACTGATGATACTGTGAATCCAATTCACAATTACACAAGTATAATTATTTACTGATGGGTGGGTACTTCAACACTTAAACTTTAGTAATATGAAAAAAAACTGAAAACTTGTTTGCCGTCATGCGGACCCTTTCACCAGACCGTGTCACATTTTATAAAGAATTACTGCAAATATTTGTAAGAATTTTATTATGGAAATTCTCAATTGTGGAATGGTTTAATTACTGTCATACTCTATTTCAGATCAGACATTATAAACAACAGTATTGAAATCAATCTATACAGTGTCTCTGAAGGAAAATAACTTAACTCTAGTTGTTTGGCTTCCCAACAAGGCCTCCTTTTAGCTGTAGGCTAGACGGTAAAAAACATACGTGTGTTGGCCAACCAGTAGTCTTTGACTGTCATGGAAATGACCTTTGTTAATGAATCTCTGAATTTCGGTTGGCATGTTGACATGATGTTTTTGTGTGATCCCTCCATATTATCTGCCTGCAGTAGCCAGGCTGACATAGTCCATTGAGGCCACACATAAAACAGTGTGTCATCTGCACCTGGAGCATGGCTACCAGCTGTATTTTTTTTTCTTCCACTATCCCTTCGGTTGAGCTTTTTCCTGTCTGTGTGTAGCCTGACCCTGCTCTTCCCTTTCCAGGCTACAGAAGCCAAACCAAAGGCAGCTTTCAAAGGGGACTGTCTGCTCAAATCAAGTCAGGGGCCTTTTTAGAATCGGTTCAGAGATCATAGCAAGTCGAAGTCAGGGAAGAGGATGACCCTCTCCTCGAGGCTTGATCGGATCTTGGCCCAGTCAAACCCAGCAGGACTCAGTCTCTGGACAGCTCCGTCTCTGCAGGCTTTGACTCAATGATAGTGGGAATGAAAGAGGGCACCAAGAGAGCAGCAGTTCTGATGTGTCAGGCTCAATGTCCTGGCAGTCTCACAGAGCAAACTGGGCAAAGCAAAGGACACAGCCAGCAGGCACGGGGCCAGAACAAGACCCCTAGATTGTGTGACATGTCAACTAATGGCTGTCCTTTTGTTTTAAGTTTATGCATCCAGGGTGAGTTGGGGCCAATGATGAAGGTCAACGTTTATGAGACAAAGAGGAGAAAGACATAAACAGCATCTACATACAGTACTGCATGAAATATATGAGAAATTGATCAATTTAATTCATGTTCATACTGATGTAGTCCTATGGTCTCACTGCTTCTTCTATTTTATTGTCACCTGATTAACACCGTACCTCTCTTACTTCCATTTTTAGTGGTGTCCATGCTATACCCACTCTCAAAAGACAGACTCTGCTTTTAAGTGTATGGTATGCTGGGAGTCACACAAGGCATAGGCATTTCTCTGTTGTCCAAGACTATATTGGTGTGTAGATTAAGCATATCAAAGGTTAGGGACTCTTTAGGTTGCTAGGTTGCTAGGTTCCTCTTCACTGTAAATGTTGCTACAGGTTGTGATCGTTGGAGCTAACAGTCCTCTTGTTGACACTCAGGATTATTCCCTCTGTGTCTCTGACCCTGCACTGCTTGACTCTCTCCCCCCCCCCCCCCCCACCTCTCCCCCTCCTTCCTTCAAGATCTCACTCCCTACCCCCGAGATCCTAGCATTCATTAAGATTACGTATTTACTTAAAGCCTGGCGTCTCTTTACATAATGGCAAGCAGGTTTCGTGGCTGGCACTGTGTGTTTCAAGTGCTCGTTGGGGAGAGGACTGAATTTTAAACACGATGTGCCTCGCCTCGCTGTTGACCTTACTCAGAAAGCCCAGTGATCTCATTCTTCGCTTCAGTAGAATGCTGCTGATTCTCTCTGTTGCAATGTTGCTGCTGTTAGAAAGAAGTCCTGTGTTGGCTGACAATGGCGTATCACTGCAGGCTACTCCTCTCTCTGTTCACCTAAATAAGAGGGTATAGGAAAAAACTACTCAATTCATATTGCTTTGATATGGAGATGTAAACTGACCTTCTGTTTAAGCACTTCAAAGAGAGAAATTAACCACCAGAGAACGTAATCCAACTGTATTTGGCAAATCACCGAGTTGAGTCTGGGGGGGTGACAGGGATTATGATTCTTTCTTCACTGTATTTGAAACTGTGCTGGGCTGGCAATCCTTGTGCTTATTAACAACGATTGTATGAAATACTAGTAGTATGGCTACCACTGTGATTTTCATAAACTGCGTTTGAATGCTGATCAGTATTGCCAATAATAAACAATGGATATTTTAGAACTGATCTTTATCACGTAAATACTATACAAAGAGTCAGGGTGTGCCTAATCCCCCACAAGGGGGTGACAGTAAGTGTATACCTCCAAACTCCTATTTTATGTAACCTGATCTGTGGCTGACTCCAGGCCTGTGGACCTTTAGGTCAGGAGAGGTCAGAGTGCTAACCTCCTTGCATGGAGCCCACATTGTTCCACCCACTACTATGGATCAAAGGCTTATCAGATGGCCTTGAGCTGAGCTGTTGCACCAGGGCCTGTGAGCTCCACTTGGCTTTACTTGTGTTTGGAGTGGAGGTGACTCAAATGGCAATGATCCCCAGTCTCAGTTTGGTGATCCTCCATTTGCTGATGTTTAGGAACAGCAAACATATTCAACAGGGTGTGTCAGTCTGAGACACTTGACAGGCGTTCTGTAAAGGTTACCACTCTCTCTAAAAGAGAATATCCCAAACTAATGCTCTTGGGGTTTACATAGCACAAGCCACAATGGAGACATGGACTGTGAATGATTCTCCCTGGTCTCTGAGGCTGCGGCCAATGTTCTGTTACAGCAGGTACTGTAGGTCTCTTATCATTATTGAGGCTAGTCGCCATATTTGACTTTTATGAAGTGTGTTATAAATGTCTGATGTCACCTACCGGTACGTGCCCTTTTACCCATGGGCTTTATGTGACTGAAGCATTAATTAAAGAGACAGTCAACGGTTACTTTAAAACCTTGGTTGTCAGTCCTTGGCATTGCAAAGCTGTCTTAGTCTGCGACTTGGGGTTATGAAGGTTAATATTGCCAAGTGTTCCAAATTCAAATAGAGCTCATTGAGGAATGACTGATGGCTGACCACATATTTCACTTGTCATTGTGTCCACTAGCGGTTTTGTCAGACAAGGTTTGTCTGAAAAGGTTTACAGCTTATCCCTCAGTTGTCTCCATCGTTCCTCTCTGTCTGCATTACAGCAGATGACTCAGTCCTTTATCACAACTCATCGCCAGGCCTGATTGTTTTTACTCTGTTTTCTTAACCTTAGTGTCATGTTTTAGATTATTGTGTGTACGTGCGCGCGTGCTTGCGTGCACTGTGAGGCCTGTGTGAAAATTCAACCCAGTGAAATAAATGTAGTAAGGCAAATATACAAGGACAGTTCATTTTGTGCAGTGATCAATTCAATACAGTATACGGCCAATTGATGTGTTTGGAACGTTCTTTGGCGCTGTTAGTTGAGATCAGTGAACAATCAAAAAGTACCTCACTACCTACAAATTTGACCGTCCAATTTGACACCAATTAACCTAATGTTCCATGGGTCTCTTCAAGACATGCAGAACCCGAGGCGATGACAATGCAGCTTCTTACAATGGCGACGAAGGCAGATTAATTTAGAAATTCAAGGACTAGGCTAAATATTGTTTCATTTTAGACTGCAACACTAACATAGTACCATGTTCCATAAGGAGATCAACCTCCAACCTCCATATTATCACTTCTATAAAGGGTAGTCAGTCTGTGGATTAAGAAGTTTGATTTACATGGAATGATAAGACTGCTGTGGACTCAAGACCTCACTAGACGCTTTACAACACGCTTACTAGCAGCCAGCTAGTGGTCAAAGCCTTTGACTTGGGCTTTATATGATCTTTATATGATTTCGAGTTTGTTCACGTTCTGCAGTTCCTAAGGTGGTGAACACATACAATTCTCCAGTTTCCCAACAGTTCTGGTCAACGAAGCACTTTATGACGATTGTATTTGTAAACAGTGCTTTTCAAATCCACTCAATTATGTAGTTACAGCGAGCTAACTTGGATTATGCTTGCCAATTTTGCTATCCAACTAAAGCACTTTGAAGATAAGAATATCCTGCCCTCGCTCTAAACCTCTCCCCTCGCCACTTTTGGCCTAGGAGCCCCCACTAAGGACCAGTGGGGGAGAGGAGGCAAACGTTTTTAACACCGGATAGGACTGGAGTAAGCCCTGTTGAAGCCCGAGAGTCACTGTGGAAAAGTAATTGGCCTTGGCAAGCACGGTGTAAGCCCTGCTGTGGAAAGCCAACTACTGTGGACTCCATCATAGACTCCTCGAGACATGCTGGTCACTGTAGGAATTACTGGAGGCAAATGGAACATTTAACAACTCAAATTTGTTTGAACTTATTACTCAAAGACCACTAATCATTCATACTATACCATGCATGTACTGTACTATACCAGGTATCTGAAGAAGCTGCTGTGATCACAGTATTGATTTTAATACAAAAGTTGTTATTGTTACAATTGGCAGGGGCAAAAAAATAAATAAATAATAAACCTGCTGAACAACCCACTGAACCCAGAAGACAAAAAGACACACACTAATGCTCCAATATCACCTTTAACATTAACAATGTTTTGATCCATGATGGATCCTAATATGAATGGTAAATGGACTGCACTTATATAGCGCCTTTATCCAAAGCACTTTACAACGGCCTCTCATTCACCCATTCACACACACGTTCACACACCAATGGCGGCAAGCTACCATGCAAGGCGCCCGCCCGCTCACTGGGAGCAATTTTGGGGTTCAGTGTCTTGCCCAAGGACACTTCAACATGTGGCCAGCCGGGGCTCGAACTGATCATCATCATTGATCGATCATTAGACGGCGGTTCTACCTCCTGCGCCACAGCCGGCCCATAATATATTCATTCTCTGAGCAACAAAACACAAAATGACATCTTCCGTCTTCCTCCTGCATTTACCAGGATACATTCGCAGTCCCAAGTTCTAAAATTAGCGCTCACAAGCCAACAATGGGTCCTCAAATACGGTAACAGAAATACAAAAAAATCAATCAATTAATTTAATTAATAATTTTAATTTATAATCAATCAATGAATCCATGTATCCATCAATCTAATCAAATTACCTACCGGTATTTGGGAGCTAACCCATAATCCGTTTTCTGGGAGAAGTGGTGCATTATGTTACAGTATTATCACATACTGTATGTATGTGTGTAGGCTAATTGATAGAACGCATTCCATAACCAGTGCATTTTAAAACTTTCATAGATTTAATTCCTTCAAGCTGAGGTTAAAGTTGAAAAGTCTCTTGTCTAGTCCCGTCTCTCTGTCTCCCAGTGATGACCTTTAGAGAGGGACACTTGTATACATAACACATGGGATACCTCTGCACTGTCACATGCTATACAGGTAGACGGTTATCAACAAGCGGCCTGATGTGGCCACTGGCCACCCTTGACCTCTTAACATACCCGTCTTGTGGGAGAGCCAGTACCCCTGTTTCGCCCCTAGTTTTGCCCTTTCCAGAATTTAGCCTGAGGATACGATGGTGAGACCTTGCAATGATGAGGGCAATGTGTCAGTCAGAGGCATTTAAACTCTGAGTCACTGGTGCTCTCCACCAGTGATTAGTCCTATCAACTTTGGATCAGTGGTCGAGGGATCATAGGACAAAGGGCTATTATGGTTTCATTTCTTGAATTATCTGTAAAGGTCAACCAGACTTGTCTTGATGCAAGTGTATTTCAAATTACTCAAGTAACTTCTCATACTGTACGTACCCATTTAGTCCAGTGTACTATACAGCTTTTTGAACAGTGTATGAGGGAGTACATGGTTGCACATTGAGGAGCATGTTATGTGTACATGTGTGTTGTATGATGATGTACAGTAGGCTATGTTGTACAGTATATGATTTCACATTATACTATTCATAATGTGTATAATCTGGGTCTTTGATTGTATATACACTTAGAGGCAAATATTTCCTGTTTACACTATATAATGTTACATTGCTACTGCCTTGGGTGTTAACAAATCCTTTGCACACCTTGACGAGAGTGTGTATACTGTATCATACAAAGACACAGTCAAAAGAGAAACAATGTGTTTCTGCTCATGCTTGTCCCCATGCCTGCCTCTACCCCTGGGTTACCCCCGTTGATCATTCCACCTGGCAGTGAGTTGGCAATTATAGTGTCAAAAAAATGCTATCATCACTAGCCTGACTTCCCCCTTCCTTGCACTGTTCAGGACCCCAGCTAAAGCTTCCAGTATCCCCCAGAGTCCGTCTCCCTCCTAGCACTGCACCACGCAGCCATTAACCACCATTACCGGGCAGGGACATTTCATGGTCAAAGAGCATTTCAGTGTTAGCTCTCCCTGGGGCTACAAAACGGAGTTTCAACCCTGCATGCTCGCTTACATACTCTTGTGTTTTACATTTTCCCCCTTCCTTCTTTTATTCCCCCCCCCCCTAACAACTTGGTGTTGTGCACTTTGACTCTGCAAGTGTGACACAACGGAAGTTAACCATACATGATCAATAGCGTGTAACTCTCCGGTGAATTGTGTAGTTACACTGAACTTCAAATGCTGCCGAAGGCACCGTGTATATTTTACAAATGTGCAAGTTAATGCTGGAGCGCGATGGGATTGGCTGTGAGCATTGACATAGTGCAGAAGGGATGTCGGCTGTCAATTTGAGATGTTTATCAAAAGCATACTGTTCATTTTCACCACAAATAGATCATAAATACATCTAAGACATGGAAACATAGGATATAGGATATACTGTTTATTTATTTAGTATCTCTTCAGTCCAAGTGAAATAGGTAAAATACGTTTATGAAAAGGCCTATTGTTTCGCAAATAACATAATGGTATGTTATTTGTGAAAAAAATAGGCGATAGTGAAATCATGATCGTATACAGATACAGATAGCCTGTAATGTGAATACAGTATACTGTATGCAATGTTAGCATACTCTGACAAAAGTCTGGAATTGCCAGAATCACTAACATGATTGAACATTTGCTATCCTAATGGTGTATTTGATCACAGACATGTTATGAGTAGACACTGATATAAACAATATAATACAGTGCCCTCCACAATTATTGGCACACAGATGTGTAAAAAGGCTTGTAAAAAAAAATCACCTTTTGGTGAATAAACTTTAATTTAAAAAATGTAAACATCCAGCCAGCAAGTAAATGTATTCATAGAAAATGTTAACAAGAAAGAATTATTTCTAACAAAACCACATGTGCCACAATTATTGGTACCCCTAGAAAGTCTTATGAACAAAATGTAACGTGAAGCTTTTTTCCCGTTTATATTTTACTTTTTTAAATTGATCAGAGTGTTTAGGAACTTTCGAGCAGTAATCCATGACTTCCTGTTTCACTGGGGTATAAATATGAGGTGACACATAGGCCATATTTCCTTATTCATACATCAACATGGGAAAGATAACAGAACACACAAATCAAATGAGGGAAAAGTGTGTTGAGCTTCATAAGTTGGGAATGGCTATAAATAGCTACTCACCTGAAAATGCCCATATCTACTGTTAGGGCAATACTTAAAAAGGTCAAAGCAAATGGAACTGTTACAAACTTGCCTGGAAGAGGACCCAAGTTTACTTTGCCCCCACGCACAGTGAGGAGGATGGTAAGAGAGGCAAACAAATCCCCAAGGATCACTGTTGGAGAATTACAGAGGAGATTAGCATCTTGGGGTCACCAGGTCTCCAAAACTATCATTAGACGCCACCTCCATGCCAACAAATTATTTGGAAGGCATGCCAGAAAAAAAGGACGATGGTAAAAGCTACTGGAACTTTGACTGGAACCGTGTTCTATGGTCAGATGAAACAAAACATTAGCTTTTTGGCAACAAACACTCAAGGTGAGTTTGGCGTAAAAAGAAGGATGGCTATAACGAAAAGAACCTGATTCCCACTGTTAAGTATGGTTCTGTGATGTTGTGGGCTGTTTTTCCTCCAAAGGCCCTGGATGCCTTGTTAGGGTATATGGCATCCTAAACCCATGAAATACCAGGACATTTTAAATCCGAATATGGCTGCCTCTGCCAGGAAACTAAAACTGGGTCGTCATTGGATCTTCCAGCAGGACAATGATCCAAAACATACATCCAAATCAACACAAAAATTGTTCACTGAACACAAAATCAAGCTTCTGCTATGGCCATCTCAGTCCCCTGACCTAAACCCAAGTGAAAACCTGTGGGCTGAGCTGAAGAGGAGAGTGCACAAGAGAGGACCTAAGACACAGCCTTTTGAGGGGAAGGGGGAAGGGGGTAAAAGAAATACAAAAGTTAAAACGCATTAAACATGACAAGACAAAACAGAGCAGAGAACAAGAATAGTTGCAGTACTCATCTTTACCAGGGGTGCCAAAAATTGTGGAGGGCACTGAATATCTCAGCTTGCTATCCTTGACAGTTGGTGATGTAAACGTCAAGTTGAGACAATTTAAAAAAATAGTAATAGGGTGAATACTCCAAACAATTATGGTTTAATGCATAGTCACTGTGGATGTATTTCGGCATCAAGCCTTCTTCAGCACAGAGTCAGTTATTTTTTACTTATACATTAAGTCTTTCACATAGAAAACAAGGGGTGAGTAATGTTCTATAGGTGCTAAGTCTGTCTGTGTTCTGAGTACGATGTAAGGTGATATTTGTGCTGGGGTAGGCTAGTAATTGGTTCCAAATGCAAACATTTGGGTCTTCCCTCAACCTTATCCCCACTATCCCCCTGTGTGGAGACTGAATCACACATCGGAACATCTGGAATTCTTCTGAAATAAAGTAATCAAAATTGACGCCAAGCTGGTCTGTGAAGTTTATCCCCCAGAGTAAGCAATCTGGCTCGGGATCAATATGCAGTGTAAAGAAACGTTTTCATTAACAACTAGCAATGTTTTATGGTATATGATCATATACAGCAGTGGGACATACTGTAGCATGCAGCTGTTGTCAACAGACCCTGTTTGTAAATGTGTTGGGCTGGGGCTGTCTTTGCCATCTGGCTGATCCCTTTGAATTGAGTTAAAATGGAGGGGGCCTTGACGTTTGGACTTGTATACAGTTGTACCCTGAAGGGAGTCCGAATTTAACAAATTCCTGATTATAACTACCTGGGTATCTGAATAGATGATTAACTGTCCTTTAAAACGCATGTTGAGAAACTGATCAAGAGTTTGAAAGTTAGAGTTGTTAGTCCTGCTTCACCTTTGAAAATAGGAGAAAGTACAAAAAATAGGCGACTATGGTGACACAATTGACATGCACGTGCCAGCCTCAGTTGTTAAACCACTAAACTTTGTTTATCACTCTCATCTGTGGCATATTTCTAGGGATAGTTTCAGTCTCCACCATTTTCTTTTGTATCCATGTGTGGGTCTTTGACTTCGAGAAGGGCTTATCATTGGATTTTGTAATGCAAACACTTTTAAAACATTGAACTCTTAGAGCTACTTTGAATGTCCCACAGAATGAGATAATCTGCTTTTAGCTACTGTGCTCCTCAGACGTACGATATTCAGGGTAGACCAAGGTTGGAGCATTGATCCCACACGGCCGTTTTAAGACCTTGTTTAGGGACCAGCTCTCAGAGGCATGCCCTTGTTTTGATTAGCCTAAGTATTGTGTTTATTGTATTATTTAGCCTAGTATTTTCCTGTGTTGTATATTAAATGTATTGCTTTGGATTTCTATGTGGACAGGGTACACCCGCAAAAGAGAACTTGGTCTTAGTGTGTTTCTCCTGGATAAATAAAGCTTAACAGATGCAGCACAATGGACACATGTTATCTTTTAGCCTTAATTATCTCACTATCCACCATTTTGTATTGATTCTGTATCCATATAGGCTACTCTGAATCGAGAACAAAATCTGCTGCATATCAATTCAAACATGTTTTCTCTATGCACTATAATGTGTTTTATTCTACATTTCTCAGAAAACCTGCTGGTGAATGGTTTTGATTGAACGGGGCCCCGTCAGTCCTGTCATTTATATGCTGCTGTTGCGTTCAAGAAAAAAAGACAACCTGCTGATTGAGGTTGGCATGAGATGCTGATGTCTGTAGGTGGTTCTCAGGGAAGGTACAGAGAGAAAACCCAACCACTGTCAAAATGTACACCAGCTCAACCATCCATGCAGCTCTGACAGTCTCCACAGCTGTACATTTTACGCTATGTGAAGCCCAATAATTAGTATTCAGTTTTAAGCTTGGTAAGGAAGCACACACAACAACACACACACACACACACACACACACACACACACACACACACACACACACACACACACACACACACACACACACACACATTCATCCACTACTGCACACACCTTGTTCATAGTATTGTCAATTTTTTCAAGGCCTCAGCTCTCATGATGAAATTCAACTGTTCAGATTTGGTGTAATTTGTGTCACTGTTACACTTGTCAGCCCTAAGCTGTCAAGGGAAGCTATTCTTTCCCTGTACAAATCCAAACATGCCAGTTCTGCCTCATGCGGCTGGTGGATGACAGTCAGGGAGGATCATTCTTTCTCAGTATGCAGTTCCCTTTCAGTTGAACCAGCCAGCTGTTTGTTTTTAGAAAATGTTCTGATTGGAGATGTACTGTAAGTGAAGTACTGTACAGTACTGTACGTGTCTGTAATGAGATTTGTCAAAGCCAATAATTTCGCCTCTGAAGTGGACTTGGAACCTGATGATTAGCTGAAAATGGATTCCATTTCACCACAATGTCAATAACACTGACATGCACATGTGTAATTACACCGCGATTAGCAACCAGTCTGCCTGAGAATTGATGTATTTGTTAATAATTGAGTGTTGTCCTATTGAAAATGCAATGATACTTAGACACACATCAGTTATTGAATTTCTGTATGTCATCTGAACATAATAGTAATTCTTATTTTTCTATTGGCCCTAGAACAGTAATCTTTAGCCTATTTTCTCAAAAACGAAGTAACTCTTAAGATTGAGTGGCATTGATAAACCAAAAGAGAAACTGTTGTTTGTGTTTTGTCCTACAGGCAGGAGTAGCAGGACGAATCAGCAGGCCCCAGGACAAACCTCCCTGTCACTAGAGATGGAAAGCCTGGCCAACTGCATTGAGTGATTGTTAGCATTAGTGGCTCTGAGTGTGATTAATATGCCTGCTCCTCACATAGCACTCAGAAAAAAAGAGAGGTGTTGCTTAAAACTGAACAGGGGTGGCCACATTTCATCCTTTTAAAGAAGATAATGCATAACCCCGGCCAGGCTGCTGCATGTGACAGAATGGATGGCTCTCGGAGCTCAGGTGCGGCTGCATTCATTCCTCAAGCCCAAATCAGAGTGAATATGTCCCCTGCCCTAATGAGCTTGTTGTGTGGGAAGCTGTGAATGCTGCTGAGATGCTGAGAGAACACACTGTGCTCTGGTTTAGTGAATTCTCAACTCCCATAATTGGTGCACTATGATGGTGATTTTTTGTTTTGTTTGAAGCAGCCCCATAGCATCTGCTTGTTTTTCTGGGCCTCCTGTCTCCTATGGCCATACCACTCCCTCAGTGTCCACTGGGCCTGTTGCGTTCGCTGAGCATTTGGGCTCAAGTTTGAAATTATGCTGATACTGATGCTGGTGATGATACTTCTGTCAAACCCTGTACCACAACTTTTTTTGTTTTGTTTTTGAAAGGTCATCACTCTGGAACCCCCACAAAATGAACCGTACATTTTTCCATTTATATAAAATACGTATCTTATGAATGGGGAAACAAAATAATTAATATATAATGAAGGATATTGCTTTATAAAAGTCAACTGTTTGTCTGCATTTGTAGTTATATACTTGAGGTCTTTTTTTTTTCTTCCCTTACAACCCGTTATGAAAGTGATTGATGAAGTAAAGTAAAGTCTTGATTCATGATTTAACCACAACAGTACCTTAATCATGGACATGACGTGCCTCCTTCATCCTCCCATCATTGTGTTTCTGGGGAGAGACTTTGAAATGGCCAAGCGATTAACCAGGCTGCATTCTCTCTCGACATCTGTAAGAGGTTCATCTGTGCAGCAGAGATCCCAGGCTTGGGCACTCCCTCCGTGCCCCTATGGAAAAAGAAGCCTGCCAGAATGAGCAATGATGGTGAGGGCCCTGATTATTAGGATTAATTGTCTTTTACTCATGCAGTGGAGCCAGTGTGCCAGGGTAAAGCAAGGTGGAAATAATGAGGGCCAGCCAGTAATCGTCATGTTTTCTTTGAAACCACCCTTCACGAGACAGTTGTTTTAAGGTCCTTCGTCTGTCAACACCGCCGAGATTGGCGTTACGGGAAAAGAAAACTTTATTTTGGGGAAAATAAAGGTGAGCTGTAAAGTGCACCACCTTTGTGAGGTATACTGTTCACATAGAACAGTGGTGATGGGATCACTGAGGGGTTTAACAAATACCACAGAGTCAGAGTAGAAAGCTGTGTAATGCTGGGTGGTCTTCCCACCCCCGCACACCTGCCAGGGTAAAATCCAGGGGTGTGTCTAAAGCGATGTGACCCCTGCTCTTCATTACCTTCCCTTTGACCTCCTATACATCACTGATATTGATTATCACACATGTGACAAACTCCCCTCTATCACAAGCATGTGGTTGCCTGTAGAGATGTAATGGTACATGACAAAGATGCATGTGTTATGGAAAAATACAATGAAATTATTGTTTTCTTTCCCTCCATATTTTTTGGGCGGGGTGATATTGGGGGATACGTAGTTTTGAGAAAGACAGCACCTGGAATGTCTTAAGATAAACAGAGGGCCTTTCAAAGACCTTCAGATTACAATCTTTTGTATTAGATGCTTCTTAGTCAAGTGTGAAAATGTTGCCTTTGTCAATGTACCAAAACTGAGATATAGCCATGTCACTCACTCAACACTCACTTCTTCAATGTTCTTACTAACAAGGCTTTTTTTGTATTTATCTGCTCCTTACTTATTCAATCCATGTAGATAACGTGGTAAAGTTATGTTTGTTTCTCTCCCTCAAAGTCAAACGGAGCAGATTCCAGGGAAGTATACAAATAGATGCCTCGCTGCAAACAAAGCATCCAAACAGCTGTCACTTCCAGGCATGTTCATTTATCATTATTAGATAATAAGTGGGGAATAGCCCCTGAAAACCTCTATTACCTTTATGTACTTCCCAGAAGTGTGCCATAGATAACAGATGAGGCCGG
Source organism: Nansenia antarctica (assembly GCF_963989245.1). Classification (NCBI taxonomy): domain Eukaryota; kingdom Metazoa; phylum Chordata; class Actinopteri; order Argentiniformes; family Microstomatidae; genus Nansenia; species Nansenia antarctica. The sequence continues at coordinate 18,941,391 of NC_137679.1, read as the reverse complement.
ACCCAATGTAAAATTAAATTGCTTTTTATATTGGTTGCAATTAATGGCTTTTTAGAAGCACTGCAGATCAGTGCATTTGGGGATGTGTCCTATCAACACCTCCTGGGGATTAACCTGCTTCACATGGGCCTCTGACTACATGCACACCATTCTAATCTGTTCCCACTCAGACAAGCCCCTCGGAATAACTTTCACAAACTTTCAGTTTGATGATGGAATATCTGTCAGTAGGATGTCATTAATTTTGCACATGATTAAGTGTATTTAGGACACTTGTCAAACAAATGTTTGGGGCTATACCTAGCTGTAGCACAGGCAGAAAGTTCCAATAGCCCCTGCAGTGTGCGGTTATGTATATTTTTTACATTCAGGGAATGTGTTTTAAGTGTTTTTAAATTCAACGTCATGCTTGATAGGTGATTTCTCTCAAGGTGACAGGATTTGAGTTAATTTCATTTTGACTAATCATTGTTGTCTGTTTCATTAAGGACATTTAATTTGAATCCGTCCACTTCTATATCAGTCCTTCACAATAGCAGTACATCCAGTATGCCTAGTTTGTATTTTCCATGGGTTACATTAATCAACATCTTTCATTCTGATCATTTGTGATTGTGTATTTTCCCATTTGAGAGTAAGGCTTATTGTTGTCTTTGTATTCTCTGATTTGTTGTTTCTGTGTCTTGTTGAGTTTGCAGGCACCTCTGGGCCACCACAAACATCCCAACGGCTTTGGCTGTGACAATATGCTGGCTGACACAAAGTCATCGGAGAGATGCCTTTTATTCCGGGATACAACTCCAAATCTTGCATAGCCTTGGGTGAGAACCGAGGATGGGAGGAGCAACTTACAGTACGAGGTACAATGGAGGCACTGAACATGAACTAATCAGTGCTTGGGGAATATGTTTGTCACTGTTCGACTTTCAAGGGAGTCAAGGGAGGGAGACTGTTTTGAAGTTGTTTCTCATCCACAACAAATCCCTCTACAGCACTTCTACTTCCAATAATAGTGACTGGTTCAAATGCCAAATTGTGCCCTAACATAATATTGTCCACACCATGTGGAAACATAGTATACCATTTGTGTGTGTGTGTGTAGGTGTGTGTGTGTGTGTGTGTACATACATGCATGCGTGTATCACACACACATACATATACAGTGTACGTGTGTGTCTGTTTGTATATTGTATTTGCGTTTGTGGAGGGGGCTGGTGGCAGCGTACCAGATAGTCACGAACCTAGAAGACTCGATTTACCATTTCAAAGATGCCAGTTTTTCTAAAGTTTACACACACTCTCACACAAGCACACTCCCACACACTGCTTCCCCAGCTTGTCGACGTGCAACGTGGGCTGTGGAGGTTCGTACGAACAGATGGGAGGAACAAACCGCCGTAAAATAAAGTTAAACTAGAACAAAATGACTATGCAAGTGGCGTTGCCGCCCTTTGTTTGCCAGGAAGGTGATCCTCAGCATCTGGGGATGATGGAACGCATGATTAAAATTACCAGAGGGAATGATTAATATCTCCTTAAAGCACACACTTCCAGCTTATCAATCATCTCATTACACAGGAAAAGTTAATTGTGTGAGGGGAGGGTTGGGGCCCCTGAACCATGAAAAAGTAGCCCTCCCCTCGACATGTTTACTTACACAACAGAACAGACCCAATGACTCTATGTGCTTCTCCCCACTACTCCTTTTCTCATGAACAATCTTTAAGCATGTGTAAGACCTGCACTGTATTGAATATGTGCGGTTATCTCCAGGGGAGGCAAGGTTGAAATAGTCGGTTTGTTAAAACAAAGTAATTCCACATGGAACACTGTCTTCTGATTATATTGCTCAATGGTTTCAGTTTTATCCGATAGCTCATTTTAAGACAGTGCCTTGTTGAAAGATCAAGATCCGAAGGGGAAAACCCTCAATAATTAGATACGGCAAATCACTGCACTCCAGTATAATAGAATTAAAGCACTAGGACATTTAACCCTGATATATGTATGTTTAAGTCGGAATAAATGATGCAGCGCTTGCCGTGTTAACACGGCTATGTGTGGGCTAGTGTGAATGTGTGTCTGAAGATTATTTAAACACTAAGCCGTGGTGAGTGTGCATATGTGAGGAGAAGAGGGGAGGTAGGTAGGGGTCCCTGTGCCTACGATGGCCCGGCTTGCCCTTGCCTCGCCTCCCTCCCCCTAGCTGCCGGTGTGTCCTACTCTTTGCCCTCTCTGCTCCGCTGCGCTCGCTCCCGTCCCCCCCCCTCCCACCTCTCCCTGCGTGCCTGCGCTGCCTGAGCCAGCTGCTCCCACTTCATCTTCAGCAGCGTCACCAGGCGGGGTATTAATCATGTTTTTCGAGGGGGACACTCCGCTATTTATCTCCCTGACACTTTCAGCATTCAGAGGCCCGTTGCTGGGCACAGCCCATTGAGTAGTAAGATTACACATTACCTCGCTCCATTGCCTCTGCCTGCCCTCTCCATTGACTGGCTGTTCAACGGTGGCATGGTGCTTGCACGATCGGACATAATTTATGCCTTACATGTATAAAAAAGACTATCCTTTTTTTTCTCCCCCCCTTTCCACTTTAACGTAAGCCTAAGTGTAGCATGTGCACTTGTAATGGTGATCATCTGTATGTGCTCCATCTACTGGGCAGCATAAACATACACTAACGTTGTAGTGTGGTTGTGTTAGCTCGCATAGACAGCACATTCATTGTAATGGGAAATACTGTAGTTCTAGTCACTTGAACCTTGACAATAAAACAAGTCACATGGCTCTATGATTACTTTTAATTCGGAGTTGCTCCTACTGTGGCTGGTAGCTAGCTCCATCACTCCAAACTATGGAGGCACTGTCAAAATACTCTGGTTATTAGATAGTTATAGTCATATTCATAGACTCCATTCTGTTGGTAGGATCAAAGGCAAGCCGGATATCATCGTAAGATTGTTATTATTGCATCCAAGTTAGGGTGAATATTGTACCAATCCCGTCAGCTTCTTTAACACAGTGATGATTGCAGTAAAATACTTACCTCATATTTAGGTTTTGGCAAACGTATGTGTACTTTTTTTCCCAATGATGCAATCAGTGGAAATTAAGACATCTGTTACCTCCAATTATTTGCATTGACCCTTTTCTCACTTATCTCTCTCGCTGCATCTTGAAACACTTCAAAAACACTTCTCAGAGTCACACACACACTTCTCCAAGTAGTGGTTAATGGTTCATCGCTTGTCATTCTGTAACAGAAATAACCCCTTCATCCAACGGAAATGCTTTGGAAAGCGAGTATTTATATCAATCAAATCACTACAGCACATATCCTGGTCTGGTATTTTCTACAAGCATGTGCAGTATGGTATACAAGCAAGTTGGTAAAATGAACATGAATCCCAAGCTGACGTAACATGATTCCTCTTTCCTGTGGTGCAGCGTGGAAGTTGTTAACACAACTGAATTACACAGAAGATGAGAAAAAGGTGTCTTGGAGAAACAGGAAACGGTTACTGTGGGCTGGTAGCCCATCTAATGCACTGGTGTGAACGCTGAATGAATGAGAGATTCTCCAGGGAACTCTTTAGCTTTTGCTATGAATTTTGAATGGGAGTGTCAACCAACTCCTCCTCAGCTGAAAACGGAGTGGGAGAGTGTGTTGAAATCCAGCCAAATAGTAGATTAAGAGGAAGTACCTTTTTAAAATAGTGAGTGAAGCATGCCCACCTCTCCCACATCTTTCTCTCTCTCTCTCTCTCTCTCTCTCTCTCTCTCTCTCTCTCTCTCTCTCTCTCTCTCTCTCTCTCTCTCTCTCTCTCTGCCCGAACACTAAAGAGTACTGTTCATCATTTATCATTTTTTGTTATGATCATCTTACACCTTTGAGTCAATGTTAGGACATTGCTCAATCAGTGCATTTCAAGAGATCACAGGGAGAGTGGATATTCAACTGAATATCTGAATCACCTCTCGCTGCTGCCTTATCCACAAAGAGACTCTCACTACTCTGTGTGTCAGACTAAGGGAGGCCGTTAGAAAATAAGATAGAAGCCACGTATAGTCAGACGAGCTGTTGCTACATTGTTCGGGATCAAGATATAAGAGACGAGATTCACATTCCACAGACTAATACCACCTGACACTCAGCGAAAACTTTTTTCATGGTAATTTGCCCTTCACTTATCTTGTAAATCTTGGTGGAAAAACTGAAGGGGTGATAGGTGGCTATTAACCAGAGAAAACAGCCCCTAGGCAGAGTGGAGGGGTGGGAGACCTGTGTTTTTGTTCTCTCTCTCTCCTCTCTCTTTCCTCTCCCTTTTCCTGTTGGTAAAGTCAGAACCCAAAGTTTAGAAGAAAGATAGAAGTAGAGGGGGCGGACGACTTCTATAGAAAAAGTAAATCTATCCCAACCTATCAACATGTGGGCATGCTGTATCACTGTTTAATGCTAGTTGGGAGTTGTGTTATTTTTGCTTGGCCTGGGGACTCCAAAGGGCCTCAAGAGAAGTGATTACAGTCAAAGAGAAAATCCAGCACATGAAACTTGTCCCCCCCCCCCCGTTCTCTCAACAGTCCCCTGGGACTTGTTACAAGCACATATGGTTCAAATTCCAAGTGTGAAATGGGCCTAAACACCAATTATTTTATGGTAGAGACCTAAACACAAGAGAAAGATTTTCAGCCTTGCAACTACTTAGCTTAGATTAGCTTTGCCTATGTTTCATATGTACAGAAAGGTTTTACAACATACCGTGGTGTCCCAATGTAGTATTAACATGAAGGACTCCCACGCCCGCAGCTCAGGCCAGTTGTTTTATGAGAATCCAACCCCAACCCTCCCTAGGCCCCTGCTGCCAGTGGTTCAGGCTTTCTGCGCTAATATGAAACAGGAAATGGTAGCATCAAGGCTGAGGGGGCGTAATTTTTACCTACACTGCCTGTAATTTGTTGACTTTAGAACCATAAGAAGTGGGTGTTGGTAAGGGGGTGGGGGGCACGGGGCATGACTTAATAATAAACCGTGCCTAAGGCCTTTGGAAGGCTATTTCAATTTAAATGAACAGCATTTACATAGGTTTTTGGCTTACACATTTTAGCATGCTTGCATATTAGGTCAATTAGATTTTCTGTTCCATTTGTTTTCCCGTTCTGTGTCTCTGCACTTTGTTCACCAATTACCATGGTGACCTAGGGACATATTGGTCCTGACCTATGCATTGGGGGTTGAAATTCCTCACAAATTAATTCAGCCAGATAAGCATTGGCAAGCATGCTTTGATTTTACACATGGATCAAGTGTCACCGTCCCAAGAGACATTGCACCTACGGCTACCTATCAGCAATGCTCCTCTCTGTTGTGCATATCAGTGTAGAAATGCAGATTTCATGATATTCCATGTTAAATGGCAGTATGCTGAAACATACAGAGGTTGTTCCTCTGCCTAGTAATCACATGTTGTTGGTTTTGTTTGTGCTGCTTTGTCGGATTTAATGGTAAGCTTTGTAATAAGCTTTGTTGGACTGACCACGGTTGTTATACAACATTACAACATTGTTACCACCTAGAGCTTGTGTAGATTATAGATGTCAGTGTGTGGGGTGTGTGGGCGTGGGTGTGTGGTTGTGTGGTTGTCATTGGCCTGGTTGTTTGGTTGTACCTGACATGTCTGAACATAAGGCAGGTATTTTGAAAAGTTAACCGTCAGTCACAATGTCATTCTGTTGGCTTCTGTGTAGACTGTGGCTCTCACATGAAAGCCCTGGACTCCTCTCAAAAACCTGGGAAATGGAGCTCAGAATATAGCACTGATAACAAGAATTTGGCTTCAAACAAGGAAAACATCAAATACCTCAGTGCTCTGTGTGTGTGTGTGTGTGTGTGTGTGTGTGTGTGTGTGTGTGTGCGTGTGCGTGCGTGTGTGTGTTTGCGCATGCTTGTGTGTGCGCGCATGTGTGTGTGTGCGTATGTGTGCACTTATGTGTGTGCTCTTGGCTCTAATGACACAGTATGTTGTGGTTGAGGCCATAGGATTTGGACATACATTCACCTTGCTTTTGATGAACCGAAATTGAGACTAGAAGAAAGGGGACAACATTTGGACCAGGGATTCACCAAAGGGAATAAGATGAAACGAGAGAAGACTAGATGGGTAGTGAAAAATACTGTCATGACCAACAGAGTGGTTCATTCATCTGCTGTAATTCAGGGCATTAGTGCCTTATGGAGCAACATTGTCAAAGCTACAAACAAGAATTGTTCTAGACTTCAGTAGTCACATCTTTCGAAATGTACATTCTTTCATGTAGTACATTTCACAGCACAATCCAATACAGTACCTTTCATTGTTGTGTTATGATAGGAGCAGTAGGCGTATTACTTACCAAAATAAAGGATTGTCTATTCAGTTATTTAGTCAGCCAGGACGATGAGTGTATATTGCATGTGTACCGTATCCTTTTTGCTTTCTTTTTTTCTTTTTTTCTTTTTTTTACATTAAATATATTCCAATAACTGACATATTCCTGTAGTTAATAATTTGTTTTCCCAAAGTTAGTTAACCCAGTCCTTTGTCTGTGATTAAACTGGGGAATTTGCTTCTACCCCAATGTTTTGACCTTAAGAGTAATAGTACCAATAATAAAGTGTTACCATGATGAATCACCTCTATCTCAGGCTGATTCCTTGAGGACGGGTGATATTCTATCTCCAAATTTTCTATTGATTCTGATCATACTCTGTAAAGTTGTGGCATGACCTCTCTTTACAATTCTCCCACCCATAGTGTCTCTGAGCATCTGAGCCTCTCCTCAGTGGGAAGACTCATTAATGCTTTTGCAAGTGGCTTTATTGCAAGGTCTCATTTTTGTCCTCTATGATTGATTGTTGACATAGAAAAAGATTGGAATGGCTCTCTTCTGTGATTGGTTTATTAAACAACTACAGACTATCCATTACTAAAGTCATTGGTCTTTTGTAATCCCACAATGCCTGATCCCAATCTGTATCATTTTTAGAATGAATTTTAGTTTTTGTCTGGCTTTAAAAAAGCATATTAAACATATAGCCAGCCTTTCTGCATCATATTCACACTGTTTTCAAAACCTTACTTTACTAGATTACAGTTTTCTTTTACAAAAAGTAGTTAATATGACTTCTCTCTCAAGTGGGACACAAGACCTAATAGTGTTTACAGCTTGAACACAGAATGTTAAATGAGAGTGACACAGTTAAGAATCTGCCTGTTTTAAGTCAACATAGACTGAACTGAATATTTCTAATTATGTCAAATTAAAACGTTATTGTTTAATTGTTGGTTATAGTTCTCTACACTTTTTTTTTTCAGAGTGTGTTTATTTTTCACTTTTCCTTTATGGATATATGTGTATATTTCAATCCACCCACATGTAGATGTAGCTAACGGTTCAAAATATGGAATTTCAGAGCCATTTTAATTAACTCATATTTTTATCTGTAATTGATTTAATTATTAAAAGCAAGTACATCTGCTGGAGTAATCAGTGTAATTGAGGTGTTGTGTGTTTAATGGGTTGTTCATTAAGGGCTCTGAAATGAAATAACTCCTGCCATTTCAACTTTTAATGTTTTTAATATTTACTTAGTGGCCATTTGCCTTAATTAAATTAAAATGAGATTAAAAATATGCATCTTTTTATTCTAATGTATTTGTACCTTTATAACTAATTTAAAAAATATTGATCTAATCACGAAGAAGAAAAAACACAACTAGACACTAATGGTCATGTCCTTGTTTTTTTTTCCAGTAATTAACTTCTGTTAGGTGTTCCTTTTCATTCATCTAATAGAGGCTTCCCACCTAAAACTACTAATGTCTTTCCTCAATATTTATTGAATTAATTTATTGTATATCGAAATGTATCAGAGGATATATTCATTTGAACTTCACAGTTGGAATAGGAATTCCAAGCCAATAGTAGTCTATACAAAGATGGGAAAATCATTGATCCCTTATTGCTGTCCCAAAGGGTCCACCAGTGAGGTAAAATTAAGAAGCCCTTAAACTCTGCAATTGGCAATAATGAGCTATCATTACTCAAATTACAGCGAGCACTGATTGGGTTTAAAGTAATGAAGAAAACAACATGATCAATCATCATCAAGGCCCATGGCCGTCATGTTGGAGCCCAGGCCGTGAGCTGTGGCTGCTGGAGCAGGGCTCCATCTACAGGGGCCAAGGCTGGAGCATGTCCGTGGGGCATCCATCCATCCTCCTCTATCAGGCTCTGGGACACCGCGACTTAGGACAATCTTACTTGAACTTTAAAAAAAGAATAATAATCTCTCCACTGCCATTCTACAGTTGGTGATAATGTGCTCTACTATTCAGATTAGTGCATGGAAGTTTAAGTCATACACTGATTGTGCTCATCAGGAAATCCTAATACATTGAATTTACTGTGCTTATATTGTTCTGAATGCAAGCCTTTTTCTTGCTTTAATTCTCTGGATATTACCATTATTATTGCCAGAGTTGAAATTGAATTTGTAAGTGAAAAAGGATGAGGTGAATAGCTACTTTCTATAATCCCAGTTTTATAGAATAGACTGTCGAGCACTTGCACCACCTATTATTATTCTAATACCCAGCTCCACTTATTTCAATCTAAATTGCTGACAAAATGGTTTTCTAAAGTAAGTAGTCTTAAGGAAAGGAAAGTCATTTAGGCCTGGTTCATCATAGATAGCTCTGTTAAGATAAGAGACTCCCACAATAGACCAAATCTAAGTCATATTAAGAGGAATATGCAGATGGCCAAAAGAAATCCCTGTGGTGATGAAGAACTATTATGAGATGAATTAGGTGGCTGATGACTAGAGAAAGTGTGCTGTGGGTGTCTTGTATGTAGCGACTGGTGGTGGTGGGGGGTATTACTCACTTCACTTGAGATTACTCCATGAAGCAGTTATCAATCGGTCCCTCCTTGTTGATGTGTTCTCGTTGATTGAGTTGTTTAATCGGCCACCACTTCTCTTTACCTCTTCCCTGTTCACCTCCTCATAACATCTGCCCCCAATCTCTGGCATGCAGAAGCATGAGGCGCGCACCACTAAAGTTTTATTGCTGATCCAATTGCTGATAAGATTCAGCGTGCATGAAAGCTCCGAAAGTTGCCTACCATCAATAATGAGGTCTCATTTACACAAATTACTCTGAACGCTGATTAGGTATTATCTAACGGCAAGGGCCACCTCGATCAATCATCATCAACCCATGGAGCGTCAATGGACATCGAAAGGTTAACCCAGATGTAGGAGGCCCCTGGCAGTGTCAGCAGAATCAGTGAGGGAGGGCCTCTATGCTGTCGATAGAGCAGCCAGACAATTAGGTAATGATTAAAATAGCGGCACCTGGGAGTCAATAAGAAAATGAGCCATCCCGGCATAATTTGAGAATGATTTGTTTACCAATCTATACAGCTGTAGAAGAAAGTCACTGAAGTGCAATGGAGTAAATGCAGTTGCTTCTTGCGCTCTGCCACTCCAAACAACTTTTTTTTTCAAGTGCTCTCCTGCCTGTGCTCATTGCCCCTTTACCTGGAGCAAGCCCGCTCTGGGCCTGTACAGAAAGGTGAAGCTCTCACACATAGGAAATCTGTTTTACTGCCATCATATGGGTTCTCAACGGTGATTCCACCATCTCCTACCACAGTGGCTTGCATAGAGTACACTGCACAGTCATACCTGTAAGTATGTGCGGTTTGTCAGTATGCAACTCGATACGATACTGTAGCATCATCTGGTTTCATATTGAATATTTTTCAGTACCTACCTCTAATTTTACAAGCAAAAAAAAAGTCTCCTTTTCTGTTTATCATATTGTGTGTGTGTTGGCTCTCATCGTTTCTTGTCTCTTGTTTAGAGTATTGGCCATTTGTGTTTGTTTTTGTGTGTGTTGACTGTTTGTGTATTAAGATTGTCTGTGCAAGTCAATGTGTACTGCATGTGTCTGTGGACTGTGGCACCTGTGTGGGAGGAGTGTTTATGCAGTAATACATCAGAGGCTCTTAGGCGTGGGCCAGAGATGTTTAGAGCCTGGGTTGTTCAAAGAAACAGCTGGTAGGTTGGCATGTAATGTAGGTGATAATGTCAAGTGACAGGAGACAATATACAGGTGGTGGAATGAAAACAAAGATGGATGGGTGATCTTTTTTTTGAAGAGTATATGAAAGTTGAAAAAGATATGAGTCTATTTCAGGAACAACAATACAGGTGCAGCAGCATGGGGATTATTGCGTGGTAGGACGCATGGGATGATTGACAGCTGATTCCGGGTCAAAGGGTCATCCAGAGAAGATCCAGACACAAGGCTCGATGACTTTGTTCAGTGCACGAGCAGGAAATGAGTTTTCTAAACCAAAAGTGTTCTCGATTCCTGACATTTTGCCCAAGCAATCTACGATATTGCATGCAAATAAAGGTCGACTAATACACCTCGCCATGGACCAGTCTTTCACGTAGTGTAAACTTTCATTTTCTCTATGTTAAAAGAATGCCATGTTTGTATTGCTCTTTTATTTGTGTTCTCTGTCTCTGTACTGTACGCATTATGTCTAATTGTGGTTTACATGCAGAGAACATACTCATCATTGGTTACCCAAACCTGTCGGATCTCGCTGATTTGAATAAGGAAATGAAAGCGGACCATATTAATTGGCCCTCATTGTTTGACTATTACTTACTCTGGAACAGAATATGAACACGTGACCCCTAATTTCCAGAATATTTGCACTGCATTGCTGAGAACCGGATAGCAAATAAGAAGCAATCATGAAGAGAATGAAAGTGCAGGTGGTCTGCTAGAGGATCTATGCACCTTCACTCTCTGCACAAATGCATATTTACAGTGTATAAGTAGGCTAGCTATGTACCCTGGGATGGATTGTTGTCATTGTGATTTTATTACTCTTTTAGTATTTTCTGTTGGTGCTGTTTTTAGTTTGTGTGTGTGTGTGTGTGTGTGTGTGTGTGTGTGTGTGTGTGTGTGTGTGTGTGTGTGTGTGTGTGTGTGTGTGTGTTGTTTTCACCTCAGCTTTAGGCCGACATGAAACTAAAACTGCAACATCAAATTATATTGTAGTAGAAATATTATTCAAACACTATACTAGGTTGATAGTCAATCATACTTCATTGAACCAAAATATGACACAGGCATAATTGAAAGGTGTTTGTGTATTTACAGTGGAACAAGGGGACTCGATAGCCCTAACATATAGCACATACACCGACGCTATTGCTTAAAGAACTGAGTACACCTTTCTCACAGAGACCCATGTGACACTCACCCATAATCCTAAATGTAGTCTCCCAATCTATACCCCCTACAAGCAGGTTCAAGCCAAATATTTGCTCTTTGGAAAACCTGTTACCCACATCAGCTGGTGGGCTTGGTTTACATCCCACCCCATAAGGCGGGAGTGCAGAGCCATGCTGTGAGTATCCACTAATACAAATTAACTCCTTTGGTCAGGTCCAGCAGAATGATGATGGCTAATAGCAGTGAACAAACAGAGCAACCTCCTTATCTAATGGATACCAGTGGGGCACGACAGTGATATGGTGAAGCGTGCAGGGCCCCGTTGCCTCTGGATGGAGACGAGTGCTGCGTCACCATCAGGATTAACACATGTCCCCCACAGCCAAGTAGCATGCATCTTCCAGTGTCTGTCACACAAGTAGGATGATGAGTGTTATTACTTTCACCTTTCAGACAGGGTTTAGACAGAGAGATTATTAAATTAACCACAGGGCCATCGCTGTTGTGCCCATAAGTACATAAGCCACTCTTGGGGCCGTGCTCTCTGTATCTTCAGATATGACTGTAGCTGTCCTCAGAGAGGCACTATGGCACAGAGGTGACTCTAGGTTTTACACCCGCGTTGGCCTTTTGTGTCACGTGCAGCCGTGCTTTTTCAGATCTGATGTACAGTATGTGCTGTGCAGGGCCGTTCTTTATTGGGGAGCGTTCTCTCCTCTGAAACGACACACGCTTGATCGTGTTATAGATAGACACTTTTATGGTAGTTTTATTTTCCTTGGCCCTGTTTTTCATTCTTCATCATGTCAGTTATCTTTGAAGGAACCATCTGCTGCCAGATGCTTTTTTTGTCCACTTCATGTAAATACAGTATATTGGTCAACAGTAATGTATGCCTATTCCAGGTGTGATTTTCTGCTGATGGATGCCTCCTTTACCATGAGGAAATGATTGGCAACTTCCCTTCACAGCAGACGGTGACAGTATACAGTATTACAATCATCCTTATTCTCTAACTTGCAAGGATGTCTTTAGTCTATGCGTTTCATACACTGGATCTGCTAAATCATTGTCAATATATAAATCTGATAATTGTCAGAGCCGACAGCTGCTTGTGACAGCTTTGTTGTCTTGACTCGCTGCATCCTGTCACTCTCACAGGAGGAATAGTGAGTTTTATATACCCTGACTGCTATGCGGGGAGTGGAGACATTTGCACATGAATCAATTGTCAACATCACTGTACTCTGACAACTCTGTGACAGCTCAAATGCACTGAGAAATGTTGTTGTGCATTTTTCGTCTTTGTGGCCTACAAAGTTTGCCCAGGTATATTTTTTTTCCTCATGTGATTCTGAGATGGAATATCAAGGTTATCTCATCATTATGGAAACATAAGTGCAGAAAGCTTCAAAATTATGGACGTGAGGAGAACAGGAAACTAGATGAAACATCTTTCTTTCTTTTTTTTCAAAATATCCCCTCTTTCAACAACTACTTGAAAGTGAGTCACTCAGATTATGATTGAGGCTCTTGTTGCTCAAGATAACTGCTTGACATTTGCTAAATCAGTCAGTGTCAGTCTTGCATACTCAATTTTCCCTCAACTTGAAAGCTGTCTCCAACTTTGGCATTTTGCAATGTCCTGCCAATCAACCAGGATTTGCTGTGGGTATCAATGAGAAAAATAAGGATTTGACAGTATAGTAAACATGAAGTAAGTATTAATTCCTGAAATAACATACAGTACACTGCCTCCCACCATTGCAATCTGATCGAAAAATGACAGTGGCAACAGGGGGAAAAAACAACTCCACAAACCAGATGGCAGATATCAAGTCCTCCTTACAGTATGTCTTTAAATGGTGGTGAAGTCTCGTTAATCTTCCTCCTTAACCCCGTTAGAGTAGGTCCTCTGTAGCAGCCTTTATGTACTTCCTAAAAGCTTGTCTGAATGCCAAAATTAACAACACAGAATGATTTTCAGCCTAGTTAGGCTTAGACTGGGGATGCTCCCAGACATTTGAAAGCCTTTGGCCTTCGAGTCACAGCCCAAGGGTTAATAAGTATTAGGAAAATTAAGATGTGGTGACCTGCTGTCGGCACAACAAGCCACTTACATGGGCAGGCGGTGGCACATTGATCCTCTGTGGTGAAAGGAACACTCTCCAGTTACATTCCAGCCTGAACATCTTTTAAACGTTTGGCCAGTGTCAGTGCTCTCCAAGTGCTCCCGGTGAAAAGATAATCACAGCGATCAGTGTTCTTTTAAGGCTTGACCAGCCACAATAATCTGTTCACATCAACAACCGTGCACTCACTTGTGCCTAATGGCTCTTAAGTTCCCCGGCCCCAGACCCGTCTCACCCCCTCCAACGCATTGCCCGCTAGCTCCAAGGCTGATCAATTAAAACGACTTTAACATTTACAGGCCCATCAATAAGCAGTCCCCCTTGGCTCAACGGTGCCTGCCTGCTACGCTGTACTGGCTGGCCATGGTATGCCTGTGAGGAGTCAGTTGTTTCCAATCAATGGGCTTCAATGTCATAAACAAAGCAAATTCACAGCCAGGGATCGATTAGATGGGAGCTAAATGTTGATTTACTTTCACAGTCTTTATGTCTCCAACAAGAGCTCTTTTTCTCTGTCTGTAAATACAAGCTCATTAGAAATTAATGGTAAATTTTTTATCATTTACATCACTCAATGTTTTTGTGTACTTTATGTGTACAAAGTACATATTTTAGTTTAGTTTGATAATTTGAAGCGAGATATTCGTTAACAGATGTTAATTGCGTTGTATTGTTGTCTGTTTCTTTATGTCTTATGCACCAACCACACCAAGTCAATTTCCTGCATATGCGAATATATTTGGCAATAAAAAAAATCTGATTCTGATCAAGTTTAGCTCAGTTGGTAGAGCATAGTGCAAACAATGCTTAGGTTTTGGGTCCGATTCCCACTAAGTAAGTAAGTAAGTAAGTAAAATGTATTTATACAGCACCTTTCCCAGACCAAGGGTCACAAAGTGCTTTACAAAACAAGGAGGAAACACAAATAAAACATAATACAAGATCGAAAGCCACAGCAGGTTAAAACAGGCAAAACAAGTGAAAATAACTGTCTGTAACAGACAACAGGTGTAACAGCATCAGCAGGACACAGAACCATACTGGGACCATACTGAAAAGTCAATGCACTCACTAAAGCTAAATGGCATATACATGTGGGAATACGGTACATGTGGGAAAACTACGGATAGGGTTAGGTGCTACGTCGACTTGGTACATGCTGGCATGTCTAACCCTACCCCTAACCCTAAAATATTGGCACCCCATGCACTTCTATCAGATAATGCACCACTTCTCCCAGAAATTTGTTGCAATTACAAATGCTTTGGTATTCACATGTTTCTTTATTTTGTTTGCATCGGAACAACACAAAAGCCACAACACTGAGCCAAATCTCATATCATTACACATAAAAATGGACTGGACAAAATTATTGGCTAAAATCGTAAGAAATTATTGTATTTCAAGCATGTAATGCTCCTTTAATTTGTATTTATACTCACCTGTGGCAACCATTTAAAATGGAGAAAAGTTGACTCAACATTTGTGTTGTGTGTCTGTGTGTACCACACTGAGCATGGAGAAAAGAAAGAAGAGCAAAGAATTGGCTGATTGTCCAAAATTGTGGAAAAGCATGGACAATCTCAAGGCTACAAGCCCATCTCTAGAGATTGTAATGTTCCTGTCTCCACTGTGCGCAACGTCATCAAGATGTGTACAGCCCATGGCACTGTAGCTAACCTCCCTGGACATGGACGGAAGAGAAACGATGAAAGATCCCAACGAAAGATTGTTCAAATGGTAGTTAAAAAAACCTAGATCAACAGTGTCAGCTCGCACTATCCGTCGCCATCTGAATGAAATGAGACGCTATGGTACGAGACCCAGGAGGACCCCACTGCTGACACAGAGACATAAAAAAAGCCAGACTGGAGTTTGCCAAAACTTACCTGGGGAAGCCAAAATCATTCTGGGAGAACGACCTGTGGACAGATGAGACCAAAATAGAGCTTTTTGATAAAGCCTATCTTTCTACTGTTTACATAAAACAAAATGATGCCTTCAAACAAAAGAACAGAGTCCCTACAGTCAAACATGGTGGAGGTTTACAGATGTTTTGGGGCTGCTTTGCTCAAAATATAAGCTTCTGGCACCGGATGCCTTGACTGTGTGCATTGCATCATGAAATCTGAAGAATACCAAATAATTTTCGGGCGCAATGTTGGGCCCAGTGTCAGAAAGCTGGGTCTCCATCATGGGTCTTCCAGCAGGACAATGACTCAAAGCATACTTCAAAAAGCACCCAGAAATGGTTTAAGATAAAGCGCTGGAGAGTTCTGAAGTGGCCAGCAATGAGTCCAGATCTAAATCCCATAGAACAGCTGTGGAGTGATCTCAAAACAGAAGTTGAGAGAAGGAACCCTTCAAATGAGAGAGACATGGAGCAGTTGGCAAAAGAAGAGCGGTCCAAAATTCCAGTAGAGAAGGGTAAGAAACACTTGTTTGTGTTATTCCAATGCAAATAATAGAAATAAACATGTGAATACCAAAGCATTTGTAATTGGATCTGGAAGAAGTGGTGCATTATCTGATAGAAGTGCAGGGATGCCAAAATGTTTTCCATGACTGTAGGCTATATCAAACAGGAAATGCATTCTCATTGCATCCTCATTAAGTCAGTTAAATCAGTTGATGCCATATATCACTATTTGCACTTCTGGTTAGATGCTAAATTGCATTTCGTTGTCTGGTACTTCTGTTCTGCAATGACAATAAAGTTGAATCTAATCTAATCTAATTAAAGGGCAATCTGGGATATTTATTTTTAAAACCTTTGTGGGGCTGACAAAATGTAACCTCTCAAATTCAGAGATGAAGATATGGATGCAAGGACTGACCATCCATGAGATCATTGATAGTTTAAACCATGTTTTGACACTATACAGTGTTTGTTTACAATTACATTGTTTTCAAACAATGGAGTAAAATAAGCTAAGACAGTTGAACTAAGTTCATGAAGTTGTATTCTTCAAAAATTCTAAAAAGTAAAAAAAAATAGATTGAACTTTTAACATCCTCTCCATAATTCAGGTACTTGTATGCTGTAACCTGAATTATTGATTCCAGAGCTATACATGCAATACATCTAAAGCCCTACAGTATATGCATTTGTCACAAATTGTAGGTCCATTTAGGCTTAGGTTTCAATATGCTGAGATATCCCTCAGATGTAAACCATAATCGTTTTGTACTGCACTTGTTCAAATCATTAAACAGACTGATAACAATCCATGAACAGGAATAGCTTTATTAGGAAAAATCGACCGTGGATTTACAACAGAAGTGGGAGTTGTGTTCACCTCGTGGTGGTAGGAAGATGAGTTTGAAGTTGATGCTATAAATGGGCTTAGCTGGTCCCTTAAGGGAGCCTCACTTGACATGTGTTACTAAATCTTTCAGAGCTGCCATCTGCCTCTGTGTTAACTGCTGGGAATGCTGACCTCTGCCGGCACTAAGGTCATCCAAACCTGATCAAACCCTGAGTGGCACAATCACAATCCTATGGGAAGTGGAGTTTAATACGTATTACTATTGTGAGACTACAATTCATTAGATCATGTACAATAAAAACAATTCTTGCCAAAGGGGTGTGTGTGTGTGTGTGTGTGTGTGTGTGTGTGTGTGTGTGTGTGTACAATACACATACAGTAGGCTCCATCAGAGGCCAGAAGGTGGTAAGGAACATGTAAGGTCATTCCACTTGGACTCCCGTTGTACGTTGAGACCACTGCTTTTAGCTATTTACGGGACCGAGAAATGACCTTTGAGACCGAAAGATGCTGAATACCACTATGAGCAGTGAAAATGCCCAAAAAAATACGCATACACAGGTCCTCCCCGTTTGAATCCAAAAAACTGACCAACAGCATTTATATTTATTTATTTATTTGCCCAGTGATGTGGAGTATAGGGGTTAAGTTGATTGTCCTGATCAGAACCAGTCTAGGTAATTGTAGCTGTGGAGATATGTGTGGGTGGAAACACTTGCCTGGAGCGTGAGGTCATGGCTTTGACATACCAGGCTCTCTGTCCTTAGAAGTGACTGACAGGAGGAGGAAGCTCAATGATGCCTTTCACGTGGGAATCACAGCTTGCAGCAATTTGAAAACAAAACCGTCTGCAGGACTTTGTGGGAACGTTTAATTCTTGGGTCCCTGTATGTTTCATTGAAAAAAATAAAAAAAACATCCAAAGTTTGTTAGTTCAGATAACTTTAGTCCCAAGAAATGAGCAGCTGTGTTTTCACTCCCCGCCACAAGGTCGTCTGATACACATTTACTAAAAATAACTACTTCTAAAATATTATTTCTGTGCCATTTGCTTTGAAATGTACAATCAAACACTATGTACTGTATGTATTTTGTAAATTAATAGTGTCAATGGCTAATCTATATTATTGTTCATTATTGTTAAAACATGTTGAGTGTTTAGAGAAGAAATGTCCCCAACGTTGATACTTAACTGGTATTTACCATTTAAACAGTTGAAACTGTTTTGCTGGCTCAAAATGTTCCATGCCTATGATGACATTGGGTGAAGATGGGAAACTTCAAAGTGCACCCCCCCAGTCAGCTGTGTAGCCTCCACCATTTCAAAGTATATAGTTACTCCTTTACATGTGCTATTGTGCAACGCAAACACTAATCAGTTGCAAGTGCATGGGACATCTATAGGCTATTGAGCCACGAAGTCTGTTACACCTTAAAAGACTTCTTGCCTTTGGGATGGCGTGGGCTGCAGGCTTTTACAGTTTGTAAGTTCTTCAGTGAGTCTTGTGGGTAAGTTTAGCAGGCTTATTACTCAAGGGGGAGGGAGGCGGGGGGGGGGGGGGTCTTCACTTTTTCCCTTGGATGTCCCATGGGTGTCTTTTTCAGCTGTAATGAGGCCTCCAGGACCAGAGAACTCTCTTTAAAGCAGGGAGTAATGAGTCCTTGGCAGAGAGAACAGGGATTTGCACTCCTCAGTGGAACGGGAAGGTCACTGAGACTAGTTTTATTTTGGGAAACTGTCTTGTTTCCGAACCAAACAAAGCTTAAAGGAAGACACTACAAAGCCTCAGTCCAGGTTGTGGTTATTGTTGTCCACTGGAAATCCAACTGGCTCAAACATTGATCTGACAGCTACTGGACAGGTATAGAGGCTACCCTCACCTTGATGAGAATTGGAAAATGGGAATATCACACTAGGCAATTGTCTTTCACTGTAGAATATCTCAATGTACTCGAGTGCTTAGTTTAATTGCATATACATATGTCTGACAATTTAAATATGTTCTGAAGTTGAGTAATCAGTGCTCTGGGCAAATGTTTCCGACGGGCGTCACTTCAATCAAGCGGCACAGTATAGTTCATCCACATGTCAAAGACTATTATATGTGAGCTCAGCTTGAGCTTTTCAAGGTCAGCAGGGAGATTACCTTTCCTCAAGGATAAATTGTACGTTTGATGGAATGTATAGACTGATTGAAATTCATATACATTTTCCGTCAAATCATGTAACGGTACATGCCATTTACTGCTAAAACATTAGTTTGTATATCATCGCTATTTGTTGAGTTGCGTTCATCATATATATATATATATATGATGAGATATTTTCACAGATAAGCCTTGAAATACTCCCTCTCGTGTTTTATTGTATCACCACTTAAACAGACTTCTGCATTAAATATCAACATTTTTAATACTAACGTCATACTAACGCCATCAATCCTAGAGAACAGGTCACTCAATTGCAGGAGGAGTAGGAAAACACTATGCACTTTCAACAATTCATGCTAAGTTTAGACCCAAATGGGTCCTTCACTTGCCCTTCATTGAACCCAGACTAGAGGAGCTTCACTCTAGCACCTGCTAACCCTGGGCTTGGTGGAAGAGAAGAGAGGAGAGGAGAGGAGAGGAGAGGAGAAGAGAGGCGACTGACTGCCTCACGTCATACCTCTCCACCATTAATAGCAGTCTCCCAGCCCGCCACCCTGCCACATTCAGGGATAATTGCCCCTGACAAGAGGGCAAATCATCAGCACAGGCCTGATAAGCATCACAGCCAGATGACAGCGTACAGAAGTGTATTAGCAGCAGTGTGACATATCACATTACCACTGTGAATATAATAAAGGAGATACTAAACACTGTGGCAGCTTAAAGACCAGCCATGTCTTCCTTCTCCCACCAGGCCATTATGTCCCATTTACTACAGCTGATAAGTTGTTCCCAACTGTCGTCTTGGAATGTTAGACGTAGACTCACACAGGCACAAGATAGATTTTGACCATTTTGATGCCTGATAAGCAATTAATTGTATGTCATGGCTTGAGTCATTGGTGCTGATGCTAATACGCGTCCTGTCTTAAATGGCATGGTGTTATTATGTTAGTTTTTTTTTTTGTACAATTCATCATCATTGTCCGTCCTCAATGTATCTCCATGAACATTTATATTGGTAATAGGGGAGCCCTTGTATGAGCACAGTCATGCACTAATGTCCATGCCTAAAATAGTTGTGGTCAGATGATGGTGAATGATTAGGTCTCATCTAAAAACGGAGTCAGTGACACTGGGGGAGTGATTTCCTATTTGCAAGCAGTGGAAAAGCCATTTTCCTTAATTGTTTTAACACTTGTACTAAAGACAGACAGATCTGTGTGTAACTGGAGCCCTCAGATACTGGGACAGGTCTTGAACCTGATAACTTGTACATGTTTTATAGCTGTTACATTATAAATTATTTCCACAGACTGGGGGCCTTGAGGGATCGTATTCTGTCAGCTTCAGTTCCTGGTAACATTGCTTAATGACATTAACAAATTTGCGGCGATAGTGTTTCAGCTTTATCTGGGAAATCTTAAACGTCTCCATGGTAAATACTTGGTTATGATATTATCTGGCACAGCCCATTGTGTGCTGGGTGTATCAGATGGCTATTAAATGTGGGGTAGCAGTGGTAATAACCAAGCTCATAAAGGCCTGTGACGCCTCCCAACAGCCTGGCTGCATTTCCGGTTGTAACTGAGAGATGGGGGGCGGAGCGGCAGGAAAGAACAGCCATTTTAATGGATGCAGAAGCAACATTTTATGGTTTATTTTTCATGGCTCCATGGTGCTCTGTTAAACCTCTCATTAACCTCGTTTTTAACTTCCTCTGCCACATTTGATACAGTATTTCTGCTCAACTTCAATGGTGCCATCGCTAATGAGGCCAGCAGTAAAGAGTGTGTCCAAAATGAATGTATTTTAGGGTTCACACTCTTATATGAGGTTTTTGTAATGTTCAATTAGCCTCAGACTGTTTGTAGAGATTTCGTTAGCAAATTGAGCACATTCATTATAGGCTGTACATTTACCTTGCTATTTCTTTTCATTAGTTCCATATGCCCCAGATTGTTTCCACTAGTGAAGTTACCAGTGGGTTAAGGTACAGTACACATACGTAATTGCCTGGCACGAATGGTGGCAACTGTGTTATGTAATTATGCAATAACTATTGTTGGGGTTTTTTGTTGGTTTTTTGTGTGGTTTTTTTGTTGTTTCTTTTGTTTTGTTTTTACATTTAGTGTTACCCTTTGTTACAAAAGTGTAGGTTGTTAAACTTATGCTGTTGTTTATTTTATTGTAGAATTTGAATTTGAGTATGGATTTTATAGAGTATAAAGTATCTTTAATACATGGTGATACTTTATACAATATATGGGACTGATTTACAGTAGCTCACTCTCATAACCCTCAGCCAAAGACAGGATCCTTCTCAGCCATAACAACCCTCTTATCAGAGCACCATCAAGATCGGCTAATAGGAAACCGTTTTTGCAGGGGAATAAGGCTATACAAATTAAAACTGAGTTTGGAGGGTGTAAGAGATGGCCAGAGCATAATGAACAGATGGAATCATTTTAACTGGCTGCAATTTAGTCAGGCATATTTCAAAGTTTGTACCGCATGTTATCTAAAAATTAAAAAAGAAAAGAAAAAGTTGCTACTTACATATCTTATCTGATGCTAATGAAAATGTACATGGAATAACGAGCTGCCAGATATCATTCTAAGGGACCATCCGGACATGTCCCGCCCCTGTGGTCGCATAAGACATGACACATTTTAATTTCAGCTCAGAGCTATGCCAAAGCCCATTTCATCCCGCAGACAGGAGAGGGATTTGCCTCGACTAATGGAGCTCAATGATTGCAGCATGTCAGATAACTAACAACCATAAGGAGCCGAGTGGGTAGCAGAGTGACGGGACAGAGAAGGGTGTTAAGACAGGATTTGTGTGTATTAGACTGTGTGTGTGTGTGTGTGTGTTGTTTCAGGAGGGGGTGATCTATATCTCTGTCTCTTTTTGGCCCTCCATTGTCACAGTGCTTTGTAGCACTTGTGATTTCTAACAGGCACAACAGAGAAGATGGGGAAATGTTCACAAAACCCCCTTAAAATCAGACCTAAGGGGCCATAAGCACCGTCACTCCAGACAGCTATTTATCGGAGATGACAGTTTGCAAATATCTCAATCTGGGAGAAGGCACTCGGGGTGACACTGAGGAGCGCCGTGAAATTGGAGGAGTCAGCAGCCAGCATTTATTTCATCAGGGTTTCTCCAATGAGGTACAGTCGCCTGTCAGCATGAGATTGGTGGCGGATACGTCACAGCAGTCCCCTCAGACACTTTAATCCATTCTGCATAGATCTGAATTAAACAGTCTAATGAAAATGTAAAAAACTGTTCAGAGAGAAAAGAAAACGCCATTATTATTAATGCAGTGGAGACACTAGTCTGCAGGTATATGAAAGTAACAAAGGAACATGTTGACATCGTTACTTATAGCCAAGTCCTCTAATTGAAATTGTTTAGATTTTTGCATTCTGATGTCACATTACGGGCCGGTTTCACAGACAAGGCTTAAGCCTAGTTCTGGACTAAATCACACTTTCAATGTAAAATCTCCATTGAAGATGCTTTTTAGTCCAGGATTAGGCTTAAGCCGTGTCTGTGAAACTGGCCCTGAATCTGTTATTACAGTTACACAGTGACTTACCTGCGTTCTCACATTGTCTCTCTAAAGGCTACTTATAGGTATGTGCATCTTGGCTACTGTTAAAGGCAAACGCTGAGACACCCCCCCCCCACACTCTTACAGGGTGTATATATTAGCCCTGGGACTCTGATCAAAGCCATGTCAAAGCCAATGGCTTCCATGAGTCGGTAGATTAGAGGAGAAGGGGAACTGGTCTGCCAGCAGGTACGTTGCAGCTAAGCCACACAGCTGTACAAACATTATTCGACAAATAAGGAAAATATTTTCAAAAGGAAGCTAGTAATTCACCGAATTTTTGGGGGGAAAGATGGGGAGGAAGACGAGGTATAAAGCCCACTCTACCCCTTGGTCCGAGATCATTTCCAGCATATGTTCCATGTTCCAGAAGTGGTGATTCGGTGCCATTGCCTCAGCCTATGCTCTTTTGGCTCTTTCAAATCTAAACATGAACCAAGAAGGGAACATTAAAATGTAATTATAGTAAGTGCAGGCATGTGTAGAATCATAGACCTATTGCCTAAAAAAATTGCCATTTTGCTAAACTCTGACCTCTAAACGAGGTCTGAAGCAAGCTGAAACTGTCACCATCATCAGCCACATTTGAAATGCAACCTGTAAAATAGTTTCATTCATAAGAAGCGGAGCCTGGCCTTTCGACCCTGAAGTCCTTACGGTTTCAGATGGCATAACTTTCACCTGGCCTTCATTGAGATTGGCAGTGTATTCAAGGCAGGCGGCACACATGAGAGTGTTTAGATGCCTGACGTCAGGGTATGTTTAGGTTATAAGACATTTAGCAGTGATCCTAAGTGAAAGGGAGTATGGCCGCAGTACTCACAGTGGAATTCCTTCCCATACCTTCCAGTCAGCAGGGAGTTAAGTCTCTTCGGCATGGCAGGCTAAGTGTAAACTGTATGGCTGTCCAGAATATGGCACCTCTATACTGTATGCTCCTCTGTTTGTTTTATTCTGAATCATTACAGTAATTGTAATGTTAGTACATTTCAACAGGGCCAAATACTGTACATACTGTACAGTACACATACACACACACACACACACACATAAAGTATTATGGTGACATTTAAACTACATTGGAAATTCTGCATTTTTCCAAAATGAGGGTTTGCCAAGAGGTTTGGCTCTGGTCAGGGGATTTAGAGGGGGGAATATTTTAGGTGCAGTATAACACAATCCATACACCATAGAGTATTATAACTGGCTCCAAGTTATTTCCAAGTTATGCTATTTTAGTATCATTGCCGTGAAGCAATTTACAGAAGGTTATGTTGTACTTTGGTAAGAAGATATTAACCCAACTTAATTGAATGCAGTCACCAGTTGAGAATATAATTATCATCTGCCCAGATTTAGCTTTAATCAACATGAACGTATACTGTAAGCCATCCAGCAATCTTATAATAGTGACAAGTGCATGCTTTATTAATCATGTTCAAAGATACAGTAGTATACATTGTTAAAAGATACAGTATACCCTATGATCAACCTATTTTCCTAGGTGTTCTATGCACTTCCAATGAATTCAATGTTCCAGAGAGTTCCAAAACTCAATTGCACCCATCCATGAATATCTCTGTTTATAGACTATTACTGTCTGTACTGCCTTCATGAACTCATATATCTTATTCTGGAAGCTTGGGCATTTGAGGGGACTACCAAACTCTTTATGACCCTGCATATTGTACTATGGTGCAATGGTGCATGGTGCTATTACTGTACTGTAGATCCATTTATGGAGAGTTTGTGGCTGTAGTACATGTATACACTATACATCAGCGTTATACAAACACAAAGATCCATACCAATCGGCACATAGTTTAGGGGCATGATGCCTCATGCCTCACCCTTAATTCACACCTGGTTTGACAGCCAAATATGCTGATTCCAATGTGACTGTGACACATACTTGTAGCTTAGTACCGCTGCATGGGTTAGTACCACTGCACGGGTTGTCTCCACACAAAGAGAGAATGTGTAATGTAAAACACACTTGTTTACGAGGGGCTGTTTGTATGGTGATATTTTTTAATTGCTTCAGACAAATTTGTTTTGAGACAAGCGTCAAATTCAGAACATTAAAGTGCATTTCAGCGGATGAGCGCGTAAAAGGCGTGTCCTCGGGGAGGCCCCGCGATGCGCGAGTAATGAGCGGAGGTGATGAAAGACTTCACATAGACAGATGTATCCATTTAAAATAATAATAACTACAGTTAAGATGGCAAAGAGCAAATTACACACAACTTTCATTAAAGCACATGTTTATCCAGCCTCTGCTGGGACCTGTCATTTGGATTCGGGTTCCCTGGAAGATAAGGGAGCGCGCGACGAGTATCATTGCCCCTCAAACAAGGTCAAAACGGTGATAGAGCTGGGATAACAACCGGGTTGGCTTCCCCCGGAGGACCGGGCTGCATTCACACGACTAGGCACCGTACATCCACCGCTGTGTGGGATGACACAAAGCAGCTCCACATTGCACAGCCAGGAGTCTGCTACTCTTCTGAATAGTGCAAATTCCCAAAAATGATATTAATGGACCATGATCTTTGCACGCCTCACCGATCCTGGAATTATTTTGAGATTGTTTTCATATTTGATATCTCTAAGAATGTTTTCGATCGCCTTGAAATATAATCGCTGTACTAATAAGAATGAGTCATCATTGAGGCTGAGTTTCGATACAACTGTATGCATCATTTGCTACACTGTACTTCATATTACATGTCAGTAACTACTTCAATATTTCACTGCCCAACGGCCTACCACATGTTCGCGAAGCGAAGGAGTATTTTGTTAATGAATATCTATGATTAAGTGCAGTTTTTCCTCTCATTACCAAAGATCACGTAAGGGATTGTAAGATTACATGTTGCCTGAGGACTTCATTTTATGACTGTCATTACGGTGAACCATTATCCAGCGCTAAATCTCTTCATGGTGGAGGTAGTGACTACACAGTAGTCTACTGCTTCTGCACTCTCAATTCCCTGTAATTGTGACATCGACACATGTCATACATTCTCACATTAAACCGGGTTTCATGCATGCTTAAGAAAACAATCTGGGGTTTTAACCTAGTGAGAGAGATGATATGAGATGATGATGCACCGTATGCCATTGAAGCGGTACAAATAGATTACATTTTAAGATCACTTAAAACAATATTCATCATGGCTCCTGTACAGTCCCAACCGGTCATGGTGTAGTACATCTGCATGCATAGCGTGTACAGTATGACCTACAAGAGAGCGTGATCATCCATGTAGTTGGTGTGACAGCTCTTGATGAGGTGATTTGCACTCCGTGGGATAATGGTCCTTATCAGACTGATTGTGAGTGCTTGGTGTATTGGTCTACCTCCCCAAACCCTCTCCATCCCCTGTCTGTTGTTGTCTCAGCGACAGAGTACGACTAGTGAATCACTAAAGGTCAATAGGCTCCCATGAGTGTAGCAGGACCTTCCTCCTGGTCGGATGGAGAGAGGAGAGCGGGTTAAAGACATGTCTGCGTCGTCTACAGCGCTACTACTGCTCCTTACCTGTGCACTCATTTGGTGCCATGTACTCCCTCTGGTACTCTATCAGAGAGGTGCTTTTGAAGACAGCCGTAGTAGAACTCCCTGTTTGTTTGTGTTGTGGAGTCACTACACATGATGGATGGTGCCTTATGGAATGAAGATGAAGCTCTTCCTGCGTGCGAGAGTGTGTCTTATGTGTGTATGTGTACCCTACTGGGCTGGCTTTTTCCTAGTCTTCTATTCCTGGAGGGTTTCTCTGGCCATTTATCCTGATTTAGTCTTGACATTGACATCAGTACTTCTCTTTGGCGCTGGACAGCAACTGACTCAGATAGATATTATCTGTAAGAATGGTGTGGCCATTGACACTGTGTGTGTGTGTGTGTGTGTGTGTGTGTGTGTGTGTGTTTTGTGTGTTTTGTGTGCGTGTGTCTGTTTTGTGTGTGTGTGCGTGTGCATTTGTGTATGAGTGTGTGTGTGTGTATGAGTGTGTGTGTGTGTGTGTGTGTGTGTGTGTGTGTGCACGTGTGTTAATGTGTGTGTTTATAAAGCTCAACTGTAGCTGTTTAAGTCTCACTGTCACACTAAGAAATGCCTTTACTCTCAGTCGGCGTGCACAGAGACGGCCTGTGTGCCAAAGCACTCCTGCCTACGCGCCTAATGGCAGAGACGCGGAGATGAGTGGCTGGCTGGGGCTGTGGAAGCAGGGGATGTGTTAATTGAAAGTTAGGATCACTTTGTGGCCATTACAAGGAAACCTGAGATGTGTTAACGTGGCAGAGTCAGGCAGCACCTGCTGTCACTGGCTAATTGTGTTGGGTTTGGTCATGTCTGTCAGGCGCTCCCCCATCATGCCCTGCCTCTAGTTACATCTGTATTAGTACCAGAGTTGACATTACAGCAGGAGCCACTGGAGGGTTAGGGGAAATGGGTCTCCTTTGAATTGAATCTTTTATTTGGGATAGCCATACTAATGCAGTATTTTTTTTTATTTTTTTATTTTTTTACTTCATTCATTGCATTTATCTTGTGTTTAGTACTTCATGTTCTTATGTCAGTAGGTCTAAGGAGCAAATATTGATTGAGTGAAGAGGCCGAGGCAGGAGAGAGAAATAAAAGCTATGTATTTCAAAATGAGCCTCACTTACAAATGCATGCATCACTCACAAACCAGGATGCTGCACGGGTGACTGGTGGCGAAGCCATACTGTGCTTTTGAGGACCTGCTAGGGGCAGCTAGGTATAATCTGATTTAGACTGGAGCAGCCTCCTATTTATTTTTAATTGTCCCACTGTAGCATTTAAGAGCTATTGATCCCCGGAAAAGCATTAAGTGACATAATCACTATTACTGTTAATACTCCCTGCTTGGCGAAGGAACATCAAAGGACATTTTAATGTCAATGACTTTCTGAGGGAATTTGCAGCCCAGGTTTGAACAGGCCAGCCTATAAGCGAAAAGGACACACAATAGACAGACGCAGAAACAAATGAGAGGACAATTTGCAGCTAATCAAATTGTATCTGAGCATTGATTTTTTTAAGTAAAAGTTTATCGTGCATGGATTTCAAAAGTGGACAGCGTTTAAAAGTCAAATGTGCTGTGTTCCTATGGTTAATCCTGTATCCTGTGAGTGGCTTGGGGAGTGACACATCATATTATTATTATTATTATTATTATTATTATTATTATTATTATTATTATTATTATTATTATTATTATTATTATTATTATTATTATTATTATTGTTGTTATTATTATTGTTGTTATTATTGTTGTTGTTATTATTATTGTTGTTGTTGTATCTTGCTTTGCACATATTTGAAATAAACATCTCAATCAATTCATTGTTATTACTGTTATTCATAGATCAAGAGAGAGAGGGATGGAGAGAGAGCGGGAGGGAGAAATGGATTGGACAGTATGCAGTGACATTTACTTATCCAATAATTTAAAAAAAATGTGTGTTTGTTTTGTGTTTTACAAAAGTAGGCCCATGGTTTTCGACTACTGCCCATTGTCATATATTTGCCATGGGCACATTCATATCTTTAGGCTGTCTCTAGTTGTGTCAGATCCCACACCTTTAATCTAGCCAGGCCCCTTGTTGAAGAGTCGCCTTGCATCCCCTCTACTCGCAAAGTATGGTCCTTTCAAGTGAGACCTCCCCCCTTCTTCTGCCACCACCCCCAGATGTTTTGATTAGCAGCGACTCGTATGCTGGTCAGATCCCGGGATTAATGATGGATAATTTGCCTAAGGTTGGCACAGCACACCATCGCGCTGCCAGGCTTTGGATGCCATATGGGCAGAAGCAGCTGTTTTCATTACTCTCCCTTGCCCAGATGTGTCAAACAGGATGCCGGCTTCAATCCGCAGTCTTGCTGGCACTTGGTGGGGGGTGCTTTCGACTAGCTTGGCAGCTAATTACTTTAATGTAGCCGAGGATGGAGACCCTGCGTGATTTTTAAAGGCCTTTTACAAACAGCTGAATGCCAGCTGTCACCTCTGAGCACAATGAGGGAAGACGGATAGGTAGTGGCCGAACCTCTGATGAGTGTGGCCACGGGCACACCAACACGGCCCAGACCAGGGGCACAGGGGCAGCCCTGCCTCTGCTCAGGGAACAATGGCAAGGTCATCGCTGCACTACGCCGCCTCCACAGCGTCACACTGACTCCTCTCAGTGAAACGGATAAACATCTGCCTTTTCCTTTTAATTTTTCTTTTTTTTTAAATGACACCTTCTCATTAAAGATCATGTTTTCAAAGTCTGTCCCTATCTACCACCAGAGACGGTCGTTTAGCTTCTTTTTTAGACCGAGGCGCTGGTGCTGCAGTAATCTGAGCCACGGACACAGAGTGCCAAGTCCCAGCAAAGACCACACACAGGATGAGCTGGCACAGGAGCAGAGAACACAGAGTGAAAACAGAATGGAGGACAGTGCCAAAATGTCAGCCGTGTCCTTACATGAGATTCCAGAGACCAGTAACATGTGTTCTAGAGCTCCCATTTCCTGCAGAGTAGTAGCTCCTTGTTGTCACTGAGATCTGTTACATCTGCCACATTTCTCATTATGTGTACATGTCATAAAATTGACGTTGTCAACTGTCTATAATGATCCCAAATATGATTGACGCCAATCAGATAGAGCTCTCCCCTCCGCACTTGGACATTGACACACGTCAAACCACTTGAGTAATACAAATAATAGCTCAGTGCATTCAATCAATATCATCATTGCAGCGACACAGGGCATCAATAAGTGTTCATTATGGTGAGTTGCCATGTCTATAGAATACCTTACACAGGGCCCAACGGCAGAGTGGTGGACGCGGACCAACTCCACTGGAGGGTCAACAGCTCCTGTCTCTGTTCCTGATGTGTCCATCAATAAACCGTCACTTTTTCCACCCTCGTAGGTCTAAGCTTTCTCACGTGATGCTGTGACAGATAGAATTGGTGTATGTCCTCAGCTCATGAGTGATGATCAACATGAGCTGTGTATCAGTCAATATGAACGTTACATCCTAGGGCAAAAAAGACAATGAGAGCTCTGTCTGTCAGCCGCCTTCAGACACGACAGAGGGTTTTAATGTGCTCCGTGACCGGTTTGAAGGCCTTGTTTTGTTGCCTTACAGCACACTGGAGAGAGGTTGAACTCCCAAGATCTTGACTTGGAAGACATGTTGTATCTTATTGATATGGCACAGAACAGGAGTGATTCAGGACCATGAGTGCAGTCTGTGATCCTGGCATAGCCACTTGGGTGTTGTTGTTGTTGTTGTTGCTGCTGCTGTTGTTTTTCTGTCCTGTATTGATCTGGAGCTTGTGTTCAGCATTCGTTGGGGGAAAATATGGGAAATTAGTGCATTTAGTCAAATGAAAATGTGCCACTTATTCTTATACTGGTGGAAGTCTTACTTGCGATGACTGTGATGCAGCCCATAGTTGATTCACTAACTTGTGTGCTTATTGTGCGTTGTTCTGCCAAACGCCTAAAATGTCAAATGTAAATATTATTTTAGACATTTTTTCATTCTTTATTTTCCAATACATTTTGCCCAATTTACTGACAGCACTGTTGGGGCCAAGGATGGTACGTCCTTAAACGGTTGTTATTGTACATACAAATGGTGCTTTATTTCCCTGTTGTGGCACATAATTGGATATCTGTTGTTTTGTTTATCATGGCCTGCCTCATGTAATCTTCAGTGTAGTGAGGAAGCCCTTCACGGGCCCTTCTGTAGTCATGCTCATTTGTGGGCCTCAGCTTCTCTTCCCAGAGGAACACATTACTCTTTTTACATATGCACACAAGAGCTTGCTGGATTGTGCATCATACTCACTTAGGGACTCGACACACTTGTTTTTCTAGCGCTGGTACTTTTGTGCAGTCTGCTCGCTGCCATTGTAGGGGTGCTTCTCATCTGAAAAGCCCTCCTCATAGTGAAAGCATTCATATTGAACGTCACTCCAGGGAGAAGGCGTTATGACAGGCATACCGTATTCGTTTTTTTTTTTTCAATTCTTGAACCGACTACAGTTTGGTGAAAAGATTGAACATGTCCATTGCATTTCATCCAACATAGTCCTCTTGTGTCTATTTGATATTGTACAGTACATTTATTTTACAGTTACAGTTTTATATAACAGTGCTTTTAAAAACATACAATATTTACAGGACAGAGTCAGGTTCCATCTGTTGGGAGCATGTGAAACCCTGACTGGGTGCTTTAGGGAGCCAGCTGACGACATATCAGGTGTGGCACGTTCAGGTTATGACTGTCATGGGAGCACTAAAGCTTGTTCTCTTTGTGGTTCAGCCACTGTTCACCCCATGGTTTCCCCTGTACTTAAGTGTGGTTTTCGTCAGTTTTTTTTGAGTTTGTGATGCTCAATAACATCATGGTCAAACATGATCCTACAACATGCTATACATTTAAATGACGCATGCATATTTATTTAGCTAATCGTTAAACCAGTGCAAGGTGTTGTGTTTCTTGCTTACTGTAAAAAATAAATGATTACTTTAAAGCTGTGCCCACTCTTTAGGTCTTGTCCTGTCTACACATACACAGGTATTTTTGAAGACAGGGTTTTTTGTTCTCCTTTGCTCTCAAAAATAATTTCCATCCAGAAGATAACGTAATGTGTCACGTTCTAATGCTTTGGTCCGCATATCTCGATCTCGATTTTGTTTTTCGTGTTGTTGAAAATCAATGACACATCGCTAGTCAACTAACACAGCTTGTTTGGTCAACCTGCTAACAATGTAGTGTTATAGTTAACTAGCTAGCAGTGGGGATCACATTGTGTTGCAGTATTTTGGCTTGACTAGCGAGTTTGTGTTGTGATTCTCAACAACGTTGAAACGTAGTTCCAAAAGGAGGACCAAAAGACTAGAACGTGTCACAAATGATTTATAATACTCCATACGTATGCCAGGCCAGTAGGTGGCAATGAAACGTTATGTCAAACACCACAGAAGAACATTAGGGGCATGCGCATTGATGGGCTTCTTCTTGAGCAGCACGAAATGTCACCTCTGGATGATGTAAACAAAGGAGACAAAAACTATTTTTTTTACCTGTCTACACGTCAACACTTAAAACTGAGTTTCTGAATATCTTCACCCTGGAAGGAGTTTTCCAAACGGTCCGTTTTCAGTGACCTAAAACGCAGTTTGCTTGTAGACGAAAGGCCAAAACGCATAGAAAAAGCAACGTTT
This sequence comes from Nansenia antarctica, assembly GCF_963989245.1. Taxonomy (NCBI): domain Eukaryota; kingdom Metazoa; phylum Chordata; class Actinopteri; order Argentiniformes; family Microstomatidae; genus Nansenia; species Nansenia antarctica. The sequence goes on along the minus strand of NC_137679.1, from coordinate 18,909,657 downwards.
TAAAAAATACCAATGTAGGCTACGTGTAGACAGAGCCTTAGCTTCCACGAAGATGGTCATAAAAATTCGTCAACAATTTCACAAACTTCTTTTAATAACTTATTTTAACGTTGTATTTATTAATTTAGTTCTGGACTTTTTTCCACAATAAGGCATATGTTTTGTGAAACAAAATGTTGAGAAATACATATAAGAGACTCATCATCAGATCACATTCAATTACTAAGAAGCCTAAGCATGACAAGCAAGTCGCCTCTGTTTTATTTATGGAAATACAATTATCTATTTTATATTCAGACAATCTATTTCAATAAGCTTGTGGAGACATGAAATTCTAAGTAGTTTATGCCATCTCCATCCATAACCCTATAGTGAAAAGTCTCTCCAGATATGAGGGCAGCTCAACAATGCTTTGATTTCAGCTATGAAATTATAATTTGAAGAAAAGAAAGAAGGGAACATATTGCACTCATTCAAATCTAACTTTGTTCCCCCAAACTGGAAGATTGGATTTTCTTTATTAAATTATCCCTCTTGTTCACACACTCAAGGGGGCCATTGGCTCAAGGCAGTGAGGAAAATGTGTGAGGTTTGGGATGCAAGGCTGGCATAATGCTGGTTTGTGAAGAGAATGAAATGTTTTGTTCTGGTGCTGCCCTTCTGCAAGAAAGGGTCCATTTGGACTCCCTTCTTTTTTTTAACTGGCCGTCCCTGCTTTCTTCTGTGCTCCTCTGTGTTGTGCCAGCATCAGCCCTGAGCCTCTCACCGAGAGAACGCTTTGATGTGTCCCCGCTGTGCCGCCGCCCCCCTGTGCCCTGATTGGTGGATGGCAGGCGGGGCTGGCGGGGCAATGTGGGAGTGGATGGGGGATGAAAGCGAGCGGGGCAGCGAGGGGGCACCTGCACACAGAGCCTGGCCTGTGTGTCTACTTCATCTTCAACCGCTTCCCCTGACCGCCGGCTGAACCCCTGTGTCAGCGACCATCACACGGTCGCTGTGACCCTCTCTCTCTCTCTCTCTCTCTCTGTCTCTCTCTCTATCTGATCTCTCTCTATCTGATCTCTCTCTCTCTCTCAATATAACTGTCATGAGAGAGTTAAAGTTGACAGGTGAATCTTGCTGTCGTCTGGTACGCAACTGTAATCAGGTGAAACAATGTACCAAGAATATTAATATACCGGTAGTATGTTTCTACTACGGCCTGTGGATATTAAGAAATCCTCATAAATTCTATCTCACTAGAAGCAAACATGTATTATTCATATCGTTTTGGTTTAGAGTAACATTTTGGGGGGAATCTGCTGAATTTGCTTTATCCTGGGAACTTGGGATTTGTCTCCAAGTTAGCGAGACAGAATATGCAATAATGCAAATTAAAATTTAAAATATGAAATCTATAGTATAATAAGTCAATATCAATTTAATGTGAGGCAGATGAACATTACCCAACATCTGTCATGTTTCAGCTGTAAGGCTGCTTTGCCACTCTTGAGCTCCGTGGGAATTTGATTAACCATAAAATGGTGCATTATGTCACCCCTATTAGGGCCATTTAGTATTGCCAGAAGGTCAGCGCAAAAAAGACCCCTTTTTCACTTTTATTGAGATGTCTCAGCAATAAGGGTTTTGTTTCACCACAGCTGTATGCCAAGAAGGGCCAGTCAGCCACAATGACTTCTCTGTGCCATCACATTTCAAACATTTGACTGTTTCCAAAATAATATGTGATGCGGTTGAATTCTAATAAAATTGAATGTTGGCTCAAATTACCACATAATTATATCAAGGAAAATATGCTTATTTTGTCTCATCTGATTATGGTTTGTATGGGTTCATTATGTATACAATATTGACAAACTGCGTGCAGAACTATATCAAATCTATTCAAATTAAGATTGGCATTGCGGGAAGTTAAACTTCATGTTTTTCTTTCTGTAGTGTCTGTTATGTTTTAAGACCGTGAGAAACTATTTGTTTGTTCTATTTACGATGGCACTGCAGTACTAATACTTCAGAGGCTTGCAACAATGCACTTTCTATTACACTCAGATGATTGGTGAGTTTACCGAAATGGTGTGTGTGTGTGTGTGTGTGTGTGTGTGTGTGCGTGCGTGCGTGCGTGCGTGCGTGCGTGCGGGTGCATACCTGTCTGAGTGTGTGTGCTTGTCTGTGTTTGTGTGTGTGTGTGTGTGTGTGTGTGTGCATGCGTGCGTGCGTGTGTGTGTGTGTGTGTGTGTGTGTGCGTACGTGTCTGTGTGTGTGTGTGTTTCTATGTATTCTCTACATAAAGCACTGTATTTCCTCCTAGGCCGGGGTCACGACACTGCTCCCATATGCTGCTGATGTGCAGCATGTCCCAGTTCTTAGGGAAGACTATATTATTAAGATCCCTGTGCCTTTTAGAGCTGTTTGGAGGACAGAGATCTTAGCTGACCCTGTGTAAATGCAGTTGTTGCAAAGATGACCTGCTTGTAAATGAGGGTCATGGTTCAGGTGCTAGAGGTCACTGGGGTTGGCCCTCTTTGTGCATGAGGTCGTCTGAGTGCCTGCCTCCTCTTCGACCCTCGAATGCTGAACGTGCATTCGATTGTGTTAGGGCCGATAACGTATGGAGCTCAATGGCAACAGAGGGGTCACCTCTGGTCCCATTGAGATGTGAAAGGTGACAGGCAGCAGGATCTAAGCCAATAGACCTCAGAGGACATCTGTCAGATGTCTTGGACAGGAGTGTGTGCTCAGCAATCACAAACCAGCATTTAAAAGAACACACTGTGGACGGTATGGATGCACAGGTGTTACCTCACGATTGTCGAGGGCTGTATTTGTGTGTAACTTTTCAATAAACCCAGCGTTAGTCTAGTTTTATTATCAGTTTCTGTGCATTTATTCATCCACCTTTTAGACTCCTCCTAGGAGAACATTCAGACAATAATTTCTAATATCGCAGAGATACAGTTTTGGAAGTTTTCCGTATCATGAATCTATTGTTTCCCAGTTGAACCTGTGTTTGCCTAGATATATACAACGAGAAAGCTCAGAGGAATTGTCAAAGGAAGTGTGAAAGTGCTGCACTTCTGCCCGTGCTGGAGAATTTCAGAGCAAAGCATCAGAACGCAACAGCACTTAGGCCAAATCCCAAAGGCCGTGACTGGCGCAGCGTGTCCCACATTAGCTCAACCACAGCTCTCTGAAATGGACTCGTCTGAGCGGAATGAAGCCCATAACGCACCATGCACACCATGCCAAGGGCTTTATCAGGCACAGATCAATGGGCGGGCTGCATTCTCTCAGAGAGCTCGAGCCGCAAGGGCAAATACAGTATCTTGGGGGGTGGGGGGGGGGGGGTAGTGGGAGTCATTGATAGGCTTAGGTCCCTGTGTATGTGTGTGTCTCGCCTCCTTTAATCAGGTTTCCCAACAGCAAACACTAGGGCGTCAAGTGAAGCGTTTCAGGCGGTGAGGCCTTTCAGTCAGGACAAAAGGTGGGAGAAGCCGTGGGACTGTGGGCCCAGCCCTCTCATGGATGGTGAATGCTCCACAGTTCTCCAGTAGAGCTCAAAAGGGCCTCTGCCCTTCCAGCTGTAAAATTGGCTGACAGGGAGCCTCTAAAGCCCCCACACTCATAAATGAGTCCCTCCCAAACCTGCAGCATTTACTCAGGCTGATTGAGTCCTTAAGCAACCAAGCTTTTTCACGAGTGTGATATTTCACACAGGTAATGAGTGAAAATGTTCAAAACCACTCCAGAGTATTTTTTGGTCAAATGGTGTGGTGCTACAGGTTTATGATTGCACGTTACATGGTGGCATTGCAAAGCAACGCTATTCACCGTTATTATTAAAATCATGTGCCATCGTGTACTGTATAAGTGATGAATGTTAAGCCTTCATATACATACAAAGATCCATTTTAGATAATACGAGATAAAAAGACAGCACTAATTCATTTAATGACACAGAGATTAGAGATACACATTCCGCTGTAAAACACATTTGAAAACGTATAGATTTTTTTATAGAATTGAACAAAATAAAATAAAGATGTCTTTGAAAACAAAGGGATGATGATGATATTATCAGAGTGAAGCCGATAAGGAAATCAATAAATATGTCCCAGAAGATTCAGGCATGAATTCAATCTACTGCATTACGCTTTGAAAAGGCACAAAAAGTACCCGAAGTCTTAAAAAATGTGAGTGGTGATATCATTATGTGTGTCTTTAAGTGCACAGGCATGTGGAAGGAAGCAGCGTGGGAGGTGTTTTTGACACACAGTAACCGTAGACACCTGTGCTGTGTAAACAGATTGTCTAAAAAAGCTTCCTTGAGAAGCTCAGTTGTGATGCGCCACTATTGAATTCCAGCCCTGCTCTATTAAACCCTATTATAACGGAGGAGTCCGTGAACTCTCTCAGCTCCTCATGAAGGAGGATAGATGAAGGCAAATTCACCCATTAGCCTCTCACTCTCTTGTTATTTTGCCACATTGTGTAAGTGTGTAGCCTCCTCTAAGCCCTATAATGCTGTTATTTAGAATCTATGTGTGAAAGTACACCTAGGCACAGCCTTTACGAATTGACACTGTGAAGAAAGATTACAACAAAAGGCCTGCTGATTAGAATAGGAGGCGCCCTCCTAAAACTATTTTCAAATGTATGAAATTGGCAAAACGACAAGGTCGTGCCTCAGGAACCAAGACACTTTGAGGAGTACAGAGGAGAGGAGCTGCAGTCGACAGAGAGCACAACAGTCAGGGCCTTGCCATGTTGTTTACATGATTCCTAGGACTCTCCTTTCATCACGGCCGCTGCCACTCTCTGTCAGGAGGAGACAGAAAGGATTGTAACTTTGGCCCTATTGTTTAACAGCTCCCAAAGACGGAGGACACAGAAATTATTCTGAAGAGCAGGAGACACACGGTGGAAAATGACCTTTAACTGCACTTCCTTAGCTGAATCTCATCCAATTAGAGCACTGTATATTTTCCCTAATAGAGGCTGATGAGGCAGGGCGTATGAGCGAGCACGCCCGACCGGCGTTGCTATGCAGCGAGATGGCTGCTTAGCACCGGAGGAGCGCTGGGGAATAAGTGAGCAGACAGCTTTAATTTGATAGGGTTAGAATCCTGCAGGCTCCGGGGTCGGGGGTCATCAGGAGCTCGTCTCACACTGAATATGAAGAAATCAGAAGTAAATTGCTTACATCTGCTGCCAGTGGCTGAGAAGGCTGTGATTGGCTCCCAGAGGTGCGCACCATCTCACGCGGGCAGCGGAAGGGGGCCTTGGTGCAAAGAAGGCTTGTAATTGGAGTAATTCTGCATTAATAGATGTTAAAAAATCCTTCTAGCAGCTGGTTTGAAAAGCAGAGTCTTTATGAAAATGCTTGTGGATTATGGGGGCGTTTTTTCTTTTTCTTCTTCTTCTTTAAATGTCTCTGCTATTATCACTCCAGCCTCCTGCAAGTGGTCTGTCTCCGACAGAGGCGATGATGTGGTGCATGAGCAATATGTCAGACAGGAGAGCAGATAAACAAGGCAAACAAATCCGCCATGTGAAAATGACTATCCATCAACATTGTACAAGGCCTGGGATGAAGGAAAACAGCTTGTAATATTACTGCTCATGAATATTGTTACGAGAGGTTAAAGTTCGAGATGCAGCATATTGCAGCAGACCCACCTATTGTCTTTTTCATGCAGACCACCTATAGAATGTATACAGGTTTCCAACACCTGCTTTTGTAATTGCTAGCCTTTTGAATAGATATTGTCGGTGTCTCGATGGGATGAGTATGCATGAGAATAGCAGTCTTTGCTTTGACAATTCGGATTCATTTTATTCCCAACATTTCCTCCCAAATTTGATATAGAGCTACACGTGTATTTTCTGTGGTCGATATGTCACTTGCCAGGGGTTCATATTTGTCATCACAGAGTCCATACTTTGGGATTCTGTCCAACGGAAAATGAGACAGGCTGTGAATGATCACAAATGCTCTGGCAAATGACACTCCATTGGAAGGTCTTTGTCACCAAGTGTGTGTCTATTAAGAAACAGTCAATCAGTCAATGTACAAATAGCCAACCCTCTGAGGGCTTACCCATTGACAGGATGCTGTCAATAGCCCATCTGATATGATTTAACTGTTGAGGGACTGGGTGCTCACTATAGTGACTTGGAAGTCCTATATAATATAGAAGAACACTCCTCTACCATCACTGGTTTATTGACCAGAAGTTGACATTGAAGTTGATTTTCAATGAGGATATTAAATGGGAATATACTACCGTACTAATTTTAGACTCTAAGAGCACCTTATGTGATCCCTACTGCCTGCCTATCACTTTGTTCAGGGGAAAAAAATGAGGTTCAGTACGGTATATTTTTCCTTGTCAGAAAAATGGCAGAGAGGCTTAAATTAGTGGCCCCTTGTCTTTGTGCCCTACAGCATTTTAAGCAGCAGCCACATTTGACTAAACAAAAACGCAAATTGGATGTCTGGCAGACTAATTTCATTTCCGAAAAGCTGAAACCGAGACCCCGTTAGCTACCTCAAATGATGGACACTAATATTATGTTCTCACTTTGTAACTGCAGTTTTAGTGGGTATCCCTTCCCAATCAAAACAACTGCCTCCAAAACATTATTGCATTATGTTACCATTTTGAAATAAATGACTGCGAACTCGCTCCGCTTCGTCGCAGAAGTCCATGCACAAACACATTACAATTACCTCCTTACTCCTGTTTCATAGAGCCAGCTGACTGGTAACTGACACACTTCACATAATGGACAGTGTTAGAATCATAGGGGATAATAGGGATAGAACTACATCTATGGTACGAATATCATCTCCCCTACCTGTCAAGTCCTTTACAAAAAAAAAATCCTAGACAGAGGCACTGAGATAGAGATGTTCATGCTTATTTAAACTAGAATGCAAATTAATTTTAAACAAGTCGAATTCCTCCCCCACAGTCATAACTCACTCAGTCAAATAGTGAGAGTGCCTATTTATAATATTCACTGTATTATTTGTTTATTTGAAAGAAAGCGTTATGCTGCAGCAACATCTGTCAACAGTTGCAAGGGAACGACAGAAGAAAAGCGGTGTGTCTGTCTCCTGAAGGTGCTGATGGATATTGGGGGGCTGCTGCTTTCACATATGCCTCCTCCTGTCAAGGCCTTACGGGATTGCCAGTTAACAAATTTAAAAATGAATGGCAATCTGGTGACAATACATTTGCCTTGAGCTGGTACAGTGTCATCCATTCAGGGTGTGACATATTATACACTACCCAGACTGATCATCGAACATGGCAACTGAATGTGACCCTAGGGCACTCTAATAATGTGTTTCAAACTCAGCATTTTCATGACATTGAATACATGTACTGGATGTGTTTTGTCCTTAGGCACTGCTATTAGGTAGACAAGTACATCTTTTTCAATAACCTGGTGCTCACAGGAGACTCTTTATGTAGACTTACAGTATGGACTTTAAATCAAGCTGAGGACCTGATAGTCCGTAATTACTATGACATACTCATTTAATCTGATCTTCTATCTAGTAGCAATATTGACATGGAGATATCCCAGCATCGTTTACAGTAGAGAGAGAGCGATACTGTACACTGGCTGGATATGTAGTATGTTGGGACAATTTTGACAGGTGGATAGTATTCCACAGGGATATTTTTTCAATTAGTCACATATTTCAAAGTAAAGAGACCATTTTGAAGTTTCTTTAAAGAACATTGACTGTATTCAACATTCATAAAAAGGTTTGTGAGGGAGCAGATGATAGAGATCATCAAATGAGGAAGTAACTTCAAAATATCCAGCTCAAATGCACAAAAAAGGATTTTTGTCAAAATCTTGTTTTCCTCCATCTGTTGAAGCTTTTCTCCACTCAGGAGAAGGCACTGTTACTTTGATTCCTATTTGATATACATTTTAATGTCTAAATGCTTCCCATAACCTTGTTGCTTATGTGATTTGTGGGAAAAAATAAATACATAATAATTAAAAGAGGAGGTCTCTGGCGCTCATAAATCATTGGCGGGCGCTCCAGCTGAGGTAGCTCAATAAGGCTTCCCTTAAACACTGGGCCTTGGTAATGGGAATATCTGAAGGTCAATCGGGGTTAGTCAGTCTTCCTCAACAGGAAATGAGCTTTTGGTGGGCTGTGTTCCCAAGGTAATGAGCAATGTGTGTGTGTTTAATCTTTGCTAATATTGTTATAATAACTGGATGAATTATTAAAAACAAGCAAATAGCTACATTCTACAGACCACCAGTGTAAGTGGGCTTTGCAAATGCTGCATTATCCTACAACTCCTAACATTACAGTGATTGCATGTGATGTACTGCAATTATGGTCATTTGGAGGGCAGGGTCACGCAGTGCCTCCGCTGATCAAATGTTACACTGGATGTATGTACCTCGAGCTGCAGAGAAGAGGGACACGGTCTCCAAGGATCTAGAACATGACCCCCGTTTGCTGGGGGTGAAAGGTCATTGTTAGATTTGCAGAGCACTGCTTCACTATTTGTTTTTCTTTAGGTTTAGGGAAAGTAATGATTACTAGAGAGCAATTTGATCAATTCTGAATCATATCAAATGAGGGGCAGTTTTTACTATTTGTTCTTTTTTGTGCTTTTGGTTTATTCATATTCCCCTCCTATGCTTATTTCAGTCAAGCTTATTATATCAGTCCATTGCAAGGTCATAATTGTCTGTATTCTGTATTATCAGGTAGTAGTGAGGGCTATGAATCTGAAGTCATAATATGCAAATGTATTCTGCATATTGTATAACCACATGCATCTGGCGTGATTGGGTAGTGAGGGACAAATTGTCCTCGGCCAAGACATTTTGCGACTCAGCAAAAGCTAATGCTGATGTTCTTAATAGCGGAGCTCTGTTCACAATTTCCATGATAAAGGTGAGCATAAAGAGAGAGGAGGGGAAGAATAAATTGCAAAATGAAGAGCCCCGGTTTGCAACGGCATAACATCTCCTCTTGCATGCATATGGAGGAGAGCTGGACACACTTAATCCAGAAATCACAGACGAACAAATGCAACTGTTCCGTTATAAGACAGTTGAAATACTTATTCATATGATGCTAATTTCACCCCATCAGTTTGATCACGTCATTCTCTCTGGAAAATTGCAATTAAGTTTGGAGAGATAAAACATGCCAACTGCTCTGCATTTCAAGGCTTGATTGGACTATCAGCTAGTCAGTATGCCGCCATGGTTTTCATCACTGTTAATTGATCCTTTCTTTAATTAATCTGGAAAGGAAAGCCCATATCTCTATCCTGTCTGATCGTCTCCTCTGTCCGTCATAACATAATAAAGGCCCTATCCCGCTGTTAGTAACTATGCCTTGCCCCTCCACTCTGGCACTCTGCCAAATGGACTATTTATGGAGCACCTATCTAAAGGCAGGCGGCAGGCCTACTATATGCAGTCCAACGTCTGGGTTCATTAACAGTGATTTTGCAGGCTACTTTTAATTTGCATTCAGTCGCCTTCTGCCTTTAATAAGGATGCGTGGGTTCGTGGTACACCAGGCTTCAGACCCACACACTGTCTCAGCACTAGTCTTTCTCTTTCTCTCTCTCTCACTCTCTCTCTTTCTCTCTCTCTCTCTCTCTCACTCTCTATCTGATCCTGCTTCCTCTCTTCATCCACCCTGCGTTTCGTAGACCACATACTGCATGATAGAGGCACCCAATTATGTTTTTTTTTACAACCCTACAGCACCACTAGTAACTGTAGATTTCACTCAGGCGTGTTGAGTGAAGCATAGTCCATTGCTTCGGAGCACTTTGAGCTGCAATGCTTGCAGGAAAAGTGCTAAACAAATAAAAGTTATTATTATTATTATTATTATTATTATTATTATTATTATAAGATACAATTCTCAGTTACAACTTATGAAAGAGTAAACGCGGCCTTAAGTCAAAAAAGGCTCCCTAGATGCAAAAGGGTTTAGCCAAGGTCTAGCAAACTTCAGTGCTACTGAAATAATCTCTAATTGACATCACTGATTAAATGCAGAAATCTGTGGTATAATGAAGTGTAGGTGATTATAACTTGAATGTAATACTCTTCCAGTTAAGACATGGGGCTCATCGCAACAATTTTCCAACCTGTTTCTTGTCCGTTGTAATGTGTCCTCTGCTCCCATTCCAGGATTTTAACAGTTCCACTATGATTTTGACAGATCTACCTGCTATAATGATTACTCATAGGAGGTGTGAAACAGGGTCTTAACACTTAGGCTTTTTGCAGTAAAAGTGTGGTTCTGTTTGGTGGTTGCAGTTAAAGTTACAACGGGACCATAAAGCGTTTTCCCCCAACAGACTGTAAAGAAATGGATGGGAGGCAGCTGAGAAATGAACATGTAAGTATCTGTTTCTGTCTAATTAAATCGGGAGAGCAGTCTCAAACCTGCTCCTGCCAAGTGCTGGATACAGATAGCTAGTCAGGCTCCATTACGTGGTAGCACACTGCCACCTATAGTTCAAACTGCAATATTCCTTAAGAGAAACCTTTGTCTGTCTTTCCTCAGATTATTGAGAAGGCAAGTTAGGTGGTGACAGATAACTGATGGCGGTGTCATCAGTAAGCTGGTAAGATAAAACATTATTTTTAAGATCACATATCCCTTTTGAAGATCCCTTTATCACCATTTGTACAATGTATACCTTTAATAACACTAATCATCTGAACAGGAGATAATACAACCTCGGCCCCTTATCTGCTACCAGGGTACAACGTGTTTCCTTAGTGTGAGCTTTAGTGGAGGCACATTTGTTGTTTGCTCCTGAGGACAAAGACGAAAGAGGCAGCTTGAGGAGCAATTTTTGTCCATCAAGGGCTATTGAGAGGTTCAATTATTTATCTTGCGAAGTGTTCCAGGGATGTGGTCAGCTCATCAGGGTCATAATGGCATGGAGAGAGAGAAAGAGAGAGAGAGAGAGAGAGAGAGAGAGCGAGAGAGAGAGAGAGAGAGAGAGAGAGAGAGAGAGAGAGAGAACATGTTAATGAGCAAAGAGAGGAGGATGTTGTTGTAGTTAGAGAGAGAGATAAAGATAGAGAGAGAGATGGAGAAAGAGAGAGATAGAGAGAGAGAGGGAGAACAGGCAGAGCATTTTTCCAGATTCTGATCCTCCCACGGTTGATGCAGGAGAGGTGGTGGTGAGGAAGTCTTGGACTGACCACCTACGCTCTTCACATCTCTGCTGGTGTGCTGTACCAAAACGTTAGTGGTCAGTACTGACTTTACTCAGCTGTTCAACACAGCAGCCCCAGGCATACACAGTATCACTGTGCTCTAATACTTAACATTAGGAATACTCTTAATACAAAAATAATATCTTGTTTCGTGACATAAGCTTTCAATTATCTTCCCTGGGATCATCAATGCAAAGAAAACATATTCTTGAGAATTGTTTTATTTTTATTTTAAAGTAATAGATTTGAGCCATGATTTAAATTGTTTCTCCATTGTTTATCACAGGCAACAATGAAGTCTAAGTTAAATATCTCTAGGCCTTTATACTTGCATTTGTACATTATTACATATTTACAGTACCCTTGTGCTAGCCAGGATTCTGAGGGTTATGAAAACTAGCCCTTGCAATATAGCTCCTCAATGCTCACAATACCTATGTCCATCTACAACATGAGACACTGTGAATGTTATCTAGGCAATGGTTATATGAAACTGAAATCCATCACCACTCTGTTCACAAAGAAATCACCCTCAAATTCACTGTTAATGGCCATCTATTGCTCTGAGTGAAATGGACTGAGAGACTTAAGAGAAGTGACTGATTTTACACTGAACTCAATGATCCATAAAGCCGGTTTTGCTTAAGTCATTGTGCGGCGCTGTGCGAATGTTAACACCATTAAATCACCTCAAATGTCTAAGTGATTCAATCTCTTTCACAGTGGACAGCGAGTGAATTGAATTCCCCCAAAGTGCCTGTCCATTTCCTGTCTGTGTGTGACAAGCAGCTATAGACTCTGCTGGAGGGGGGTCAGATTCACTCACGCGTGGAGGTGTCTTGGAGCACTTTTTACCCTGCTACAAAACATTGACAGCACATATTTCAAATGTAAAGATTAGAAACTTTACAAGACCATGTGTTGCCGTCTTTGAACATCGGAATTCAGTAGTCAATGACTGTAAAACCGCTGCAGCACACTAAGTGTGATTGAACATAGAATTATCCCTCCCGTTCCCGTCCCACCACTGCACTTATACCTTTGCTAATTAATCTTAGCTCTGAGGGATGTATTATCTTTTCACATCCAGACAAGCAGTATTTATCCTTTCTCCATGTTTTAAGAGCAGGCTCTATCCTGTCCCCAAAATGTGGCGGAGCAGCCAGCTGAGGCCCCGGCCTTGTCCCAGCCTGTCACTGGCGCTCTATAGCAAGGCTGCTCTTAGTGGCCATGACTCCCTGACCTGCTTTCCCGCTCTGCAGCGGCGACTCCTTGCGTGAATAGCTGCTGGCGCCTCTCTCTGGCCTGTCTCCCAGATCAGGACCAAGTCTAAAGAGATAGAATGTGCTTCACCACCACTACGGGTAATATCTTTGATTGTATTATTTTTATGTACTGTACATCTTTTTTTCCGACTGTTTTTCGCGCGCAACTTGACAATGCCCTCCAGGTCAGGTATAAGAATAACAATAGGCGTCTCCTCCTATGTTCCTCAAAGGCACTCTGTATTGTTCCGTTAGCATGGTTAATTCTCTCCATGCTAACACACTGCATGTGGAAGGGGAGGGGAAACACAGAGATATACTGCTTGGTGTTCTTTTCAGAAAAAAAAAACTGCATGAAATCCATCCCTTTGATCATTTATACACAATGGACTGGCAAGCAACCGTTGATTTTAGAAAAATGCATACGAAAGAGAATAAAACAGTAATCAGCCCATATAAATGATACAAGGACAATACATTAGTGTTTGAATGACTTTGCAGGGGTCTAGTGACCTTTAGGTGCCAAACTAAGTCTGTCTATCGCCATGATGCACAGCGATGATAATGGTAATGATAATAAAACCATTGCAAGTCTCAATGGAGTATAAGTACTAATCATTTGTTAGGAAAAGCTGTCCGCCTTCCCAGTACCTCATGGACGGTAGTGAGGCAGGCAGGATAGGCTAGGGAGCAACTGATTCCCTCTAACAGACTGGGGCCTGTTTGCTACCTGCTTAATCCCTGGCTTTTTAAAATTGTGTTTGGAATAAACTGACTAAAGGGAATACAGCCCTCTAAGAGCTGAAGGAAATGGAGAGCTCTTTAGGTTTGATTGACAGCCCTTGTCAGTAAGTCTCTCTCTGTCAGAGGCACCTGCCTCAGCCCGGGTGGAATCCTCGTTCCAAAGGCGAGGCAGCAAAGGCATTGTCTTAATTATCCCCCCCCCCCCGTAAAAAAAAAAAAAGAAACACAATTAACAGTAAGGCGTTTAGGAGAGCGAGATTATTTACTGGGGCCCGTCCAGTGGAGACAGACGCTCCGCGGTCCTGGGAGACGGGCATGTCCGTCAGCATGGGATGGCCAACCAATCCAATTAAAGCTGAGATCTTTCTGCCGGTCAGCGGTAGCCAACGGTGTTCGTCATCCAACAATGACATTCCTTTGGTTTTTCATTTAAATCCAACGAGTTCTCAAGACAAAAGAGCGCTTTTCAATACGAAGACCTAGTGAGTTGCAAAAGCTCACAAGAACACCAATAACAGATCAACTCTTATAATATAATCACGCGCATACTATTTCATACGTTAATGATATATTCTTCTGGTGTAGGAGAGAGCAGAATTTAGGTATGTATGGAGTCTAGAAGATGAATACAGTACATTATATGGCTAACAATGAAATAAGCCTGCATGTAAGCTATGTGTGTGTGTAAGAATCCCTGGTCCCCAGCCATCTACATGGGTGGTTGGCCCGTCAGGGGCAGGGGGTCGTGGGCATGGGGATTGTGATTAAGACGTTGATGGAGGAACAAAGGACATGGGGGGCTGTAAGTGACAGAGGGAAGATGCCAATGCAACTCCACTCAGACCCTCACCGCAGAGCAGAGACCCTCCAGGCTGGGGCATGAGAGCAGGGAGAGGAGCCGACACTGAGCCAAAGAAACAGGCCTCTTCTCCAGGAGAGGCAAACCAAAATGAGAGTCTGGGCGTGGGGTCCCCGGGTCAGCTAGCAGGTGGGAATGAAATGGGAGGAGATGGGAGGGGGGGGGGCAGGGTGGTGGTGGAGCAGAATGGGGGGACTTGCACATCTGGGCTGAATTAGGAAGGTAATACAGCGGGGTCTGAAAAACTTTTTGGAGGATCTTGGAAGGAGATCTCCTTTCCTTAGTAACAGCAGGTTAGTGTGTCAGCAGGGGGCCCAGATGAGAGTGATTAGGGCCGGGCCTTTGAGGAGCAGGTGCCTCTTCGGCTGCTATCTCGTGTGCAGCCGCTGCTTCAGGCTGGATGGCCCTGTCATTCATCTGAAGCAGTTGCCATTTTTAAGGACCATGTACTGTGAAATAGTTGTACTTGACTACTTGAGCTTTTTTTTTTTCAGTCGCTTTGTTTCTTTCTTTTGACATAGTTTATCTGATGAACTGTATTGCATTTGAAGAGAATAGTCTGTGATAGCGAACCTGAGTTTTACTGTTGGAGCACTGTTGGGGGGAAAAAACAGTCACAGCCCACATTTAATCATTGTAAGTGGATTACCTCACCTCACATTACCTCATCTTCTAATTTGTGAACACATTATTTGAAGATATCACAATATAAAATCTTTGGGCCAGCTGATTTAACATCCCCTGACCGCCCACTGTCAACTATTACCAGGGAGATACATACACTGACGAAATTCTCGAAGAAGCCAAGAGTAACAACAGCTTCTCCTAATAGTCTCATAATTCCCCCTATGGCTCTATCACATTCAATGTCTCACATCGCTTCTCTCCCCCCTGCGACTATAGCAGCAACTGACACTTTTGAGCATTGGTTCATCGCTACATTAAGTAATGTAGTAATCAATTACTCAAACTGTTTTTGGGGGAGAAAACAGAAGCATATTAAAGAAGCATATTAAAGAGGCATTAATGTCACTATCAGAGGAATACAATGGTTTGGGTGCAATGTGAGCTCCATCTCCACTAGGATCACTGGGAGCCCCAGCTCTGGTTGTTTTCGCTCCCGGTAACGCACCCGAGCAGGACAATGAAGTGGAAGGTTTCTTTTTCACGCTACCATTTCCATCCCATTTCATCGCATTTTTCCCCGCACAATTGTTATCATATCTTCAAAACAACTGAGCGGCGAGGCTGTGTATACCCAGACAGCCAGCCATGCATCTGCTCACAGGCGAGTGGGAAGAGCAGCTGTGGACAAAGAAGACTGCATGAGGACCACAGTGTAGGAGTTTGCTCGGAGATGAAAGACAACAGCACAACAACACACTTTTAGATACATACAGTGTGTGGAACGTTGCTTTGTTATTCAAGGTTTTTCAATAGGAAATGGGTCACTGTAATGGAAAACAAAATGTTGTTTCATTGTTGATGTACTGTACGTGGTTTAAAAAAAATATATATATATCCCATTCCATAGCAATACATTGTACAATATAGAAATATATATATATATATAAATATATTGTATAGTGTACAATATATAAAATGATATATAGCCTACTTATAGTTGGATATGGTGTGATATACAGTTCTGTAGCTTCTGGGACTTTTAGAGCAGAATTGAAACACAAATGTGCCTTATCCGGTAAATCACGTTAAGTGCTTTAATAAGAAGTGTATGGTTAACACAGCTCATTGAGCGATCCTAAACCAAGACCAAAGAGAGAGAGATGGAAATCTGAGCCAAAGGCATTTTGAGTTTAAACAGCTTTGTATGCCTCCCCTCAAGAAGATTGTGCAGTCTTGTGGGTTGAACAGGACACAAATAATGATACTCATTTGGTAATAGCTGAGTTACAATCTGGCTCATTACCACTATGAGAACATACTGTATACCTGTACAGCATAATGTTGAAGAATATCAGATTGTGTTACATCTAGTCTACATCAATAATCTGAAATACTAATCGCCCTATGCACTACAAACTCACCAATCCATCCATGTTGGTGCACAGAACTTTTGTTCAGTATCATCCACCAGTTACCCACGGGCCTACTCATTCGCTGAGGATGGAGGTGTGGGTGGATGCAGCCCAGTAATGATTTACAAATAACAATAAATGAAAGAATGAACAAATCAATAAATCAGTAGATCTCTGGATATTTGCGAGGCAACCTTATTTCTTTATTTATCGGGGTGTTTTATTTGTTTTCGGCTCTCCAAGGCAGGAGCAGGAATCCCAAATTATCCGGGGGGTTAGGGGGGGCGCGGCGGCCCTGAGCCCCTAGCCCCATAGCGGAGGTAACGTATTCAATGGCCTGGGGCGAGTGGTGGAGAGGAGCAGCCCTGCTGCATACTGATGGCAGGGAGAGGAGGCAGTAATTGGAGCTGCAGAGGAGAGGGGAGAGGAGGGCAAGCACTGGGAGATGATGGCTTTGTTTTCTCCCTGCCTGTCTGTGGCTGTGCCGCTCAAACTCCTCCCCCCACACCTCTCTCTCTCCCTCTCACACTCACTTACTGGAGATACGAAGGAATAGAATAGAGATACTTGCTAATTGGTCTCTTGCTGCTTGCTTAAAGATCCATAGGCATTCAGTTTTTTTTTATATTTTATTTCTATGGGTTTTTGGTCTATTAAAACTAATAAACCACATGTCCTTGTGTGTATGGTACTTCAAGAATTACATAAGAGTATCATATTGTTAGGCTGTCTGCATGGTACTCAGTGGCATGTGTGAAGGACTGGTATTGTTAAGTTATTAATTAGTAAGGAAGATTATGTATAAGTGTGAATTTTTCCACTCAAGGTGCGTGTGGCGTCTGTGTGTCTGTGTGTGGTGTGTCCTTGTAACACACAGCAATTCTCTATAATGCGATGTAGGAGCATAAGTACATCATTTTACGCTCTATTTGTATATCCTAGATATAAAACACATGTCTGCCTTGAGTCTATGAGAGGCAATTTAAAGCTCAACGCTGCCTGAAAGATGTAAATTGGTAAATATAATTTTAATCAGAGCACATCTCAGTTAATTAAGGAAATGACTTTGACAAACCGTCTGAAGCTGATATAAGAACGCCGGCCAACATGGCAATCAGGAGGGCCGTCCCTTATGGTACGGCCATACAGCTCTCTCATGTGGGAGAGGCTGTTCAGTATGCCGATACACAATGTACTGCATCTCTCAGTTACACCACGCAGGAGGTACCGTTGGTCTACTGTAGGAGTAAATCTATACCAGACTGTTTGTATCTTTGCACTTGGCCGGAAATAATTTGCGTTCTTAGACTTTCACATGATCACCACTCCCTCTCCTCTATTGACACAGATTAGTGAAGCTGGCAAATGGCCAGAGAGGACAGGAGGAAAGGATGTTCTGGTGACATGTTTAAGTCATTGCTCCCCGCCAGACTGCCCTGAACAGGTTGAAGCCAGAGCCTGCGGGTCAGTGGAAGGACGTGAGCAAGTGGAGCTTTCATTTCCTGTCAAAAGAGGAGCGGGGAGAAGCTTTCAGAGGCATCAATCGCAGGCTAATTGGGCCCCGGTGGGTGACACTGCAGCATCGTAAATAAAACAAACACAGTTTTAGTGTCTCTGCCACTGGACTCTTTAAACCTTCATCACAGAGCAAGCGGTTCC
Organism: Nansenia antarctica; assembly: GCF_963989245.1. Classification (NCBI taxonomy): domain Eukaryota; kingdom Metazoa; phylum Chordata; class Actinopteri; order Argentiniformes; family Microstomatidae; genus Nansenia; species Nansenia antarctica. The sequence goes on along the minus strand of NC_137679.1, from coordinate 18,891,841 downwards.
AATGAAAGACCCTAGTCTAATTACTCTGGTAGAGTTTTTCTTTTTTTCTTGGTGCCTTGCTGTAATTGATCCTTTTTTCCATATGCATTTATGTTTTTTAATCAGAAATGAGAGCATACATTGCCTCAGAGCTTGAGGACCTTGTAGGAGACAGTAATTAGCTGGTCTGCTTAATGGGTCTGTGTTCTTGTGCTGCGGAAGCTCTCTGGTGTCACACTCTGACAGAACAGTGTGGAGGATGCTGCTGTGCTTACAAGGTGAATCCACTCCCTTCACTGGACTGCACATAGCTCCACAACCCTCTTCAGACGGCTCCTTCAGGCTCTGCCTAACTAAAGTCTCTATAAAACTGTACAGTAAAGCCAACTGTAAAGGCGGTTCATACATTCAATAAGACCTGTGTCTGTTCATCAGATATAGAGGAATAGAACACCTATGAAGCCTTGAATCAGGAATGTTTAACCTTTCTTTCAAGCATTCCTGATTTAAAGCAATTAAACTGTGAAGGAGACATGTGAAACATACACATTGCACCATTTTGAATGATTGAAAACAGCTGTAATTGGGAGAAGAAATACGGGAAGAGTTGACATGACATACAGTACTGTACTGTAGGTGTACGCAATGAAAGAATTGTGGTCAATAGTGTTTGAGGGAGTAGGGTATTTGTGTGGTGTTTGGTATTTCAAATGTGTCGCTAGTATAAATGTATGCTAATTTGTATAAATATACAACTTGCCCTGGGCCGTGAATTATGAATAGGGCTTATAATAGTCTTTTAGTCTCTTGCTTCTTTTGAATTTATAGCAGATCAAAATACATCAGCCCCTGATTGTCATGTCGTGCATTTCTTCATCCTGCCTGGGTATGCCCATGATTTCACTTTGTAATTCTGCCATGTCTCCTTTCCAGGGACTGTATATACATATTCATTCTGATGCTATAGAATGTGTCAAATAGAGGTGTCCTAATTGTGTCCTTGATGAAAGGCTATTAATATTGAACACTTTTGCAGTCACCCATGTGCCAGGACTGTGAAACTGTTATTTTTCCCTCGTTCTCTCTTTCAGTGAGACAAAAAGCAGATCTGTGCTTATCTCTAATGATACCTGATTCCCTGGGGGCTAGTGGCGAGACTATCTGTGGCTTTAGCAGATTCATCAAACCAAATATTGTTCTCTTCCCTCAGGAGGCTGAGAGTCACATTGTGTTATATCACTGTTAATTAAAATGAAATATTCAGTGACATTATTTGGTGTATTGTTTCCTGACGACTGTGCTCGCGCTAAGTACAGAGCAGCTCAGGTTGCATAAAAAGTTATCAAAGACTTTGTTTATTTATTTATTTATCTTCCCTCAGTCCTTCTTTTTTCTCTCAAGTCTTAGCCCTGAAGTCAGTGCTTTCCTAACAACGATTTCCCAAGGTTCTTTGTCAAAGACGCAGGCCTGTTGAAACCAATGTGGATGAATTTGTATGACGAGGCCCCGGCTTTACATTTCAAAATGTAAAGAATTGAAGGTTCTTCTTATCACCTTTTTCTTTTCCCTACTAAGTAGTCGTACTAACAGCGATTAGGCCAGAGGCTGTCCTGATTGGCTGAGAGACCAAGGTTTCTGTTCACGTGTGTGACATTGTTCAGAGACAGGCAGTAGCTGTCCTGAGGCCCATGTCAGTACCCAGGAACCCCTGATCCTGGACCAAGAACTGTCAGGCCTGCACCTGTAACACTGAGACCTTGTGGCCCTGCATCCAGCACGCAGAGTCCTGCCCAGACATGCTTTGCATTTCACCAGCACTCACGGCCCAAGGAATACTCCAGAGACTGGCCATGATCCCAGCTGTTCGCTTCATTTTAATGCACTCTGAATAATATTAAAGGAGAATCAGTTGAATTTATTAATGCAGTCGGCCCCTCTGAGAGATGCTTTTAAAGGCCAATGATTTAATTTCAGCTCTTAAAGGCTACCCTCTATTCTTGATATGTTACAAAGAATTATGGCTTTTGCCATGTCTTTACACCACTGAGAACTGTGGGCCGCTGTATAAATTATTAGTAAACTGTGACTTCTGGAAACAGCCACCATTAGCAGTCATATTTCTCTTTGTTGTTGTCTTAGTCATATTGTCACCTCTCATCCCACAGATATCAATCCTTCTTGTGCTTTTCTGGTTTGCCCGTCATCGGAGTCCACTCTCAAATGAAAAGCTATGCAGTTTGTAAACCAAAAAACCCACTGAAACACTGAAAAAACACATTTTTTTGTCGATGATAAGAAAACTGGAACCTGACGTTTTTTTGTTGAAAACTGTGGAGAAAAAAACGTCAATGTCTTTTGAAAAGCTTCCCATGCAGTCTCCTCAGGTAGACATGCTTAGGCAGGCGAAGCAATCTGTGGCTGTAGCAAACACAATCTGGACTGTCATTTGGATCTCGTTACTGAGTTGCTGCCAGGAAAGCCTTCTACTTTATTGGTGTCAGGGTCCTCTCATAGGGTAGGTCTCGACCCCTGCAGGTTTCATTCAGGCCAGCCAGGACTAAGACCATGAGTGCTAATCTCCTTGGCCTGTTTTTCAATTGGTACAACTAGAACAAATAATGAGAACAGAATGATTTTGACACACGTGCAACTTAGAGTAGTGTCTCTGTTACTTTGCTGTACTCTTCAGGAATGTAGTGTCTCAAGGATGGTAGGTCAGTGAACTTTAATGGAATCTCTCATGTAACAATTACTAAAGAGGTGCTGCGGGTAGTGGCTTATTAAAATGAGCCTTTTGCTCGCATCAGTTGAAGGGCCGGGTACACCCGCGATGGAGAGAAGGGAGCACTGTTCTCTGTCTGTGTGCTTGGTAGTTTGACGCCCGCTTTGGGGCTGCACATCAGAGGAGCGACTGCTGAAAAAACAGGTTGTAGGGGTCCTTGCGCACAGCCTGCCCGTGGTGCTGCCTGAAGGACTACCATGGAAACAAGGAGTGTGACAGGCTCTGGGGGGATCCGCCACAGCTGCAGGCGCTTCCTTTCTGACAGGCTGATGAAGACATCACTGCCACGCAGTGCACAACAACAACAACAACAACAACTATGCTGAGAAAAAATGATCCAGGCAATGTTAACTGCTGTGTGGCTCAAATGTTCATTAGCAATCTTGTAAAACATCCAGGGACTATCTAATGCATTCAGGGACCATATTGCGTGGTTATACTTCATCTGCAGAGATTTGAGAGTTTTCCCCTGAGGAAATAAATTGATACATAATTTCTTAAATATGATTACAAACCTCTATGGAGAGGACAGAGAAAGTATGTGCTGTGAGGATTCAATGACAGTTATGACCCTGTCAATGTCTTCTCGTATTCATTGACTCTGAATGACTCGACATTTTAACACAGAGCATCCGAGCCCAAAACCTTGGGGCGATTGACTTGACAGCTGGGAAGCAGACACCCACATTCACCATGACCTCTCTTTAATGGCGGTGACGCAATTTGCCTTGATAATATCATCCCTGATGACAGCTTCGTCCTCCTCCTAGAACTTCTCTAGAGCCTCGTGCCACAGTATGCACTGAATTCATAGTGGCCAAGGAAACAAATTGTGTTTGACATTAAAGAACATGAAGTAGTTGTAACTTCAAGGCAGTATTGTTGTTACTTACTCTCTTTCTGTAAAATATGTGTTGCCATCAGTAAACATTAAGTTAACCTTTTTTTCTTGTTCATGTTCTAAATGTATTTCGGATGTTTGTCCCCAACAATACTCAAAATCCAAATAGTGTTGAACATTTATTCCTCAACTCCACATATATGTGTGAGATGCAAATGTCCTGGTGTGTCAGTTTTGGTGTTTGCTAATACACAATGATGAAAAGTACCCTGGGAGCATTCCTTAATTGGTTTCACCTCGCGGGGACACCTTATTGGGCATCCTCAGTGATCTGTGGAGCACCCCCCTCCTCCCTGGCCCCCCTCCCCTGTCCCCCCCCCCTCATCTATCCACCCACCTCCACCCCCACCCCCAATGGAGGAGTCCCAGAATGCAGGAAGGGTTTCAGCTTGTGTGTGGGATTTAGCTCGTCAGAAGCTCAGGGTCACCTCCACTCCCCCTCACTTTGAAATGGACCCCTGGTGGCAGCTCCTGGGAGAACCCAGTGATGTCTCTATCAGCCTGTCAAAAGAGATAGCCCGGGGCTCCACCAGGTCCCCCTGAGCCAATCAAACTCTTCACAAAGCACAGACAGATGCTCTTTCACCAGCGTGCTACTGAAGAGGAGGGGGGGCGCCCAACTGGGATGCTCAGCACTCCAATCAGTTAGAACAAACTCCCAACACCGGGGTCCAGGGCTCAACCCTGGCCCATACTCAGCTCCAACTATGGGTCTACTTTTACAAGACTATTACTCACTCACTTCCTTATTCATCCGCTCTGTCTGTTATGGAGCCTACCATTCACCATGCAATGCAATGGTCAGCCCCCCCCCCCCCCCCCCCCCAAACCCCTATGCCCGATCACTCCACTCTTCCACCTCGACTGGCCGCCTGGCACCGCCACCTATACGTGAATGCAGCAGTCACGCTATTCTGTCACAGCGTTTCACTGTCCTGGTGCAGTCAGGACTGTCAGGACTGCAGAGTCATTACCTATCTTCCGCTGTAGACTGAAGACCTAAAGACCTCTTCACCCGTACTATCCCCCTGTACAGTTTCTCTACAAATATTTGAAAGAAATTCATCCCCATAGCATAGATTCGTTTTTCTTATGATTACTGATGTATAGATGATTCACTTACTTAGACAAATGTACTTGTTGTAAGTCGCTTTGGATAAAGGCGTCAGCTAAATGTCTGAAATCTAAATGTAAATGTAAGTAAGAAAACACTTAACTTAACTTAACTTTGCTGCAAAATCTTACGTTATACTCAGCTGTATTTTATGCAATGTGTTTACAGTCTGGAAATGTCATGAGGACTTTATCTGAATATGGATTAAAAAAGTAATTTATGTTAAGACAAAGTTGTCAAAATGATTACATTAATGTAAATTGATGTTTGGAATGTGGCTAATCATTATGAAAAACTTGAGGCAAATAGTAAAAGACCCTCAGATAGAGGATTATCTCAGATAATATTAATAAATTGCTGGAGTAGGATTACTCCTCATGGAGAGAAAGACGGAACAGTCAGTGTGTGTCTGTGTGTGTGTGTGTGTGTGTGTGTGTGTGTGTGTGTGCGTGTCCGTGCATGCGTGTGTGTGTGTGTGTGTACTGCCATTAGTCAGTGGAGGTGATTTTAATGGAAATGTGAAGCACTAAGTGCTGAGGACGGAGAGTGCTCTCTCTGAGAGATGAGCTCTCTCTCTCATGTGGACCCTGTTATTGTGAGAAAGCAACAAAGCGCTGCATTAGCCACAATGCCGGACCCACACTGCTTTGATGTGGGCTCGGTAACCAAGGCACAGCGGTGGCCAGTGTGTGAGCTCTGTTCCAATGGCTGTGTTGTGTAATCAGATGTGTTTACTGTGTATTCAAGGAGAGAAATGCTGTAATCCATCCTCGGTACGCAGCAGTTAGAGGAAAAGACAACAACAACTGGAACAACAACTCAAACTGTTTGAGATGTTTGTTTTTTCAATATCGGACAATGTGTCACAATATTTTTTTTATTTCAGAATGCACAGAGATAAGAAAACACCAAGATGCAAAATGCAAAATGAAACCAGAAAAAATGTTTTTTATTTAATGTTTTACCTTATTACAAGCAATAATACAGCACCACAATTCGCCATAATGATTTACATACCCAGTTACTGGTAAAACTTACACTTGACTGACACTCACTAAAGACTAGAGTATAGTAATATACAGTACAGTCCCTTACATGAGCAAGACAACTCTAGTGTGACATCTCTTTCTTGCGTGTTATGTACTATAAAATGATGATGGCAGCAACTGAGCCAAATCAAAAGGACTTTTGCATAAGGGATTATACAAACATTATACTTCTTATATACATCTTGAATATCAAAAGACTTCATAGTACAAACGTTATGATCATACATAAAACTACAATTGTCGCATACGGTATGAGAGTTACATCGGTTTAAATGGGAGAGCAATTGGATTTAGCAAACATGTTGGAAAGTACAGGACAGAAACAGGCCTGAAGTATTACATTTACCCTATTGCCCATTAAATATAACATGTACATATGATATTGAAGTGGCTACTTGTTTATGATTTGTTTATGCATGTTCAAACTTCATGTAGAGGCATATTTCACTGGGTTTTACAGTCAATGAAACTGTAAAGAAATAAATGTACAACTCAGTTAATACAAGCGAATCATCAGAGGTCCTGAGGTAAACCAAACTGTAGCTCAGAGTCATTCTTGATCAACATCGCATCGTTGGATGCAGGCTGGCCCTGGCGGCTCCTCCATGCCTTTACCCCTGGCTCTGTGATTGACAGCACCATGTGCTGCCCCCCCTAGCCAGCACAGTGCACAGCCCCTGTCAGGGGGGTGGCAGACACACAAGCGAGAGAGCGGCTGGCTGCACCCCAGCAGCAGGGGGGCATGGGGGGTGGTGTGGGGGTGGCGTGGGGTGTGTGCAGGGGGTTGCAGGTTCTGCTAGCACTGGAGCGTTGTCATCGGGCGGAACCGGGCCGTGCCATTTTCAAAAGGAGCCCGCCCTTTCATCCAGCACGTCCAACGGGGCTTACCTCTTCTTCCGCGGCGGGCCCTGGACGCCAGGCGCTCTCAGCTCGCTGTACTGCACCTGTAAAAACAAACAGGAGTTTGGTCGGAGGCAGGTAATCTGAGCTCAGTGGAGCGCACAGTAATGGCTCCCCTGAGGAGAGCTGGTGCAGGGGAAAGCGAGGCGGGCTCGCCTGTAATGAATCATTTTTTAAACACAGGAGCAGAGGGGATTAATCACAGGGAGGAAGGATTTGAGAAGTCAAGGGTTCCGTACCCGCGCACGGCCCCCCTCCTCCGCCACGATTGCAATATTAGAAGCAGACATCAAATGTTGAGACGACCTGCCAGCCGAGGGAGTTGTAAACTGCATAATCGCTCATTGCAAGTTGTGTCCTTTTGTACGAAAACTTTGCTTACAACGCTAAGAATAGCTTCAGACAGGCGCTCCTTCAGCTGGAGTCGGAGCAGGCATCGATACGATGCTCACTCATACGTGGCTGTGCAGGACCTCAAAGTTGACTTTGATTTCATTAAAAAAGTAGACGGGAAACTTTGACATCTGAACTTACACCTCTCTTTCCTCTGTTATGTTTGGAGAATTACGAGGTTGAACATCAAAGATTGTCTCAAGTTTCAATGTTTCCTCTCACTTTCTTTCCACAGATGCCTTCACATCTAAACATATTTGTGAGATGAATCAATATGAAACTACTGATCTTTAGGTTTCCATTATTAACTTACAGTTAACAGTACAGTGTCTGACAATCAGTACAAATATAAAACATAATGCCCATATTATTCAAGCATATTAAAGGGTGATATTTCAAAATGTTGTAGTGTACAATAATGTATAAGTAACAGGGCGAAAAACAATCTGAAATGAAAACAGCCATAATGTGAAACAGATTGATTGTTGGAAAACATTTAGAAACCGTAACAAATGAATACAGCACAAGTTGATACAAAAATTGCTCTCAAGGCATTTTTGTTTTTGCTACAACAATAAATAGTATTTTGTTGAATCAAGGTAGAGCCTCCATGCTAATTACTGAGGCCTGATTATTAGAATGGGAGCACGATAGAGGGAACAAAGTGACTGCCGTCTGCATCAGAACATGAAACTGTCCTCAGAACTGACAGCTGCTTCATATTTTAGGACAGACACGCTGCTGTCAGAAGTCCTGGTTTGAGGGGGGCTTTGTAGTTTTGCACAGGCACTAATTGCCAAGTCATTTTCGCAGCAGACAGGAGTCCGTATCCAGCCTTTGTGGTTCATGTGTGCCCACACCTATCCTTGGGTTGAGGTTCAAAGGTAACAAAAGCAATCTGCGGTCTATTGTTAGGATTGTTGTATGTACAGTATATGTGATGTTGAGCAACATGATTATTCTGTACTTCTGTAATGATGAGTCAATATGAATGTTTGGTTTTGTTCTGTTTATGTTGTCATAATTCAGGACATAACTTTCTTCTGTAAACCAGGCAATGTACGGTACTGTCTCCACAGAATTTTGGGTGCGATTCATTTTCAAAACTTTCAACAATGTATCCCACTGGAGAGCAGTCATGTTAAGGATGGTGAATTTAAATAATCTTTTTTTTTGCCAACTTTACTCAGCCAAATCTCACAGTCACAGAGGCTTTTCTCCAACAACATCAGTGAATGTTTGGCATTGGCTTACAAGAGGGAGCACATCAAGGGGGCAGCAGAGAAAGGCACTGGGGGTGAGAGTGTCTTTCCCGATACAGACAGTCACGTATCCTGGCTGAACACTGTCTGTCGAGTACCTGGGAGAGGAAGGCGCTGTGTGGTGCCCTACTTCCTTCCCACGCACGGTTCTCAGTGAGAGAACAGAGAGCGGATGAACACCCACCACTAGTTACAGCACCCTGGCAGCTATCTTCAGCCCTGTGATGTAACCGCAAATGACATATCAGCCATGGCTAATATATGATCACATATGGCACCCAGCAGGACGGCCGGGGCTCACAACTACATTAATTGACTCCCCCCACCCTGATGTGACGGGGGGCTACGTCAGAGTCTCTCAGCTGACAAGAGTCAGAGCTGCTGAGCACACCAGCCTTGACCGAGACGTCGGGGACCCCTCCGCCGGCCCCTGGCCAATCACTGGCCCCCGACGCCACAGCGCTTTTATCACAGAGAGACAAAACTGCTAATCAGGGACGAGGCTGGAGCGTTATGGCTGAGGACAGATCAGAGTAGACCCCATCCAGGCACCCGAGCGACGGCATCAAACCACACCGAGAAATAATTGGGCCAGGGGTGCTTTAAAGGCGTGAGTCCATTAATAATCAAACAAAGCCAGAGGATATATTTCCCTGACACTTGGGAATTCTGTTAGAGCAATATAGAGCACATATCTTCAGGGAATTCCCTCCTCCTATCTGTATGTAAAATTGAACCCTTACCTTTTGAACATCAGAAGGCACCCTCTTGAGGAAATCCAGTATTTCATTATTGTCAATGGCATACGGGTTACGGAGCTTCTTGGTAAATTTGTTAACGCCTGTGAAAACAAGAACACATTAATAAATAAAGGTGTCATCCAGACCTGCATATTTTCCTCACTGGTGTGTATGTGTGTGTGTGTGTGTGTGTGTGCGTGTGAAATTCCACCTTGTGATGCTATTTCAATTGATCCCCAGAAACCAAATTGAATCGGAGGCATATCAATAAGATGTGGAGTCGTATGGACAGTGCAATGGATATCTAACCTAAATAGATACACATATAAACGCACGCACACACACACACACACACACACACACACACACACACACGCACGCACGCACGCACGCACGCACGCTTTTGAACAGGGCCTCGTGGCTGACTGCAGAACAAACGTTTCAGTCTGTAGCCAAGGGCCGTTTGGGTTCCTCAGAGTCCATGCATACAGTACACAAGCCACAAGCATTGTGCTCACCTACCGCTCCCATCACTCCACAACACTCTTTTACCTTGTCTGTTTTATTCGCTGCACTCCAATCATCTCCATTAAATATACAGTGTGCTTCATTGTGTTGCAAAACAGATAACAAACAAAACAGATACTTCCGGGGGGGGGGGGGGGGGGGGGGGGTCATTGTGTAATAGGACCATTTATTCATAGCCGAGCAGCAGAATTTCAGGTGCGTCAGTGTGTAGACAAAGAACCCAAGGACCTAAATATGTGCAAACCACATGAAAAGCCTTGCCTTGCAACCACAGAGATGGGGGTTAACTGGGGAGGCAGGAGAGTGTATCAGTGCTTGTTGTTTGATATCACATTCGTATTGATTGTGTTGGAGCCTGCGTGGAACTCCAGGAGTTGTGGGGGCTAACTGCTGGAGGAGGAGTTCCTGTTCGGGGCAGCGTCTCCCCCCCCCCCCCTGACCACAGAGACGACTGTCTACCTCCATATGACTAGAACGGATAATGAGCCGCTGCACCAGGAGCCCACAGACACACACTGCCCAAGGACAATCATGTGTTCTTATACAGCCTGATGCTCTCTCTCTCTCTCTGCTTTGTTCACACACAGACCCTGGGCCTCGCCTGCCTAGCTGGCTCTGGCGGCCACGGCGGTTACAGCCTGCTGCCTGCACTCCGCGCCCCCACAAGCGGGCTGATCTCTTGGCATTTTGCAGAGGTGTGGGGGTGGCTGAATTATTACATGACTTCAAGTCAAGGCGATGTTGGATTCCTAGTTATAGGAATAACAAATTGATATTGTATCGCTTATTTCTTGTCTTTTTTTACAGCCAAACCCATTCATAGTACTTACAGTTAAGAAACTGAACAGTGCGTGTTAATTGACTTACCCCATACTAACAGGACGTAGCGTAGCGGGATGTAGTACACTACCACTGTCGCCACGAAGAGAACCAAGCAGGCCAGCCAGGACATGAACGGGACTGACCAGTTGAAAGTGCTGTGGATGAAATATTGTATCAAATTAATGAACAGTATCTTTATGACTTGCTTGTTGCCAGATACAGACCATACCACACTATCAATCAAAACACTGACGCTAGCTTACCCAATGCATTACACACCCCAACTTTTACAGCCTCCACTGAATAATGTGATATATGTAATGGGATACAGTAGGACAAAACTTACTTCTTGATTCGTTCCCCCATGCTGGCGATTTCATCCATAATGGTCTGGACGGTGATGACAATCTCTTGCACCATATGGATTTTCTCCATCAAGCCTTTTTTCCCGGCTTCCTGCAAATACACAGACACTGATGAGGGACTCTGTACTGTTTGTGCGTGGATTGTTTGAGAAAGCAGACAAAGAGCATGAGTATTTCATCTATTGAATGGCCTATAATGAGCAAACTCTACATCTCTTCAGACTATGCTTTTGAAAATGATGCAGATTCGACGTCAAGGAGCTGTCAAGCAGACGGCGGCGAGGTTTAAGCCTTTGTCCCACACAAACAATAGAACTGCTACACACAAACAATAGAACTGCTACACATCTGAAGCCCAATCAGAGATTAACTGGAGGGTGGAGGAAAAAAAGGGGGAAAAAATACATAAAAATGGCCATCAGCAATCAGCAGGCAGCCTAGACGACCCAGGCAAGAGAGTGCATGGGCTTGGTAACTCATGGGGGGCACGCCAATCCACAAGTCTCCATGGGGCAGGTTTGGGCTTGTTCTTATAATACTATCTCCCCCACCTCTGAACAGCCCAGGCTGCTTTTCCTCACACCTCCCTGTATGTGAGAGAGCAGCACCTCGACCACCCCAGAACACAGGGTGTAATCATTGGATGTGTTCTCACTCTCACAAGGACTCTCATCTGATGTGAAAGGACGTTGAGTACGATGCTGTAGGTTCTCTTTCAACACCAATACACAGCATATGCTAGGCCTATGTGTTATAGAGTATTCTTCCTTTTTGTATTGACAGTAGGAACATAATGGTACTCTGGGTGTGATATGATACAGACCTACTATAGAGAGACCAGATGGACTTGGTAAAGCATGGAGTCCATTTTCAGGGCGGGGGGGGGGGGGGGGGGGGGGAGGGTATTCTCAAGTGAGTTGAAATAGATGTGATCACATCACTGCTGGTAAAGCAGCACTGTGAAGCTTTCCAGAGGGAGAGGAGAGGACTGGAAGATAACTGAGTAATGCAAACTAAAGAGGGGCTGAGAAGCCTCACATCAAAAGGAGGAAATAATGACAGGAATGATGACAGAGAAGAGCGGGGAGGGGGAGAGAGGAAGAGAGTGGGGGGTGGGGGGTGGGGGGAGGGAGGGAGGGAGTCGTCTGATGGACTCTAACAGGAGGCTTGGAGGATGTCTTATGTGTTTGTGTTAGAAAGCAGTCCCAGGCCCGGGCCTCGGCACATTGACAGCGTCCAGACAGAACGCCTTTATCAGAGCCTCACGAGACAGCCCCTGGGGAAACACGCTGTCCACCAGCCAGGCAGCCACAGAGAGACTCCCCACTGTCAGTCCCCAGTCTCCTCCTCAACAGGAAGAGAGCAATTCCCACACCAGCAGAGTAGCCCCCCCCCCTCCCCCCCTCCCACTCAGACCCACCAGGCCCCCAGCTCTGCATGGAGAAAGGATGCTCTGCTCAGTCCCTCGCCAAAAAAGGAGAAAACATCTCAAAAATGCTCCGTTTGAGAGATCCATAAAGAGATTACCAAGCCTATCATCTCATCGTCACAGAAAGGAGAGTGAGGGAGGGAATACTGGCCTAGGCATCATTTAGGGGTCGAGACTCATCCCTGCAGCAGGGGCATGGGGGACCTTCGACCTCTGCCTAATGTGCATGCAGATCCTTTACTGCGCATTAGGTGTTAATTGAGCTCTTTCTCCTGAGCTCTCATTGAAAGCAGGGGAACTGTTTGTGCCCGCTAAAAGCCATTAAGATCCATGTCTGTGTGCGCCTGATGGACTGAGAGAGCCGTGCGTGGGGAAATGATAGCTCACTGGATATGGAGCCTCATCAGTTAGGCTCAGATTCCCTTTCATATCTCTATCTAAACTTGTTTAGGGCCCCCCCTTTACATGAATTAGGGTTTAAACCTAATAAGAGATAGGAACTCTTATTTAACTGCAACAGATACACGTACAGGGTAAATTTAGCCAGAGAGCTTTTTTCTTCCTCAGGCAGAGAAAAAAGAAACAAAAATGTAAAAGAAAAGAAGGGGGGCGGAAAAAAAACATAGTGGAAATTATTTGAAAGAGACCGAAAGATATATGGTAAAGTATGCATCAACAAGCTCTCATGATTATCACCATTCATCTCCATAAGACTCTTGAAGTCCATCATCTCCTAGGTGACGAGCACTGGACGTCTTTACTACATGACTCATTTGATGATACTCCTTATCTATGTTCATTTCCATTTTCAGCCCACCTACAAAACTATTCTGTGCTATTGGAAAACAAAAAATAAACAAAACTGTTCCCTCTGATGTGAAAAGGGATGGGCATACTGGGGATGGATTACATGAATTGTAAATGTCTAGTGATTAGAAAACCTGTGTCAGATCATATTCTCATTTCAGATAAAAATTGTAAAAGCTACCTTTTAAGGAGGCATAATGGAGAACAGATTTGATCTTCTGTACAAAGGTAAATACAAATGTACTTTCACAGGCATGTTGGGCATAATCAAAATCGGGAAAAAGCTCATTTAACATTGCTTTAATTTGAATAAACGGCAGCAAATTTGAATATTCATTCAAAGCTTGACTGAATATTTCCTCGTGACTTATTCCACAAAGGCGAGAATGCGCATCGTAATGGAAAACACCTGTGTTTCTGGCATAGGTTCTCATACGCTACTCAAAATGAGCTACAGTATAACAAACAAATGAACACACAAACAAAACGCAAAAAAGCAAAGCGGTTCCCAGAGCCCATTCTGGTTCTACCTCACATAATGCACATCAGCGGTTATGACATCAGCGATCTGTCTGACTGGTGTGTTGAAAGTGACCCAGTGGTGACTGTGGTCTGAAAAGGAGAAGAGAAACCAACCCTACAGGTCGGTCAGTCTGGCACCCCCCTCAACCCCCCCTACCCCCTAACCAACCCCCACAAATCCCCAGAGCACAGCTCCAGGAGAAATTCCCCTTCCCGAAGACCAGCAATGCCAGCCGAGCCAGGGGCAACAGGAGAGGGGCGTTTTATCTTTCTCTGTTTTGTTTTTTTATGTTATGATTAAATATTGTCTATCTGCACAATTGATACCTAAGGCTAAAGGGAAGTCACTTTGCCCACACATAATTTGTAAGCTGTCTCTTTCCCCGAGGACAGATTTGTTCACAGAGGAGTGGATCTGTTCTGTATTAGCCCGCCTGTAACATAGACCTTCTTCTCCCTTTATCGTCATGCCTTCACATTCCTAGTGCTCTATCTGAGGTCTACATGTTTCCTCCCTCCAGGGGGAAAATAGAGAAGAAAAAGCGACATATTTGAGTGGTAATAGTAACCTTCTCAGAGGGAATAGCCTTTATTCACATCGCAACGAAAAGGACTAAGGGAAAAAAGTAACGCCTTTGAAGTCATCAAATTTAACACTGATCACTCTTTAACCCTAAATATTTTTTGAAAGTAGACTTTGATATGAAGTGTAAAGCTACACTTGCTTGATCTGCCTGCATGATATCACATTTAAGTGACAGCAAAACCATAACAAGATTTTCAAATAAGCCACTTTAAATTAAAGCTGACAGCTTAAAACAAACATAGGCAACTGCTTAATTAGTAAATGAAAGGAGATATTTTATATTCACAGAGTGTGAATGGGCTTAGCGAGCTCACGGTAAACCTTTCAGAAAGGACTTCAAGGAACATAAATGATTTGGTTTAGGCTGATACCGAGCGTCGCATCACATGGACATGCATTTAGAAAATCGAATAGCTTTTTTTTGCTCTCTCTCTCTCTCTCTCTCACTCTGCTGTATCTGAAAGAGTAACAAACAACTAAAAAAACATTACTAGACAGAGACCTTGTAGAATAGAGAACAATAAAGACATGTTTATAAAGATCCTATTGAACGGTGTCACTATAAAAACACCACTCCATAAAAGCAGCACATCCTCATTCACTATTCATACACATACAAAATGCTCATAATATCATGGCTGTTTGTTTAAGAGCAGGGCTGCCTTTTCCTTTTCCATTACAGGCACCGTGCAGCTAGGCATACGTATGTGAATGTGTGTATGTGTGTACTGTATGTGTTTGCGTACGTGTGTATGTGTATGTGTCTTTGTATGTGTGTTTCTGTATGCATCTATAGTGTGTATGTGTATGCGTGTGTATGCACACACATATCATGAGAATCATACATGAATTAGCCTCCCTTCTCAGACAGGATTTAGAGGAAGGCCCTGTTGTTTAGTGGAGGATGTTCCCCTCCCAAGATGAAGGCAGCCTGCGGCCATCGCAGCAGAATATATTGAGCACATTATGGATATGATTCCTGGGCCTAGCCGCATAGCAGAGGGGTCATTGCTGGGAGGCTTTGCAGCAACTCACTACCCCACCATAAAGCAATAACACACACATCCCCATTAACTCTCTCCTCTCCTCTCCTCACCACCAAGCACGGGGATGAATGTCTAAATAATAAGGATGTATACACTGTAGGGTGATGCAACTTTGGGGGGAGTCATTAGAATAGCTGTATGTTAGCTGTAGAATACCTGTACGATAAGCTGTATGTTTTTTTTTCACTTTTCAAGAGATACACTGTCACATTAGCATGAAAAGAATATGTGACACGGTCTGGTGAAAAGGTCCGCATGCCAGCAATTCTCAAGTCGATTGAAAGCTGACAATCTGCACTTTCATAATCTGTAAAAAAAAATGTAACCGGAAAAAAACCTTGCCCTACTTTTCTGGTGACCGACTTTTCCATCAGACCCTGTCACATAGATGTGACTATATTTATATATACTATATGTCTACGACTATGACTATTAGGTGTGATTGTACGTGTGAATAATAATCAGGATAGAGTAAAAATCCCCGATAGAAACCATTCTGGTAAGTGTCTGCACTGCTGTACCATAGCAATTAGCCTGATTTGTTATTGTAGCTTAAGGTCAGTCTCATAACATCCATCTCATTTAGAAAAGTCTGGTGAAAAATCTTCACTTACTGCTCCAGTAATATCCCCAACGGCAGGCAGACTTCAATTAATGATACAGTTTAACGTTGATTTTGAGTTTCAAAGGGCTGGAATACTGCAGCAGAGCCCATTTGTAGAATGATACTGAATACCCAGTGGAATAGAATGAAAGGACTGAGGGGAGATGTGTTTGTTCACATGCTATTACTGTTTCGTAAATACTGTCCTAATTTGGAATGCATGAAATGTTCTATTCTTGGGTTCAGACGAGCTTCTGAGAGATGATTTCTATTGTAACTATGCAAAAGTCACAACTAGAACTTGCATGACTGCCGTTCAGGGCGCACTAGTATTTCCAACAGTGAGAAATAACTGAAATTAAATACCTTCTCATCTTCCTCTTCGTCATCCGCCATGGTCATGTTCACCTAGGAGAGAAAAGAGTGGTGGAGAGTGTTTTGAAATGGACAGGGACACGTGGGCACTGGAGCATTTTTAACAAACACCTAGTAATGAAATTCTCCTCTAGTACATACACCCCTATTGGGAGAGGCCTGTTTCCATAGAGACTGCATCACAGGGGTGACCTCACACAAAAGGAGAGGTGAAAGAGGGCCTTCCTCACAAGAGCACTGTCACAGTAAAGCAATCTCATTTCTCCACAACATAAACACACAGAAAAACAGAAAAAGAAGAAATAAAAAAATAAAAAAACATTTAATTTGGATGCTGTTGCCTAGATCACTGTACATCAAATCATCCCTGACCCTGTCGTGGTGCACGCATGGTGACATTGCCTAGGAACAGGGCCGTATTTCTGCCGGCCACAGGGTCACACAGAGGTGACAGAAGGCTCCGCACTGGATATGAGGGTGAGACCAGGCTTTAACATTGCCTGGGGACGGCATTTTTTTGCTGTTGTTGCCAGCAACCACAAACACAATCACTGGGCTGGGGACGTGGCAGCGTGAAGGGGATGTCTTCAGGGCCAGGCTGGGGCCCTGGCCGTCGAAATGGCTTACAACACAGTGAAATTGGAGGGCATTCACAAGTGTGAACAGCATTAACCTTTACAGATACAGGTAGGGGGAGACTTTATTTCCATAACCTAAGATACAGAAGAAGATAGTCTCACCGTCTTACCAATGGATGTGCCCTCTATCTGCAACAGTAGCGATGCGGCATCAATATTATTGTCCTAGATGCTTCAAAATAGTCAACACCAACATGGTAATAATAGCATATTCTCAATTATAGTGAGGTGTCGAGGCATCGGGTAGTAGAAAACTAGCAGACCCTCGTCTGACGTGTAGACGTCATGCTGTCACGGAGGCTCTCCACTCTGCTCGAGCTTTCTCCCTCTCCTTTGTTCTCATTCTCCTGGACCTGATCTTTGACATCGTAAACCACCCGATGCTTCTCTCCACCCTCTCAGATGTGCACTCTCCTGGCTTGCAACCTACTTGGCTGATCGCTCCTACCAGGTGACGTGGAGAGGATCGCCGTCCTCTCCATGAGCCCTCACCATTGGGGTCCCCCAGGGCTCTGTCCTAGGGCCCTTACTGTTCTTCCTCTATACCAAGTCTCTTGGCTCGGTTATCTCCTCACATGAGTTCTCCTACCACTGCTACGCACACTCAACTCTTTCTGTCTTTCCCCCCCTCTGACTCATAGGCGGCAACAGTGTCTCTGCGTGTCTTGCTGACATATCTGCATGGATGTCAGCCCACCACCTCAAGCTCAACCTTAACAAGACTGAGCTACTCTTCCTCCCCGGGAAAGTCTGCCCTCTCCAAGACTTCACCATCACAGTAGAGAACTCTACGGTGACCTCCTCCCAGACAGCCATGAACCTTGGAGTGATCCTCGACAACCACTTATCCTGTGCGGCGGACATCACAGTGACAGCACGCTCCGGCAGATTCTTCCTCTGCAACATCAGAAGGATACGTCCATTCCTCACCAGAATACAGCTCAACTCTTGGTTCAGTCACTGGTCATCTCCCGCCTTGACTACTGCAACACACTCCTGGCCGGGCTCCCCGCCTCTGCCATCAGACCTCTGCAGCTCATCCAGAATGCTGTCGCCTGACTGGTGTTCAACGTCCCCAAATTCTCTCATGTTATCTCCTTCGAACCCTTCACTGGCTCCCAATAGCAGCTTGCATCAGATTCAAGACCCTGGTGCTCACCTACCGGGAGGCAAAGGAAACAGCCCCTGCCTACCTGCAGGCAATGGTCACCCCACAACTATCAGCCCGTTCACGCCGCTCTTCCACCTCTGCTGGCCGACTGGCTCCAACGCCTCTACGCGGATGCGGCAGTCGCGCTACCCGTCTCTTCGCTATACTGGTTTCCCGCTGGTGGAACGAGCTTCTCACTGCCGTCAGAACTGCAGAGTCACTCCCTATCTTCCGCCGTAGACTCATCCCATCTCAATCGATCTCTTCAGGCTACACCTAAACTGTCCCACCTGAGATCTACTACCCCCCTGTACTGTTTCCCCAGTGTAAAAAAATGTACACTTCTTCTAGAATGATGACTGCCAATGGCTCCAGGCCTGAGCGTAGATGACTTTTTCCTGCTATGACTGGTGGATAGATGATTCACTTACTTAGTCAAATGTATTTGGTGTAAGTCGCTTTGGATAAAGGCGTCTGCTAAATGCCAAAAATGTAAATGTAAATGCCTATGATACGGGCTTGAGAAAGAGTTTGGCACAGGAAATGGCTGTGCTGCATGTTTGTGACTGTTGAGTGGGCGAGTGTGTGTATGTGTGTGTATGTGTATGTGTGTATGTGTGTGTGTGTGTGTGTGTGTGTGTGTGTGTGTGTGTGTGTGTGTGTGTGTGTGTGCATGCGTGCAGTACTGTTCAGGTAAAGCTGTGAGGAGTATATTACACTCACCAGGTCCTGATTAGAGCTGATCTTCCCCGAGGAGAGCTGGAAGTAGTTCCAGCCAATGAGCAGCAGCAGGAAGAGCGGCAACATGAAGAGTTCCCAGGTCCACACTGTGACCAAAAAGATCTGAAAGAGAGGAAGGAGTGGGGGGGGGGCAGAGGGTGAGGCTCACAAACAGAACTCTCAGTGCCCTCACAGTACACTGGGCCAGAACCAAGCCCAGGCATGACGTACAGTAACAAACCGTCCCGCTCTCAAATCCCAGTATGCCACATCCTAAAACAAACACAACGGGTTTACCTCCCGTGAACACAGCACAGCAGACTGCACAAGCTACACCGCACCATACTGCCTATGGCAACAGATCCTTAGTCCCCTCTCTCTTAGTCATGGGGAGGCAGGAGACTTTCAGGGGACTTTTGGAATGTTTCAAAATCCCATTTACTGTATCTACGCAGAGCAGACAGTGTGCCTTTCTGAAGGACAAAATGTTTGACAAGGATAGGCACGGGCGTCCTGTCTCGGAAACCGGGCACATCAAATCCTCTTAGACGAGGAGGCATCGAGACTGTCTGGCTGTGACTACGCACATATGGCGACCGGAGAAGCATTTGCAACGTTTACCCCCTCTACAGCGATGATACTGAGAAAAGCCATAACCCCTGGTAGAAATAAGATGGATCACACTGAATGAGTAATCCCTCATAATTCTGTAAAGGAGCGGCGCTAAGCACGGCGCACAACACCCACCGCACTTCACAGCAGAGCACTAATTGGCGGCTGCATTTAAACCCATTTAGTGACAGCCTAATGAGTCTCGCTCAAACTGAAATGATCAGGAATGTGTGAGGAGGATCACATGAGCAGGTTGACAGTGAAGAAGAAAAAATAGCGTCCCCCACCCCAAGTTTGCATCTCGAAATCTATTATGGTATAATTATGTGCATTTACACTTAACATATGGAACACTTCGTATACTGTGGGAATTCAACTTTTTCGTCCCTTTCACACATTTTTGTTTAACACAAGTTAGCTTTTTTTTAATTGGATATGTTTGTAATCAAGTCAAATGATACGCAACACTTTTTAAAAAAAACTTTGTTTAAAAACTGTTTTCTAACACGAGAAGCAAAAAGTGGACAAAAAGATGGAAAATAAATCCTTCCTGCGCCTCACATGTACCCAATGGAATGAGGGAGTGGACTGTTTTCTCAGTTGTGACTACAATAGCATACTGTGCCGTGTCGGTGTGTGTAGACTGCTGGGGGCTTGTTACAGTAGAAACAATATGTTAGACTTAGGCCTGAGACAGGATGTGAACCACCGGGGCCTTCAGGCCTCCGTTCAAGCCCTGTAAACAGCAGACTGCTTCTGTCATATCAGCCAGCGTCCAGCCCTCTTGCTCTGGGGCCAGTCTACCTACCGCCACACCAGGCCTGCCTGCCTGAGTTCAAACTGCCACCAGGGAAACGTGAACCGTGAGTAATGCACACAACACTGTGCCCCCGTCGCCCTAGGCTTCAACACAGTCTACTGTGGGTTTACCATTGTTCAACAATATCTGGGAAACGTTAAAGGCACCAAATAAATAAGCAGAAACACAGCGGGATGACCAAGATATCAAGATATAATATGAACAGTATGTTACCCGTTCTTTTTTTTTTCTCTCTCTCTCTCCATAACAGCTCATTTGAATGATGCAGCTACAACTAAAGCTGGTGGGGAAAAAAGTGATGGTAAACAATGAATATGCATGATGTGCAGAGGTAGCCGCAACGTGTCTCCTCTCGGTTATGAATAACCTACGTCATATGTTGTCACCTGCGTTCCCATGAGGCTATTCTAAAGCGACGCTCTTTTCACCCCAGAGGAATTCAGCCGGCTGGTGGACAGGTAGCCTGTCATATCCAGAGCATTCCCTTTTCTTTTTCTTTTTTTATGAAAAAGAAAGGCGGGGAAAAAAATTTGCTTGGAAACTGACATGAGCCCAGCAGGAATGTTGAACCCCCTTGCCCTCCCTGCGAAATCTGCTACATTAACCACTAAAGTCTAATTGCCTGGTCTCTGTCTTCCTGAGCAAGTCAACAGAGGGAGCCAATTCATTTCCTCCCAGGGAGTCGGCGAGAGAGGATCTGTCACAGGTATTCATAATCGCCCACTAATGCAAATTTCTGCTCACCACCAGCTCTGGCTTGGTGGACAAGATACAAGCCTCCAGAAATACAATATGTCGTGTCTAAAGTGAGCGCTTAAATGAGGGTATAAACCAAAACTGTCAGGGATATCTCCTCAATTCCTTCTTGCGGCACGGTGTGTCTGTCTGCCCATGTGTGCCGGATTTACATGGCTTTTTTTAAACACTAATAAAAAATGTTACTGTGAACATCTGGGAGAGCCTCTCGGATTCCTTCACTCAGGCGTACGAACTGTGACGTCCACGTCAGATATATCCCTCAGTAATGAGCGGAGGCACAGCATATACCTTTCCCCTGTCTCCTCACATTCTCTGTAGCTTCTGTGAAACGGAGACGGAACTAATTCCCCTCTAAGTGGTTTATGTTTTATTAGCAGAGAGCTGAGTGATTAAAGGACGTGGTGGACAAAGTGCAACCTGTCAGGCTTAAGTGTAAATTTATATAGAAAATAATCCACCTTTTAATTGGCCTCAAAGTTGGGCTCGGTTTCAGCCGTGAGAGCTGTGCTTTTTTTCCCCCCTTCATCCCTCAACAAATTACACCTGACAACGAGAACCTTAAAGCCCAAAACGCTACAACACTAATATGTTACATGGGTGGTAAAAACAGTCATTTGTTTCAAAGAAAAGGACATGAAGCAACAAACAAGAAAAGGCGAGCTAATAATTAATGATCTACCTGAGCGAACGTTTACATGCGGCAGAATTGGATAATGAACGACTTGTAATTGAACAAGTGTTGGTATGTATGTCTGGGAGGAGTGTCTCTAATGTAGGAAACCCTCCCTTGACAAACACCATTTAGCTGAGAAATGTCTGCAGGATTATGCATTGGGTGTCTGGGGGGGGGGGTGAATTAATAAAACTATTAGCGCTCGGTGGAGTAGGTGATGGAGATGCACTCTCCTTAGCCACCTGTAAAGGCCTGGAGAAGGGCCGACCCCGGGCAACGCCACTCTGCCAGTGGGGTTAAGAACAGGCTGACAGATTTGTTTTATAGTGCCATTAATATGATTCCACTAAATGCATTCTGCGCCTTCTCATGCAGATCCCCTGGCCAGCAGAATCCAGCACCTAATAATAAAGCACTCAGCGATTAAAAGTGTGAATAAAATAACTCTTAAAGCTGAGCAAGCATGGCAGCTCCCCACCACCCACACTCTCCCAGGAGGCGGAGAGAAGGAACCGCAGCAGGAACAAAAGGACAAAGACGCCCTCACCAAGAGTTTCTACCATCCTGCAAATTGATTAATGGGGAGAGGGGGGAGGGCCCAGTCTACCCACCCACACTAGTGACTGACAGACTAAACACCAGACGACCGGGCTGCCAAGCGCTGCTCATACACAGAGCCCAATGTAAACATCATGGTGCTGTAGATATGTGCCAAACTAGTTAGATGTACTGTAGTGTTAGAGTACACAGAATAACAGCATCTAATGCACTCAATGCTCCGGTAATAATAACACATTTAACTAACAGTTGAAAAGGTTATCACTCTTTACTCTGACTGAGCTAATGGCCATGCATTCAAAAGGACACAGTAATTTCAAAGATGACATTTTTATCTCCTCTTTGTCAATCCCACATATTTCTCTCTGGTTATGCTTGGGAAAGCCTCCCTAGCTAAGACAAAGCACAACACAGAGAGTGCCAGCTAGTATTATGGGGGTCAGTCATGGGGGCTGTGGATGGATGCCAGATTACATGAACGCAGCTGAATAAGTTTAACCAGGCTGACTACAAGCTGCAGGGGTATGTGTGTGTGTGTGTGTGTGTGTGTGTGTGTGTGTGTGTGTGTGTGTTTGCGTGTGTGTGTGTGTGTGTGTGTGTGTGTGTGCGTGTTTGCGTGTGTGTGTGTGTGTGTGTGTGTGTGTGTGTTTGTGTGTGCGTGTGTGTGTGTTTGCATGTGTGGTGTGTGTCTGGGGTGTGTACGTCCATATGCGTGTGCACATGCACTGAGGACAGAGACGCAGAAAACGCTCAAATATAAAACGAGGAGAAACCTCGCATAATCGTCACTCTGATATAGATGTACTTTTTCTGGGTGAAATCAAGGGCAGTGGGAGTAATCTGTGTTGCTTCCTCAATTAACCCCCCCCCCCCCCCCCAAAAAAAAAAGAAAGAAAAGAAAATGAGATTAATAATGAATCAAAGGCCCCGGTGGCAGCTCAGCTCACGCAGGCCTTTTTATTCAGCCAGGCCTGGAACAGAGAAGTCTGGCTGAGGGCTAATGTTGGGGACGACAGCGGCCCGGCTTTAAAGCAGTTGTAAACACAGAGCAATGAGACATGTCATTTGTGGTGAGCTCAGGCCAGCGCGGGGACAGGCTTTCAGGGGGTTTCAGGGAGGCAGGGAGGGAGGAAGCGCAGATAAGATTTCTCTGCAGGGCAGGTAGAGTGTGTGGGCAGACCACGGTGCTGGGAGCTAACGCTGAATAAATATTTCACATACGCAGCAGGGGCTGGAGCAGGGCGGTCAGCCGGGGCCCCGTGGTGCCTGTCAGTGGTGGCTACTCCGACCCTGCGCTCCGGCACTGGCCATGAGTGTTTAATCCGTGTCGGGAGCGTTAACACTAAGCGACCTCCTGGGTGACAGATCCGCCATGCAAGCCTTTTCCCCTGAGGAGGTGGGGAGGGTGGGAGTGGCGTTGGTGGACGATCTCTCCCCTCCCTTCCCCTGTCAGCTGGGCTCACAGACGCGTTAGCGCGGCGGCGGGACCGGGGCCTGGCCCGGCACAGCCACACTAGGGGCGGCCAGGTCGCAGGCTCTGCTGCCTGGGGAGGGGTGTCCTCTGTGACTGAGAAGGTGGCGAGCGTGTTAGAGGCAGTCATTACGATACCGTGCACACAACAGGGTTAAACACAGAGCACACTTCATCTGTGCAGAAAATAAGCACAATATAAAATCGCTACGCGCGGACACAGACAAAGCACACGCCTGGAGCCCCGCCGCAGAGGGCTGTAGTATTACACATCTTCCCCTCCTCTGGGTTGTTTATCGCCTACAAATATTATGTTCTTTGCTATTTTATAAGGAGAAGATCAGAAATTTGGTGAAATTAGTCAATAATACATCAAATCCGAGTCATTTTAAAATGCTAATATAGCAGGCTTTTCCTTCAAATATGTCATATTTGTAATAAAATACAGCCCGTATTGAGACAACAACTACCAGAGAGAGGCTTATTAATCCATACGATAAGAGGACAATGTCTCAAGGTTGCAGTACTGTACATCCACCAGCTAGCTTCAAGAGCTGTCAACTGCCAGTCACTGGCAACTCAATAACAGTATTATTTCAAATCTGAAGGCACCGCTCAATTGTTTGCAGATACTGATATCCTATTCTTTAATAATTAATAGATCTCAGAATATATATATTTTTAAAACCAGGCACACGCACACACACACACACACACACACACACACACACACACACACACATCACCATCAAGGGCTCTCTCTCTCCCTGCCACATTCCCACTGCAAACTCTGTGAGAACTCCCACAGCCATAGAGTTGAAGAGTGTAACCCCCCTGAGACTGCAAGAGCCCACTCCTTTAAGGCCAGGCAAGCCACACACACAATCCTCCAACTTTTCAAACAGAGAGAAAACAGATGCAGAGAAGAGAACCAGTCGACATTTCACAGGCACGTCCGCAAGTTTTCACTCCTTTCACATTTGTTTTTCCGGGTGCCGTGCTGCATTGCAGTAAACCAAGACGAGCAGATCCAAGGCTCCCCGACAAAACATGTCATTTTAGAAGGACAGTGTTAACAAGAATAATTATGACAGCGCTGATTATGGCTTTGATCCTGGCCGTCCTGGTATTCTGGTTAATGGCCACGACCGTGGTCGGCACCTCACAGGTGGTCCCCGGGGACCTCTGGAGCCAGATCTGACCCTGCACTGCTCTCATCTGGGGAGACAAGGATTCTATCAGCCCAAAAAAGCACCCGTCGCAGCTGCCAACTGTGTTTACAGCTGCACCGCATCAAACATTCATCAAATGCCATCTTTACAGTCTGTGATGTGAGGCAATCAGCATTTCACAGGCTGTCAAATGATGTCTAAACTGGTTGCTACCTGGCAGTGTCAAAAAGAAAAACAGTTCAAATACTCCACATAAGGTATACGGTTTCTTTCTAGTCTAACTCCTGACAGACGAGCTACCTCCCTATGTTAAAATATTAATTCGACTTAAATACTTAAAGTGCTCTAATGACAGCAAAGCTCCAAAATCAGCTTTCAAGTGTAATTTGCCCCCTTTTTTTTT
Source organism: Nansenia antarctica (assembly GCF_963989245.1). Lineage (NCBI taxonomy): Eukaryota > Metazoa > Chordata > Actinopteri > Argentiniformes > Microstomatidae > Nansenia > Nansenia antarctica. The sequence goes on along the minus strand of NC_137679.1, from coordinate 18,866,661 downwards.
CACTTCCATTTCATCTAAATCTAAAATTGTTCTCAACTTTAGACTTCTGAAACAGATTAATTTGGCCAGCTAATAGGCCTACATGCTCATTTTTGTATGTTTTAGAAACTTATGATGGTCCAGTGCACAGAATGGAGGATTTCACTTTCTTAGTTTTTTCCCATGAAGGATTCTCGTTGGGGGGAAAGTAACTGATCTCCTCCCTAGACTCTCGACACTCTCTGCTCATCGTTCAGCAGTGCTATAGCTCCATCTCCAGGCAGTGGGACAGTCTGCAGGAAAGAACTCTGTTTGACCCCTCTGCAATTGCCGCTGATGTATGGCACATTCATCTAGCTCTGCCATAGTAAGAAGCACATTTAAAAGGGCGTTATTTTATGAAGATTTTTAGCTGTCACACTCTCTCTCTCTCTCTCTCTCTCTCTCTCTCTGAGTCTCTCTCTCTCTCTCTCTCTCTCTCTCTCTCTCTCTCTCTCTCTCTCTCTCTCTCTCTCTCTCTCTCTCTCTCTCTCTCTCTCTCTCTCTCTCTCTCTCTCTCTCAGAGAAAAGGACCATGCCGTTGTCAAACTTTAGAAAACACACATCCTAGGCTCATTACTGTAGCATAAACAAGCGCTGAAAAAAAAAAATCAAAATTTGTTGTTGCTATTTCCGTTCACTGATGAAGGGCGTTTATGAGGCTTTGCCAGAAGTTTTTCGTAAATCTGTGAGAAAGATTCTTTTAACATTACCTAATTGGAAAGTCTCTATTTTTAAAACCCATGGTTTTTGAATCCCATGGGTGGAAAATCGAAGGCAACTTCAAACAGTTAAGACTCCACTTACGGTGGAGATTACGCAATCATAACTAGTTACCTTGAGTACCTGTAAACAATGACAGCGTTGAATATGTTTGCATTGTTTTGCAGGTTTCTTCAAAAACCCTCACAATAATACTCAATGCCAGCATGATGTCTGATGAGCCATCAATCTTGATCTCACAACAAGTCTATGCCCAATTTACGTTCTCCGGATACGTTTTCGGATGGCTACTCAGAAGGGAAAAGTGATATGTCTTAGAGAAGACAACACATACACTCTCGACACTCTCCTAAGTTTAACACGGACCAGACCCATTATCTCTCACACAACCTATGAATACTTTACACACACCAAGTGGCACTTCATAATTTACAAGCATAAAGATCCCTGAATCTACAGATTGAACTGAGTAATAATGTATACTACTTTGTTTTGTGGTGGTCGGGGAGAGTGGGATAGGAGGGCAAAGAATTCCTGGTAAGGCACTAGTGGAGGATCCCGCAGTCCCATGGACCTAGATGAAACCACAACAGCAGGTTATGCATTACAGGATTACATAGGGTGTAAACGGCAGGGATGGGTCTGCCTGCTTGATAAATAATGTAGTATAATGTATATTAAAGCTGGTTCCTCCACCACTGCTGCTGCAGCAGCACTAGTTCCTAGCGGCATACCCTGAGCAGCAGTGGTGCTGTAGAAAAGAGCAGACACTCCTCTAATTATGCACATCTGAGAGGCAAGCAGAGGCCATCTGTCAGTGTCTGAATCAGTTACCTTATTACCAATGCCTAAAGATATAAATATAGGAGAGGGAGCTGCTTTCATTAATGCACACGGGGGCATGCCGCTTCAGACAGCTCGAAACACACAACTTAATTGCAAATTATGACTTGTTGGGAGGAGGAGTGGCTCTTGTGTGGCCCTGCTGTGGCTGACCCCCTGAGAGGGGGGTGTAGTGGTGTGGCACCTGGCTTGTAATGACAGTCAAGTAACGGCTTCTACTGCTGCCCTCTCATCTCTGACGTTAGGGCCTTTTGTCTGTCAGGTTTGTTTTGTACATTTAGTTCAGGAGTTCTCTCTTACTGTGACCCCCGTCAGGCCATAATATGTATGGGGAAACATATTATGTGAGGAATGATTAATGCACCTCCCCATACAGTTTGCATGGAGACAATGCAGCACCTGATTAGAAATCAGAAGTGTTTCACTTCGTTCACTCGAGGTGCTGAGGAGTGGGTGAAAAACAACTCTAGCGCAGGTTGATTCACTCTGTCCTCAGGCAAGTCTTGCCAAAAAACACCCACCGTCCACGCTTATGCAAAGTGCTTCTCAAACCCAGACAGTGGTGGAAAGCTACTGTATGGAGCAAGCCAGACTGCTCTGTTCAACTTGGTCTCTAAATATAACAGCCAGTGCACTGCTATCCTGTTCACAAACTATCACAATGCAGACAACGCACTGGGAGCTGAACACCCACAGACAGAGCTGTATTGAAACCGTGCGAATGCCATTTTGTGATCATTTGTTACGACGTGTACACACGTAGGATATCATATTTGCCTGCCCGCCACATGCATTTAACAACAACACAGAGAGGCCGTTCCTCTCCTTTCAGCAGACGCACTCAGCTCATTCACCGACATGTCAAAACATTTCAATCAATTCATTCGGATCTGTGTCCAAAAATAACCCAGAAGAATTCCCGACGACAGTGCGGCAGAAGGGTAATGTCTACCCTGCCGTCCGAGGTCTCTATTTGGTAGCCGCTCGTAAACAGCAGGTGGAGTGGAGGTGGAAATGAGAGATTAGAGTGCGCTGCCACACACTCCCAGTCGCCTGCTGAGGACCTAATTATAGGTGGGGGCCAGGAGATGGCCCCGTCCCGCTGACCTGTCACCTGTCAGCCCGCCTACCTCCCTGCGTCTCTGCCCGGCCCTCTCCCCGTCTGACTCACAGCCCCTATCACTCTACCTGCATACACTCTACTCCATTTCCCCCGTCCATCCATCTGTCTGTCTACCTGTCTGCGTCCACACCTGTAGGGATAGACTGTGATGAAAAGAGCCGTGGCCATCGCTTGAGGGGCTCTGCACCTCAAGATCAGTGAGCAGGGCTTAGAGAAATACGCCAGGTATGAAATGCACGTCGCCCCCAGACAGAGCAGAGCGGGTCGGGTGTGGGGGGAAGGGGGGGGGGGGGGAGGGCTATAAAAGAAAGGTTTCTTCACACACCCTGTCTGTGACCGCTTCCTCACCGCGCTGCCAGGGGTTTTATGGCGAGTGTACACTCTTAATCATGACATTACATGTGCTCTGAGGAGGGGGGATTCGCATGGGGTGAGATCCAGATTACTTGAGCTTAGGGCGTTAGATCACATAGCCTCATTAAAACAGCTAAACAGAGAACATTTATACAAGGTTCAAATCTTGGAGGCCGACTGTCACTCCTCCACACAGAGAAGCAAGAGACTGTGATCCTTCTTACACCATCCCCGGGGTGGGGAGGCTCTGCTAAGAAGTCCAAACGGACCAGACCCGAGCTCTCTCCTGCCATAAGGAGACTGAAGGGAGCCAAGTGGGGGTTGAATTAAAGGATAGAACACATCCAACATGCAAACACACGCCGTATTTTTACTCTCCACAGGTTCACAAGTTCACAACGGCGGTGAAGACTTGCAGTTTCTATTCATGAGAACATGTTCCTAAGAAAGCATGCTGTGGATTTTCCTGACTAAGAAAGAGTTAAGGTAAGTACAATAGGACAGAGACATCACTTGCACAGCACCAAGGCTTGAAGCAGGTTCGTTAACATGGGACTACAACTTACCAAGAAGGCTATTATACTCCGTTGCGTGCTCTCCCACTGAAAACAGCTTTGAATGTACTGTAACGTATACAGCACTGCAGTGCTGATTCTCCGAACCCGATATATGTTCTGGGCTAGGATCTAAATAATCAGAAACGAAACGGTACAGTAGTTAGCATTATTTGATACAGGGACATAGTGTTTATGACTTCCCAATCAGTTTTAGTCAGGTTTCCAAAGCCTTATTAAGTTAGTACTCTGTAGTTTGATATCTTAAGCCAATTAAGCTAATTAGTTTGACTATGACCAATCAAAGCGACTTCTGTGGCAGCTTTCCCGTGGTAAAGTCATTAGTGTGATGCGAGCGAGTCTGCAACACGGTCCGCTAATTAGATGGTGTACATATACATGATAGTGCGCGTTCCCAATTGCGTATCCTGGTTGATGCATTAAGGTTCATACACACAGGCCACTGTAGCCCTGAAGGGCTCGTAGACTTTCAATGAGAGAAGGGCGGTCAGCGACAAGACGCAAGAGGATTGGCAAGCGGCACGGTTCGTAGTGAAGAAGAGGAAATTTAGCAGCAGGCTGAAGACTAACCAATTAATTAATTTTGTCAACCAATCAAACGATGATTTAATGTCAACATTCAAGCTGACAAACTGATGCCGTGACTCCCTCCAACATGGTAGGCAGAGTTTCAAGCGATCCAATTGGCCGCTTACTGCAGCCTGTGTGTAAGCACCATTAGAGAGAGTTTTGGACAATAGTCAAAAAGTGAAGATCATCAGAAGTGATCATTAGCAAATATTGTTGTCCATCAGTGCGATTCGAACCCGCTATGTGCAATCAACCAGGGCATGCAATTGAGTACTCAATTTGATTAGAAGTCCAGTCTGGATAGGAGGTGGTATACTCAGGCATTCACCCTGCAACTCCTCCTATCCAATAAACTATATTTACCCTGCTTTATAACTCATATAATAAGTTAGAATTATAGAACACTGATTGCAAAGACAAACCTTTTTGGAAAACTTTGGGTTGTCCTCCATGAACTTTGTCTCTTTCGGTCGGAAGGTTTTGATGCCTGCTCTGACCTGAGGAAGACGTTGAACATCATGAAAAGTTAGATGAGCTAACTGAAGTCATAGAGGTCAATTCAGTATACAGTATGATATTTTGATTGGTTTCTATGTGAAAAAACGTGAGCTAGGCTGGGATCAACCTCTATGTGCTGGGGCCTGATGGCGTGTATCAACAGAAACCAATGAGTTAAGCTGGATTCTTACTGGGTTGTAATGGACCTCCAGTACTACAGTGATGGTCCCTTTAGATGGCCCTCCAAGATCGTCTTTCTTCAAGACTCGGGAGATCTGCTGACCATTTTGAACCTGAAGCAATGGCCAAGTCATTCAAATTAATTACAACACACAAACGATCATATATATATATGACTTGTCAAAGTATGAATTACAAGCCCTTTATGAATCAATTCACTAGATTCTTCCCAACTCACAGTGAGTAATGGAATGGCCACTCTGCCCAGAAAGTCTGGAGCTTTGTCTCCATCTTCATCAAAGACAGTCAGCTGGAGTGCTTCATGGATGTCCTTTATCGGGCTGTAAGGAGATTACAATATAGACAACCCTGAATTTGTTTGGAAATAGTATAGTATAAAAATAGTATTCATTTACACAAAAATACACACAAAAATAGACTTAGGATATAGACTAATAGGCTAGATGACAATGAACGACTGCTTAGTTACAATGTCAAGACTTTGTTCCACTCTGGATTCAATGTTTTGTAGATGGTCTGAGTTTGCAGTCTGCTGTTCCCAAGCTCAAGCACACAGAATGGGTCGCTTTTTCCTGCAAAGAACACAGACGTGTTACAGTGTGTGTGCATTTGAAGATGGTGAAGATCAGCCCTAGAGAGTACAGTAACTCGTTAAAAGTGCAATACTGTAATGATAGATCACCATTGAGGTCAGTTGATGTGAGATCTGTGGCCTTGATGACCTTGACTTGAAGGAAGCCCACCTCCCTCATGCTTTTCAAAGAGTTCTTCAAACACTGCAAAAAAGAACATGATCTTTATTATATACATGAACCAAATCATCACTCCTAGCTGCATTTGAAATGTACTGGGTACTACTGTGATATGGTCGTGTCTTCATTGTGAAACAATATGTACCTTATGTATGAGTAAGTATCTTTCCGCTCTGATACAGTATCTTAAACAAAATCCATATGAATGTGGGCTGAACGGCAGTAATAAGTGTTGAGGTCAACATGTGGGAGGCATGAACAATACTGTAATGTGATAATAAGCACTAACGTATTTGTCCACAATTGTATCCTTCTTATCCGTCTGTTCCAGGGGAGAGTTGTGGATGTCAGAGATGGACGCCCCAGTGCAGGGGGTCAGGGTGACCAGGAACACCAGCCTGCCCTTGCCTGGGTCCAAGACGTGGGTGTACAGATGCTGCTCATTCGCTGGCATTCTGGACAGGTCAATCTCAAACCTGGACGCAAAAGGGGGGGGGGGGGGAACTGTTCCATTTCAACTTATCGAGTTAGGCTTGTCCTTGGAGGGGGGGGGGGTTACAAATGTCCAATTAAAGGACTGCAGTCATGATGCAATAAAACCATCAGCGAGAATCAAGGCCAGTGCATTACTGTATGTATGTGTGTGTGTGTGTGTGTGTGTGTGTGTGTGTGTGTGTAGGCCCTACTCACAGTCCCCAAGATTCTTCCGACTTCCTCCCTCTCTTGACAAACACCTCCACCTGCAGCGGCTCATCGTGCCCGTCCTCAAAGTGGTTGAAGTCGAACCTCTCCCTCCACTGAGGGTTGGGCTGAACACACAGGTTCTGGAGGAGGGAAGGGAGACACAGGGTGCGTTTGTAAATACGCTCTGAGACCGCCGAGGCACACCCGGGGTGCTCTCCGACCGTTCGGAAATGAACTGATTTCAGTTGAAACCAGAGCGCTCTGAGTGCTCAGAACAGATTTCCAGAGTGTATTTACGAACGCACCCACAGATCGAACTGATACAGTAGTGCGTGGGTTGGACACACACACACACAGGGACTGTGACGCCGTGTCAGCTTTAATACACTGTCAGACTGAGCACAGAAGACACGACAGGTGGATTTAGTCTTCATTCAGTCCAACCAGCAATGGGAGGGAGAGGAGGAGAGGAGAGTTGTTGTTTTTTGGGTTGTTTTTCTTTTTTGCATGTGGCCGCACCTCCGTCCCCACTCTGGGATTGTAAACATTGACAGCTTCCAATTAGAATTAGCTTTGTTCAACAAACAAACATGCAGAAACGGAAAAAAGCGGAGAGGTTTACAAAGAAGTGACATGAGGAGACAAGACGAGCGTGCTGCGGAATCATCAGGGGGAAGGCCAACAAGTAGAGGTAGATGAGCAGGGCCATGCTGGGTATGCAAATGAAGCCAGTGAAGCCCACCACCTGAAGCATCATGGGGACTGGAGGAGAGCCTATAGTGGCAGCCACGGCCAGGCTAATGAGCAGCCTCTCGGCTCTGCCATGCTCCAGTGAGCCAAGGTGGAGGTGAGCCAGTGACAGGCACCTGCTGAGAGAGTGGGAAGGAGGGAGGGAGGGAGGGATGAAACGGAGGGATGGAAGGGGGGAGGGAGAGAGGAGTGGAAGAGAGAAAGGCAACCAGAGAAAGGAGTGGGGGGGATGCAAGAGAGAGGAGCAGATGAGAAGAAGAAGAGCATGAGAAAAGGGGAAGAGGGAGAAAAGAAAAGTAGGGAGGAGGGAAAGTGATAATAATAACAGAACGTGATAGAGGCCCACCTTGGTCTTGTACTTCTGCTCTCCCAGTCTGAAGCGCACATAGGCGTCCCCGTGGCCTTGTTCGGGCAGGTCCTGTCCCTCCACCAGGGTGATACCGAACACCCCACACCACAGCTGAGACTTCTTCGGGGTCTCGCTTGGGCCCTTGGCCTGGACCTGAGCCTGGTTCGGGTTCTGGTTCTGGCCTGGAGCCTGGCCTCCCTGAGACACACAGAACCGACAGGTTACATGAACAAACCCCTCTGTTTACTCGCCCCACCTAAACCCGGTTCCTTATGACATCGTGCACGAGTGCGTGAAAGCAGGACTTTGGGGCTAGCTTCACGCTAGCGCTTACATCCCCTACTCTGTTTGAACACATTAGCACATCTCCACTGACAGCAGAGCCACACCACAGAGGCTCCTGGAGAGAGAGAGAGAGAGAGAGAGAGAGAGAGAGAGAGAGAGAGAGAGAGAGAGAGAGAGAGAGAGAGAGGGAGAGAGAGAGAGAGAGGGATGTCAGCAAGCAGCCAGATGTCCCTAGCTGTGACAGGCCCACTCATCACAAGCTCAGAGACAGAGTGTGGGGAGGCAGGACACTTGGCATACTGCGGGAGAGACAGCAGGCTGCAATGAGTAATGATGCAAACCACACAGCCTCCTCATCACAAAATTATGCATGTACTGTATGTGTACTGTATGTATGTATGTATGCACAGCCTGACATTGTACTGTACAGATCGTGTACTGTGCACATCGTAGTCATCTTCTGTTAAACCTCGACGAGAAAAAGTGCAAAGCTAAGTGATGAATCTTGGAAAAACCCGGCATAGTTGGAAGGGTATAAACGTAACAACATGTTCAGGTGGCGAAAACACCGAGACATCAAGGACGACTCTAACAAGCCATCCAACAGTCCTGCCGTGCGGTGTCACAGAGAGAGAGAGAGAGAGAGAGAGAGAGAGAGAGAGAGAGAGAGATAAGAGGAAAAACAGGGACCTTGATACATTTCCATGTGGTTAAAGTTCCCCTGAGCACTGTGCAGTGATACAGTAGGCCTGCTATGTGAAAACAAACAGCAGTGCGAGGTTGTCTAGGGTTGACTGTAATTAAAGAGCAGGGCTGTAATCTACTCTGGCCCCTCAGATTGGCTCCCTCCCTCTGCTGCTCCGATCGGCAACGCTTCAAACGGACCAGCCACGGCTCCCCTGTCACCCCCCCCCCCCGCCGCCGCCTGGGTCACCTCCCACAGCCCCCACACAGAGACCCAGTCCAGTGGGGATCAAAGCACATCTCAGGGACCTGAATGAACATGGAATACCATGGCACAGCCCTATAAATACCCCCCCCCCCCTCCCTCTCTAAAGAGGAGGAACAGAGGGAGTGGAGGAGCGATAGAACACAGGGCCCAAGCCAAGTCATCCCGTGTGTTTATCTTGGACACATTTCTATCTCAGCGGCCAATAAAACAATTCCACTTAACTGTAAGTGGCCCCTAAAGAGAGTCTATTCCTGGTCCTAAAAGGGGACTGCGATTGCTTCCATATGGTGGGACAGCATGGGGACGAGCAGGATGAGCTCAAACCCGGGTCCATTTGGCTGGTACCTCGGCTCTGTCCGTCCACAGCTGTGATATTACATCCTAACATCTGGGTTATTGCTGCTCTGCCTGGGAATTATCAGCCTCGCCGATCTTCGGCATCTCACACTGGCAATTTGCCTCAAACAGCAGAGCCCCCCTCTCCTCTTCCACTCCCACACAACCCCCCCTGCCTGGCTGGGACACTATCACGCAGCCGAGTTTTACAGGGGCAGTTGCCATTTGTTGTCTCTGTGTGGTGGTAGTGCTGGCAGAGGAGGGGATGTAGGTGGGGAGTAACACTGAGAGATGAGGAATGGATGAGAGCTTGTTGTGTGTGTGTGCTCAGCACCTCCGGGATGGGTGCAAAATGCTATGTTATTTCAGATAGGAAATATCAATTGAAACATCACAAAATGAACATTGGCGCCCGCCCCCTCAGAATGAGAGTGTAAATGTGCACCACGATTTAAACAGCAGAGCATCAGGGAGAGTCTGGTCACACATTTCTATCTATTTGTGTGTCTGTCCATCTGCAGAGCACGCCCTGTGTACATGCAAATTGATCTTCTTCCTTTCCATTATATCAAACTGAGATTGTCTACTGGCCTATCAAGAGATTAAAGAGTTAATCAACGTGAATACACACCTGCCAGTACTATAATTAGCAAAGCTACAAAACAAAACAATAGTAGCCTATTACAGCCTATTTAAGTCTAAATGTTATTACATTTAAAGGCATAATGTACTTCTTAAAAAGAGACATAATTGCATTTGCTTTAAATCCCTTAATGGCTTGGCTTCGTTCTGCTTTTAACATACGTTACATACTTTACAAGTAAGATCAATATAACATGTTTATAGCACAGTCGTGTACAGTTGTTCTAATACCACAACTAAATATAGCATACAACTTTCTTTCGCATTGTGACAAACAAGTTAACTCCAAATGAAACAAAATGAGGAACAAATGATGCACACCGTTAGGTTTGAAAATGCACAGACAAAAGCAGAACTGGACCACTTCATTCTTTGTTACTGATGATCATTTATAATACAGTGGTCTACTGCCCCCTAGTGCTATATATTAGTAACAGTATCAGCAATACAGTATGTGTATTTCTACTGAAAATAGCGATGTACATCATAATGTACATCATATTGGCATATACAGTATTGACATTAATTTTTATGATTTTAATTTACCAAATATAAATATGTTTAAGAGAAGAAATTATCATATTTACCCTGAAGCTTCTTCTTTTTTTCGGTAGCCATTTCTGCAACTTAGAATGAAAAAATAAAATAAGACAATATATACATATTAAAAATAAAATAAAAATGTTGTAATGATGATGTAAAATGGCGGCCTCACATTGTTTCTTTTTTTGATGGTGGCGTCTCTGAACGTCAGGCAGATGTCGATAACGATGACTCCCATGTCGTCCTCCTGACTGTTGGGGTCCTCCAGAGGCAGCACCATCTCACAGGTTCTGGACAGAGGCCAGTGCATACACAAGATGAACACATCTCCACTTGGGCACTGCCCAATACACTCAATGATTCAGTCTAAATCTGTAAAGGAATTGTATGCCACTCACTTGTCTGTTTCAAGTTTGTTTACTGCAATAGTGGTGGAGCCCATGAAGTCATCTGTGGTTAGGTTTTTATCATAAACCTGTAATTAAAATAATAATAAACAGCATATTCAGTATAACAGGCAGGACAGGCTATGGCACAATACCACTGTTGCTGGTACTGTAGGCCAATGGTGTATGCACTGTAGGTTGCTCCATTACATCATCATAGTCTGTTACTAGGTGTTAATAAGACAAATGATGTCAAAACCAGAGATCAGCTGGATACTCACCCTCACTTCCACAGCCTGCTTCCGATCACGGAGAGGAAAGGAGAAAGACTCATTCCATCTTGGGTTCAGGTTTTTGTTCACGATTTTGCTTTTGTAGAATGTCTTCCCTTCCAGTTTGAATTTGCAATAAGGGTCACTAAAACCTACACAGATGGAGAATAAAATGCAATAATCTTAAGGGAGGCGTTATGAACATGAGGTGAGGATATGACACAGACGTCTTACAAGTTAAGGGGTCTAATAGTTGAGGGGAGTACAATGACAGTGTACTAATAATGTATATTATATAAAATATAGATATATTTGTTTTATCAATTAATATATATATATATATATATATTTTAATCTAATGCAAAAGTAATATAATTCAAACAAGACAGATCTGCATGATGCAGAATATACACATGCACAGACAAATGTACACAAACACACACACACACACACACACACACACACACACACACACACACACACACACACACACACACACACACACACACACACACCCCTACTGGATAAATCAAAGAGCTGTTGTGTGCTAGACTGAGATATGCAGGGAGGAGGTGCTCCCCACATTTATTTGAGAAAACAGAGGGATGTAGCTGTTTAATTGTGAAAGAGCAGAAACTCGCCAGCATGAGGCGACCAGCAAATAAGGTCCAGAAACCAGGAGCAACCAGTGTTAATCTCCCAAGCCTGTTAAGAAAGTCTGCCTGCGAGTTGGGTGGGGGGACGGGACGTCTTTGTCTGCGCAATGGCATGCAGATTGGCCGAAAAATGAAAGCCAGTCCCATGCCTTCATTTGTATGGGGGAATAAAGGGGTGCTTGAGAGAGCCTGCAGGGAGGCTTGAATCACATGACAAAGGCCCTGTGGGGATGGGCTGTCAGGCCTGTCAGCTCCCCACTTCAAATGAACATCTCGCAAAGGCAGGCAGGACCCACAGCAGCTCCGCCCTGCCAGTCTGTGACAGGGAAACCTCCAGGCAACTTGACAGGAGGAGAATGTGGCAGCCAGCGAGGAGAAAAGCTCTGGCGTGACTGAGAACGGTGACGATGGAAATTAACAGCGAAAAAAGGGGAGAACAAAAAAAGGAGAAGAGGGGGCTGGTGGCGAGGGGTCCTTTCAGAATATGTAATGACAGTGTATGGTGTTGGTGGGGCTTTGGCACGCTGTTGATTGTTGGGCAAACAGTAGAGAAGCAGGGGGCATGTGGGGATTGCATCATCGCAGTGCCATCCTGTCAGGGAAAGTAAGGTCTCAACTTGCAAGGAGGTGAGAGCGTGGGGTTGGGTCGGAGACACACCGGTGGAGCCAGTCCAAATAGAAACCTACCGGTACATATCCCTCTGCCTGAGAGCATCGCACAACACACCCTATCAATATGTTTGACTCATAATACATTTGAAAGCATTGTGAAATACCAGCTGATATTCTCCTCCTGTGCATGAATGTGTCATTCATTCTCTTGTTAATCACATGTTCATGCATACAATACTGGTTCTCAATAGCTTCAATACCACATACTTTTGGAGTAACAGTAGAGTAGAGCATTCTCTTATACCAACAGTATAAGAGAAGCCCACACATGTTGGTACTTCTCTCAAGAGATTCAATCTATGGCCACTTGAGGTCTCTGTTTTCCAAAAGTGAGCTCTGTGACACCACCAGAGAGGGTGGGCCACATGACAAAGGACTGGTGAGGAAATGAGACACTAAGGCCTGCCTATGCATTTGGGAAACTGAAGTCTGGGTATGGATTACCAGGCTCAGAAGATATTAATTCAGAACAACAAATGCATACATAAAACCATACTCAAACATCTAACCAATATGCCACAACCCATGGCTATTTATCTGGATATGATGAACATATTCAAGTTTCAAGTGTATTGTTACGTCACATTACACAAGTGTAACAGAGTAAAATGCTTAGGCTTCAGTTCCTGACATTGCATTGCAGCACAAAACATAGGGCATAATAATTCAAGCATAATTCAAGATATTCAGTATGAGCCAGAGCGATGGTTTAGAACAACTTAGTCTTGCTACAGTATACGCAGACATGCAGGTATAGACAAGAGACTCATCTGACCTCACCGGGTTGAACAATAACCTAACCCTAACCCAATCAAAGAATTCTGTTTTATGTTTATTTTGTGTTTTTCTAAGACACCTCCAGCAGGTGGCAGTTTGTCATCATTTGTGACAGAATAACCTTATTTTATGGCCGTTTAGAGTCCTAGCAAGCACGTCTGCTTCTGTGCCAACCTAACCCCCCTCGTTCAGATTCGCTTCAGAATGTCTGTGGTTGAAGGCTGGGCTACAATTTAGCCTCTTGTTTGCGATGGTTATGAAAACCTCCAAAACACAACATTTGTTTCTCCACACAGGTTTGCTAACAAAGACAGTCACAGTGCATCTCAGTGGTGTTCAGCCTACCACGAAGAATAGTGGAGCCATTCTGACAATATGCAACTCTGATTGTCTCAAAAGGGACATAAATGTGCATAATTGAGGCTAACTTGCTGCACACAGTAACCGTTTGTAGAACGCGTCCTATCAGGGAGTGATCTATAAAGGAGGGGTGTGGACTGTAAGAATCTGGTCTGACAGCATGCCTGTCTGTCTACTCTATAGAGAGGTTGGACAGAAACCGTATGTCGAACATAGCAGTTATCAAAAGCATTTTGCTTTAAAGACACATTTTGTTTAAAGACATTCACTACAACCTCAAGAATGTGACCAGACAATAAGGTAGCATCCCTCTCTATTATGACCAAATGCTGATTGGTCTACAGTATCTTACAGTATTTAAAGTAGTCTACCGTTAAAGTGTGTGTGGTTTGAAGAAACGTCACAACCGAACAGATGCCAAGTCTGTATTTTCTAGACTTTAACGTGTACATTTTTAAATGTACTGTATATCTGTTTAATGCATATAATTGAAAATCTGCAATATTTAGCAAATCAGGAATTACTTGGGAATGTGGAACTTTTTAATATATATTTTGTCACAACTGAAACACTACCAATACAAAAACATATTTTACCCCAATTTTGAACAAATAAAAACTTTAAAGGCCCATAAAAACATGTGTTAACCAGATAAACGGCCCACATACATGCCCCACAGATAATTCATAAGCAAATACTGTACCAGACCATTCAAAAAGCGCATGCCACATTTAGCAAAGCACAGGTTCCGGACCTGTTATACATAGACCTACATGAATTTGCACATAATGTACATACTGCGAATGACACTGGAGGCATGTGTCTATGTAGTCCCTGTAATGTGGTATTGTTTTGATGAGCTGTGGTTCCATTGAAGTGGGACATTAGATGTTGTCGCGGTAGTGACACCATTTCAGTAGTGAGCGTCTAAATACATTTACAATACATATCTTTAGTTATTGTCCTTCCATTTATAGATCATTATATCGACAGTACAGTATGATTCAGTATTGCTACTAGTCTAATTGATAGTACTGTAGCTTATGACAATAGCAGGGACCACATCTAAGGAGTTGTCATCACTGTCAGAAAGACTCTACTGGGGGATGCCAATCTGAGTCCATTTGTATTTCAACCAAAAATACACTCCATGAAGTATTCATGGTCAAGATCAATGTCTTCAGTATATATACTATGTACTGTATAGTATGGACATAACGAAAATATTTCTACACTTCAGACACATTCAAAGCATTTAGTTATGACTGTACATTGCCATACTGTATAGACAATCAACTTTGCCTCAACATTTAATCCATACACTTCTCTTAAAGTCTAAACCGGAATTTAGATTTCCTGTCTGTTCACTTACCGTTGCGGTCTCTGATTACTAGGTTCCTGCCCTCCTTCAAGTTGATGGTGAGGAGGTACTTCTGCCAGGGAATAACAGGTGGAGGAAGTTCATCTCCTGCTGCCATCGCCTGTGGGGAAGGTCAGCCTGATTAATAGGATGCTCTAACAGTCTACAGCCAAGGTGCTGTCCTATTTTGGTGACAAGGTCTGTGTACAGTACTCACACTGCTGCCTGCTTGGTCCTGCATGGCCTCGACAAACAGGTCACTCTCTTCTTCATTGGATATCTATGGAGAATTCATATTTTTTTGCTTCAATAAGACTATGTGTTTGTGTACAGTGATTTCATTGATATGTAAAGACTTTCAATAAGGTTTAACATAATGTACGAATGCCTACTTAGCAAGGCATAAATGGTTTCCTTGTAATCAGATTCTAATCTAATCAGATGACCTCAGTTTGTCAGTCAATTGGATGATTATCATATACTGCAGCTTTATATGAGATTCAATAGTTTGCTATTTTAGCATGGCAATCATGACCACAACATGTGTATAGAGCAAAGTTAGATGTTGTCAAGTTCAGTCATTGTTGTTATTTACTTTGTTGAGCCTCAAGCATGACACTGAACTTGCAACCAGTAGTGCAGGTTTTAGACTTCGCAATCAGACAGAGATCTAAAGAAAACAATAGTTTTGGTATCTAGTTACCCAGGACTTTGCACAGCATTTTGCACTATTGAATCCACAACAGTACGACTGGCTACTACCATAACTTTATTACTTTATTAATGTATTATTACTTACTTTTACTTATTTTACTTTACTTTATTATTGTGATCTTGTATCTTGATTCTGCAATGTCAATGTTGAAGAACCAAAGCCAAAGAATTTGACTCTTGCGTACTTTTGGGGATATTGGGAATGGGAAGTAATAAAGGCGATTCTGATTCTGATTCTGATTCTGAAACATGAGACATGTGTTGGTATTGGTGGTATTTTGCTACTACATTGAATCTAAGCATTGGAGGGGTGTTATAAAAATGTAAGTGTAAGATTAAGATAAGATATTAAGATTCACTGTAACATGCAATGCCAACCAGATTTGTAGTGTATAATGAATGAAGCCTCTCAACATGTAGAATATTGCGTGCATATACAACTCTTCCTGAGTGGTTATTTCTAATTGTCAGAGTGTGGTACACATGAGATTACTGGCAGACAAACTTCAGAAACTTATCTTCAGCACTCTTATTCAGCATCCATATTTCTAAGCCTGTCTACTGTCATTTTAAGCACACCTATTGGCTCAGCGGATACCACAACTAAAGTGCGTGAAAAACCAGACCACACTATTTGAATGTGAAGATAGCTCGCAAATACTCATGCAAATGAGACCACAATGAAAATACTGTTTGTGTCTAACATAACTTTGTCACTAATATAGTGTTACTGTGTCACTAATGTTACAGACACATGGAAACACGCCTCTATCCCACTGAATAATGGTGCATATTTCATCAAAAACAAGTGTGAAGCTTGTCTACCAGTAAGAAGTATTCAAATGCTCTATGTACTGTATATGTACATGAGTGTGTAGTGGTATCTCTGACCTCAGCCATGTCTTCCTCAGTCTCCATGAAGAACATCTCTCTGATTTGAGGGGAGATAGGCTCCCTCATCTCCAGGTCCTCCGAGTCAATAGGCCAGGCCATGTTAGGCCGTTCCTCCCACTGGGTGGAGTCCATAGAACTATTGTCTGCACTCTCCCCTGGTGTGCCCTGTCCCTCTGTTGGCAGGGACCACCGATCTGCAGGGATGTTGGCTCTGGTCACTGGAGGGGTCCATCTATCGGTAGGTAATCTCTTTCGTTCACTGGAATTGGCCAATTTCTCTCGAAATAGGTTAATTTGGTCTCCGGAAGAGAATGCTCTGCCTCTTTCTCGTGGAGTAGCGAGTCTTCGCTTTACAGCTTTGTTCAAATGCTCACTAGAAGAGGTGGTCGAACTTTCTGCGGAAGACGTCGGTCTCGGTTCAGGTGGAGGTATGGTCACTTTTGCAACCGGTGGTGGTGTCGATTTCGGTGTAGACATGAGGACGTTTGAAGGAGTTGATCTTGGTTTGGGTACAGGTACACTCTCTCTCTCCACTGATGTGGTCCGCTTATCCGCACGCACGTTCACGCCGTCTGTTGGCCTGTTCGCTCTGCCCGCTCTGTCCTCTTCCTCTTCATAAAGAGTAAGGATCTCAACAGGTCCACTCTTTTTACGTCCGGGCAAAGCCATATAATCTTGTAGAGATGAATCGGGCACAGCCTGTCTGCCTGGGGGAGCAGAATCGGTCACAGTCAGGCTGTCTGTGAAGAGCGGGCCCGAGGTATCGTAAACAGAAGCAGAATCACTGTAGAAAGAGGACCTGCCAAAGAAGAAGATTTTGTCAGAGTCTGAGTCTGGGGCCACGTTGTCACTCTCTGTGGGAGAGGGCTCTCTCTGCTGCACCACCCTCAGGTCAGGCACTGACATACTGCGCCTGTAGGCTAGGGGCTTCGGAGACTTCTTCAGCTTCTCCTTCTTGCCCTTCTTGCCAAACAGAGGCTTGGCCTTGGCCTTCTGACGGAAGTTCTCCCACACGGTGTTCTTCTTAGGGTCCATAGTGTGTAATCCACAGGCTGGATGGACCCTCTCTTTTCAAACTACGGCTGTAAAGACAAGATGAAGAGATAGCACAGTTCAGCACCTCATTGTTTATGTTATGATAGTATAAAGGATTGTTAGAGTTTTGAAAGATTCATATACAGTATTTCCAAATGTGTCATTTATCTAAATGGAGATCATTTCTTGGTGTTTTATGTCTACATTTACATTTACATTTTTGGCATTTAGCAGACGCCTTATTCCAAAGCGACTTACAATCAATACATTTGAATACTAAGCATGTGAATCATCAGTCCACCATTCGTGGCAGGAAGAGTAATCTAGCTCAGGCCCGGGGCCACTGATAGAAGGAGAAACCTTCTTCTACCACCTTCTCCTAAAACGTTTTTTTTTTTTTTTTTTTTTTAATATACTGGAGGAACAGAGAAACAGTACAAGGGGGACGATAGAAGTTCTTAGGGACACAGTAGAGGGGAAAGCGGACGTCTTCAGGAGACGTAGTGCTGAGGGCAGAAGATGTCTCAGAAGGAGCAGTTAAGGTGTAACCTGAAGAGGTGGGTCTTCAGTCTACGACGGAAGATGGGTAGTGACTCTGCCGTTCTGACAGCCGTGGGGAGCTCATTCCACCAGCGGGGAGCCAGAGTTGTGAAGAGATGTGATCGGGCAGCTCGACTGCTGTGCAGAGGTGGTGGGGCCAGACGGCCAGCCGAGGTGGAGGAGCGGAGTGAGCGGGCTGGAGTGTGAGGGGTTACCATTTCCTTCAGGTAGGCAGGGGCTGTCCCTTTAGCTGCCTGATATGCAAGCACCAGGGTCTTGAATCTGATGCGAGCTGCTATCGGGAGCCAGTGCAGGGTGCGAAGGAGAGGGGTGACATGAGAGTGTTTGGGGAGGTTGAATACCAGACGTGCAGCAGCGTTCTGGATGAGCTGCAGAGGTCTAATGGCGGAGGCGGGGAGACCAGCCAGGAGTATGTTGCAGTAATCCTACATACTTGCTTTGAAAGCCATGAGACCTTTCACAAAACAACATTCCTTCAGCAAAAGCAAGTCTGGCCTGAAGAACATAATAGCACATATTTGGCCTTCATAGCTCTCAGGGAGGTTTTCCCAGACCTGGGTTAAGCATAGAGTACTCATATATAATAGGCATTCTCAATAGAGAGTATCCATTGAAAGTGTGATCTAGTCCAGGACGTTGCTTAATCTGTGTTTGGGGAAACCTCCTCTGTGTGTATGCACACTGGCACTGTGCCCTGAGGTTGCATATCCTTCGGTCAACAGATGATTTCAGTGTTATTCAAATTGAGAGCTGGCATTCACTTGCCATCCAGGATTTTGAATGATCAAACAGGGCAGTATACAACTGTTAGATAGCACTGGTACCTTCAGAATTTATTTCACTACTCAGTCAACCTCAATGTGGTTAGACACATCAAACAGAGGCTAAAACAGAGGCTAAACCTACAGTATAACATCAGGTGTAATATCTTGTAACAGCATAGAGAGAATGATAACACTGCTTCTCATGCTGTTTTTTTAGGATGATGTATTATAAACATAAAATACATCCAATACCAAAAGGAGACTTCCCTCAGACTCTTACACTCTTCTCTGCCTGTCATCTTATCTTTCCCTACAGTATTTCAATTTCAGTTTATTTAAGAAGGGACAATGCATATCAATTGACAACAAGTCGTGAGCTTAGAATTATAAGGTTCTATCTCCGTTTAGGGTACTTATTATATTGAGCATCAACGTTTTTACATTCCATTATGTTTTGTGAGATGGAACCTTTGTATTTTATTAATTACTAACTCAAAAATGTCAACATTTTAAAAATAACACCACACAGGCATTAATAAACACCTAATGGATCAGATTATCAATTTTGACAAAAATGGAGATATAACTTATAATTCTAACGTCACAAAGTGTAAATATGCCAGATTTAGCCAGGAGGCTAATTTTCATCTGTGGCCAAGATGTAAAAAAAAAAAAAAAAAAAGGCATCCTATCTCACAACAATACTCCATTATTAGCCTACTGTGTAGCCTAGTGATAGAAACATATAATATAGAGTGTTATAAATGGGTTATAAATGCAATGTGCAAAACATATTTGTAAACATTAAAAAAAAAAAATGTCATCATAATACAGCTTCAAAATAATTCTGTGAATTTAAGGAATATAAGGAGAAGCACATACCTGTTAGGACTGATAAGACAGTAAACCTCTGCTGCCAGCTGGCCTCACTGAGAGGACTTGGGTTAT
The DNA here is from genome assembly GCF_963989245.1 of Nansenia antarctica. Classification (NCBI taxonomy): domain Eukaryota; kingdom Metazoa; phylum Chordata; class Actinopteri; order Argentiniformes; family Microstomatidae; genus Nansenia; species Nansenia antarctica. The sequence continues at coordinate 18,847,064 of NC_137679.1, read as the reverse complement.
CTCAGAGTTCAGTTCAGGTTTCTTACAGAGCTGTAGAAGTCCCCTCAGTTCCCTCACATAAGTATGGTGAAAATGAGGAAGTTTCTGTTCCGGAACACTTAAGAACACCTCTTGCTTAAAAACAAGACAGCCAATTGTAGTAGACGAGCCCCAACTGGAAACAAACAGGTCACACCAGTCAGGCCAGGTGAGTTTCAACACCAGTGATTGATACTATATGGACATTAACACCCCAGCCAATTGGTGAAGACTAACTAAGGCCAAGTAAGGCCTTTAATACACAAAGGCCTTTAATACAAATTTGTACTGTAGAGAAAGCTATACTGTGATGGACAAAAAACTCTGTACACTCAAGCGATAGTCAAGAAATAATTACAGCTGCAAGGATTCTGTAAATATACTGTAGGTAAAGAAGAGAATTACACAGGTGTTTTGTTTTAAGACTAACATACATTAGTCATATTTACTCATTTACCCATAGTCATATTTCTAATAAGTATTCAGAGAAACAGCGATACATATGAATGTACCTAAACCATGGATCTTGTTATGAATTCTGAGACATGAAGTCTGAAGTGGAAAAATGCAGGCTATATATTATGTCCTAGTTATCTCTCTGATATTCAGCACTGACAATCAATCACTGCATCGCTTCTCTGTCATCAATAGGCTTCATAACTTTCATTCATCTCTATTTGTTTACAGCGCAACATGGTTTAGCCTAAGCTCATCAAAAGTGAGCATTTATGTTTGCTGAGAATCAACAATAGCTTTCTGTCCACACGTAGATGCTAATACAACAGGCCCACTGATGTTCACACACTGGTTGTCTCTGCACAACAGCAGTGACTCTGTGACAACAGATGCGTTGGAGTCTGGACTGAGCCTTGTTCAATATTTACTGATGACTTAAAGAGCTCAGGCACACATGAAAGAGCCCCCAAACTTGGCAAGCAGTTAAAAGGGAGGACTTGGGGACCCAGAGAGGGCAAGCTCCTATGGCAGGTGGCCCTGTTGCCCCTCATTCTCAAACACTCAAACAGTCCAAAACCCTTGCCTGGTTACTCTACAAATGCACACTGGAATCCTTCCAGCAGGAGCACAGCTGGCCAACAATATAGAACCCCAAAGACAAGCACTAGGGGAGCACTAGCTGAGGAACAGGCAAGCTGTCAAGAGGACCTAGATTAGACCTACTGTAGGATCATGAAAGATAGGCTGTGTAACACAGAAGTTGTCTTTGGACCATTCAAGGTTGAAAATGTTCTGTAGCCTACTGCCCTCCACGTTTCGTATGATGTTTGTTAATAAACTCTTGATATGCTCCGACATTGAACATGATGGAAAAAGTGGAACCAAAATAGGTTACAATACTGCTACAGTAAACATGTAGACAGGTAGGTATGTCACACAACTAATTCAGGCTACCTAATTGACGTTAAAACATTTACAAGACAGAGATTAAATAAAATGATGTAGCCTAATTTAACCCCAACCATGTAAGTCAAGTTCAGTTTTATTACGGACAGTAAAACTGAGCTATATATTTTATAAGACAATTATCAATCAATCTGTTGTTTAATATGTAATTAAAGTAAATGCCGTTTTTGTCGGTGATAACCACCTGAAAAGCCAGTCGAGATTTCATTAGTCCCCAAACTGTAGGCCTACATCTCTTTATAGTTAAATGTTTTCGAAGTTGAACCATCTTAAATTAATATCTGGGAGATATCAAGTAGTTGATAAATGCCATATTTGTTGTGAAGTAGTTGCCTTATGATAGCGATATCTAAACAATTGTGAAGTACAAGACTGCTGAGTAAAACTTGAAAAGAAGTATAATGCCACCTGGTGGTAAGTATGGGTAATGCACCAGGGAAATATGTCGCCTTCTCTGTAGATCATTGTAAGCATACCATGGCCACAATGTTTCCATAAAGATCAGTGAAATGTATACTGCAACAGACATTGTAGTGTTTCAAGCTTGGTAAGAATTTGCAATGTGAACTGCAAAATGCTTTGTGTGGTTGGTGCATGTGAATAACAGGGCTGCTTTCCTCTTCATCACTCCAATATGAAGGCACATAGAATTGCTGTTTGAGCATACATTGAGGTGTTTAATAAAGCTGACAGTCTCTATTGTTTGGGACTTCACAGGTGGACAAAATCTATGTAAGAGAGTTGTTCACTTCATTTTATACAGAATAAGCGAGAGAACCTACAATACACAGATAAAAGCCAATATTATTTTTACTTTAGTGAATGTAGAATACAAATTTGTACAACAATCTCTAGCATAGTATCTTAGTCATTCAATAAAAAGTTCACTAGAATATTTATTGTATAATGAAGATAAAACAACACATTCAAGGGAAATAAAATGCAGATTAACTTAAAATTCTCTCTTGATTTGGAAACAGTTTGTTTCATTCATGGCAACAAAGTCCAGCTTGTGCCGCCAAACGGTTTGAGCATCCAAACCGCAAACAGCTTCTTGAAGTGAACTATTTACTACAAACAATTAACAAATACATAGTTCTGTTTATAAAAGCCATAAAGCAAAGCAGTGTACTCTTGCACAGCAAAGTGAAGCACGTTCTCTACAAAGTTTGTTGTTTCTGCAAATCAATTTTCTTTCACATTCAACAGTTGTGCACGTTTTCAGACAGCACAAAGACCAAGTGTATCCCTTACATTCTCTATACATTCCTTGTGTGAATCTGAGGGAGAGACAGATCAGATTGCCCAGTCTCTGAAGTACTGTGATGTCAGCTCCTTTGCTGTAGAAAAGGGTGTCAGTTTGTATTTGAGGTTTATCTTTTTAAGTCTTTGGGATAAGGCTATTCTAACTGTGCATATAAAGAGAGAAACTAGAAAAAATCCCTGATATCCTAAGTGCTAAGTGTGTGTGTAATTGTGTGTTGCTATTAAAATATGTGTGACTTTGCTGTTATAAGTGTAATGGTATTATTGCTGTTTTCTCTGTTGTGAACTGAAATGCCATGGGATTGCAATGAGTTCTTTCCAATGACGAATCCAGGATTGATCAATACTGAACTATATGACAATTTCAACTACTGAAGGTTTGAGGTGAGACTGAAGGTTTACATGAATTCAATTCTAGCAGTGGCACTTAAGGACTAGAGGTTAACAGTCATACACTCATCTCGCTCATCTGCCCCTGAGCATGTAGTTCACATCTTCACAACTCTTCATTCTAGTACTGAGTGAACTGTTACTTGCAATGACATCTATAAGCGGAGCCTCCTTGGACATTGTGTGTGGGAGCCGCATCTGGGCAAAGTATGAGTTTGTATCTGCATAGATCACTATCGGCTTATTGCCAACAGCTATGGGTTCAATGTAGGGGTGGGGAAGGCATGTTCAAGGGATAGAAACACACAAGAGAATGTATAGCAAATGTAGAGTGATATACTCCTTCTTTTGAACAGCAAACTTCTCATACAAATTGGTGCAATCCAGCAGTGAGTTCAGGTCAATTCTGTTGCATTGTCTCTTCTCTGATTTAGCCGCTGAATTCTCTGACACTTTGTCACCATGGGGATGGAATAGAATGCAAGCCAAGTCAACCAATAACAAACAGTGTCGTGCCTCTGCGTGGTCTGATATGCTCACACAGGCAAACATACGACAGTGAAACACAAGATGCTGCAGCCCCTCCCCCCTGACCAAACCCTGCAAATGACATCACTGCTTTCAGGTGTTCTCAATTCCTAATAATGGGGCACAAAGAAATTATATTTTACTGAGCCAATTTATAAAATGTATGAGTTTTATACATAATCATAACTGAGATTGACATTAGGCTATGATATTTACAACAACTTAAATCCACTTATAGGGGTGAAGAATTTCCTCAGAACGTAGGAGGACTTTTCTCTCAAATCAATGTGTCATTAATTGAATCAATCATAAATAGGTCTATTGACATGGCCTGTGAAATGGCATGTCTATAGTTGAGCTACGCACAATCACAATAGATGATACTTGAATGGTGAGATGGGACCTTGTGTTTAAACGTTGGCAGTGTATTCAGCAGCTGCAGGTAAATAGTTAACACAATAAAAGGGAGCGAACCATATTTTCCGTAGCATTGCGATTATCCTTCACAAAATAAGAAATAGTGGAACTTTAATTTTACAGCACTGATATTACAATTTCTTAAGGACAGACATTCACCACTATTAAAGGGAAAACGACCCAAAAACGACTCTCTGGAAATAAAACCACTTTGATTATAAAGGGAATATTTCAATTTTGAAGAAAGTACAGTATAATTAACAAAATAGTAAATATTAACCAGTGAATACTCTACTTAATAAGGATCTCCGCCTTGTAAACTTGGCAGTAATCCACAAAAATATACTTTTTCCTTGAATCTGGTGATGGTACAATACATACGTACTTACACCAAGGTGATATATATATATTAAAGTTGCTATATACATAACAAAAGAAAACGTTTGGCTCAAATTCTTAATTTTACAAACAGAACAGCAAGTGTTCATGGCTTTAGATATTGATTCAAGATCTGGCTTGCATGTCTTGATATTGTTTGTAACAAAGCACAGTAAAAATGAAAAACATGTTTTTGAGAGAATTGCTAGGAAATCATACCTACAAAACAACAGAAAAGAACATACAGCTTTGGCTTACATTACCAATGTAAATTGTTGGAGGAATGAGAAAATTTCTTGCTACGACTGTATGTCATCAGTTCAACTGGACAATTTCCCATTATTTTAATTTCCCATATATATCATATTGTTTCAGATTATAAAATGAATATGTTATTATTGCAATATACTCTTTTCCTATGTCGTTTTGAACTAATAATATGACTGTGAGCATTTGTGTGTCCATGTACAGTAGGCTACAGTAGCTTTACCCCGCTAGATAAATACTACCTTTTTTTAGATTGACAGGACAACCCTTGTATAGAGTATCTCTGAGGTCAATACCGTTTAACAATTTGATTTCACATCAACTGACTTAATAAATTAATAGAAGAGACAAATTGAAACAAAGTTAGGGTGTATGAGGTTACACCACGTTTTGAAATAGGAGCTGTTACACTGAACACCACAAGCAAGGGGCCCTCAGCAAGAAAAGCAACACTCTGACTTTCTCTGATTGTTTGTTACTTGCAACCACAACAGCAAAAACAGCAACTACAAGTAAGTGCCAGACTAGACCAGTGACTACAATAATCTATATTGTTTAATATTTCTTTTTTCTCTTTGAACATCGGACTCCTGCAAACATAATCTGATTCGCACCAAGTACCTGATAACATATGTTTGTGTACATAATTCAGTCCAACTAATTTGACTTAATTTTCTTATCGACGTGAGATGTATTTAATTTAGATATGTCCTGACACCTTGAATTTAATTCGCTGTGGCCTTCTTACAAAAAATAAAATGGAGTTAAATAATAATATTATAACGATAGCCACAAGGAGCCTTCCTTCATGCCCCCCTGCTTCTCTCCCCCATGTCTACCTTCCTCCTCCGTCGGACTAGCTGGTGACTGGAGGCCTGACTGGGGGGGAGGGGGGGCTCTCTATGTCACCCAGGTGTCCATGCGCATGCGCTTGACAGAGGGTCTCTCCCTGTCCTCGGTGCCGGCGGGGGGTCTGCCCAGCCCCAGGGGGGAGTGGAAGTCTGGCCGGTGGTCCTCCCGGTCGCTGCCGTCGTAGGAGCTGCAGGAGGAGCTGAGGCTGTCGGCGGGCGAGCGGCCCAGGTCTTGCCGGCTGGACACCTGCTGCTGCTGCTGGTGTTGCTGCTGCTGTTGCTGCTGTTGTTGTTGTTGTTGTTGTTGTTGCTGCTGTTGTTGTTGTTGTTGCTGCTGTTGTTGTTGTTGCTGTTGTTGTTGCTGCTGCTGCTGCTGCTGTTGCTGAAGAAAACCAGAGGGGGTGACACGCTCACGCGGGGGGGAGATGGGCTCCGACTTGATGTTGGTGTTATGGCTGGTGTTGATAGAGAGGTTGGAGCCCTGAGGTAGGTGACCGCCACCCCTGTGAAGAAGAGCAGCGGGGGAGTCAGTGTCCATTTTGAAACGAACTCTGTGTACACAGACTACACACATTATGATCACACACATATGATCAGGGCAGGATTCGGTGTACACACATATGATCAGGCAAGGATCTTGGAGTGCAAGTTACAAAACAGTCATTGAGTGTACATGAGAAAGTGTATGCTTGTGTGGGTGTCTTTTGTACTGGCTACGTGTTCCATGTTTTGCTCGTGTGTTACTCACACCAAAGAGCTGAGAGCTGCCTGGCCCAGTTGATGTTGTTGCCATGCCGACATGGATCCCAGAGAGAGCCCCGGAGAGCCGAAGCCCTGTAGGGAGGAGATCTCTGCACTGCTCAGGGAGTACTCTGCAAAAACAACACCACCAGCGCACACCGTGAGCACCCCTCCCACAGCAACACCTCTCACCACGGGAGAACAGACCAAGAAGTAACACTTCTGCAGCAATAACAGGTAGCAGTGGCTGGGGACAGACAGGCTAGACTCACCAGGGTTGTAGGAGGAGGGCATGCCAGTGAAGAGCAGGCCTTGGGAGGCCAGGCTGGGAGTGGTGACAGACACTACTGGGGTGGCCAGTGACTGGTTGGACTGGGAGATGCTTATCCTTTGGGTGTTCTGTAAACAGCACAGGAAAAACAAACCATAAGCCACTGACTAAGTCATTTTTAACAACGCTGTGGTAAACCCAAAGTATAAACACTGTTATCTCTTGATTTACTTTTTAAAATAAATGTCTCATGTATTCATACCTGACAAATGACAAATGAGGTGAACATTGTTCAAATTTTTAAAAAAGATAATTCTGTTATATGATGGTTAGATGATTATTACGGCACCAATAACAGCATGGAATAAAAGTGTTTCTAAACGACTTATTGCCACAAGGTGGCGCTGTAGCTTCATGACACATCTGTACTCTAGCCACAATCCTGATAACATTGAACCATTTTCTGTTATGACCAAGGCTTTCAAACTAATCAATGCTACACAAAAACAAAATCCCATCTAATAAAGACATTGATTGTCTTTGTCTAAGTGGGATGTGATTTGTAAGGGAATTTCTTAACAGGGACTTTCAGTGCAAAGATATTGGATAATACAGGAATCACAGGATATGAACATGTCTTTTTCAGATAGGTTACAGTTGCAATCGAGAATAGTGTGATTTGTACTGATAGGCCTTTTGCATAGTGGCTACAGGGCCTCAAATCAACATGGGTAGTATCTCTTGTAAGTCAGCAACCCTCAGTGCAGTGACGGGCATGCTGTCCAAACACACACACACACACACACACACACACACGCACGCATGCACGCACATATGCACACACACACACACACACACACGCGCACACACATGCGCACACACACGCACACACACACACACACACACACACACACACACACACACACACACACACACACACACACAGCCAGTGTCTTCATGCAGCAAGACCACACAAGCTCTGAGCCGACAAACTACTGTACAGTGTACTGAACTCATCAGACCTACGCACTCCCTGCTCTAGAACTTATAGATCTGTGCAAGCTTTATTCAAATCCTCGGAGGATTACAAACTACACGTACTGCATTAAACCCTGTCCTTCATGGATCTCAAATATCAACTTGAAATGTTAATCATGTTCTTTCTGACCTGAAAGTGAGAACAAATCAGCATGAGCTCCAGAACTGTGTGATCTAGGAATAACGACTAGCAACTTTGCACCATCAGTCCAAAAGAAACATCTGCCAAATATCCCTATCTGTGGTTACGCAGTGATCTAAACACCTGGCGTGGCAGTTTAAATAAACATAGCCCAGCTGAGTTTTACACATTACATCAGAGGCAACAACGTATCCTGGTATTCAATAACTTCCTTGCAAAAATGCACAGTTCCTAGTACTTACTACAACCACATGACATCATCAGCATCTCTGAGAGTGGCATCATCCAAAATGTCATCTGCTCCTCCTCAAGAGGAAAAGAATCCAAACATTTACAACTCTTGTTTGAAAATTATTTTGAAATATCATTAATGATGCAAGATCTTGCAGGAACATGAAGTAACAATACTGTCATATTTTACTGAACTCTGAGGAGCTGTGTGAACCAGTGTGTTTATTTAATTGTGAGTTTATTGGAAGAGGCCCTATATGTGCTCACTCACAGACAAACACAAACACACACAAACAAGCTCAAATAAGATGACTAGCATTCCCTCAACACAAGGGAGTGGAGGTGCAGATAAAACAGGTTGAGGCATTGAACAGGCCAGACCCAAAGCATGCAGTGACAAACTGATCTCAACTTGAGCTCATTTTCCTCTGTGTACAGTGGCTTCGGAAAGTACTGAGACCCCTTCAAACTTTTTCCACATTTGTATGTGTTATTGAGTTATTGACTCAATTTAAAATTCCACACACAATACCCCATAATGACAAAGCAAAAACATGTTTTTAGAATTGTTTGCAAATGTGTTAAAATGTCATGTACTTCATGTACATATTCAGACCCTTTGCTATGACACTCACATTTAACTCAAATGCAAAAATGTCTTCAACAAACCACTCAATAAGTTGCATTGAATCCATCTGAGGGATAATAGGTCATGTGATTTTAGAATGAACATCTTTTGACTTTTATAGTCTCTGGATTGCATAGGAATCAAATACACACTGTGTGGATTAGGATTCTCACTACCAACTCAGCAAATTTCATAATTTTCTCTTGATCCTGACAAACTCCCCACTCCCTGCCAGTGACAAACATACCCATAACATTATGCAGCTACCACTATTCTTCACACGAGAGATAGTGCAGAAACTGCATTGCATGTGTTGGATTTGCAATGCTTTGTAGTAAAACCAAATAAACACATTTCCAGACACTTTCTTCGCTGTATCACTTAAATTCATTGTTGCAAACACAATTATGGACGTGAAATAGATGATTTTCCATTAAGGGATTATTTTTGGCCACTTGGTTATAGTTATAGTTTTGTAGAGTGACTGAAATGATGTTGTCCCATGCTTTCTTCTCTCCACCATTCAACTTTGTACATTTGTGTAAGTCTCCCCAGGCCTCAGGAACGCATTTCTGAGCAGTTTTGTTCCTCTCCATTTGCTCAGTTTGTAATGACAACCAGTATATAATAGTTCCCATGCAAATCAGAGACCCTATAAAAACAAAGATATTAATTCAAAAATCACATGAACTATTATCCTTGCATTAAGATGAACTTATTGAATGATTTGGGTATTGTGTGTGGATTGATGGCAAACAATCTATTTAATCCATTTTAAATTGAGTCCACAACAAAATGTGTGAAATGTAAAGGGGTCTGAATACATTCAGAAGCCACTGTATATCTGTCCCAAGTATTGCACAAACTCATTACAAGATGTTCCAATCTCCAGTTCAAGCACAACCGTCACTCCTGCATTCTGTATGTGATGACGTATGTACAGACTGGATCTGCCTCTTCAGTATGTCGTTGTTAAGATGAAGTTGAAAGCATGTTCATTCAGCCATTATTTTCCCAGGCATTTCTCAAGACTCACCAAATCCATTTCCTCCTCCTCCGACTGCTCTCAACAGAAGAGAAGAAGAGAGGTATGGTTACAAAGAAAAAACGGTCTGGAGGAACTCTAAAGACACCTTTCTGATGGTGAAAACCAAAGGTCTGATTGGCTGATTGTGAGAGAACAAAAATCATATAGACGTAACTGCTCTCTGGATTCACATGTACTGTCCTATGCTGCTCCTGTCATCTTCATAGACGCTTTTCGTCTTATAATTATTTATTTAATAATTTTGCCATTTAGCAGACGCTTTTATCCAAAGCGACTTACAATTACGAATTACAGGGACATTCCCCCTGGAGTAACTGAGGGCTAAGTGCCTTACCCAAGGGCACACTAGTAGTGGTGTGGCTTCAGGCGGGATTTGAACTCACAACCTTCCGATCACAAGTCCAACTCACTATCCACTAGACCACCACTACCCCTTATGAATCTGCAATAACTTCAAATTCCTAACACATTTTTTCAAACATCACTATTGTGAAAACAATATGGGCGGGGATGATGATAACTTGTTTTATTGTGGCCATTACAGAGTAGGACCTATACAAAAGGGGACAGATATGGAAGGGGAAGAGGTAACTAGTATCAGTCCCAAATAGATGAACTAGATGCTTGTCCATGAGTAAAGACACTCAGGCTATTAGGAGACAAAGGCTGAATAAACACAAGTGGACTTAACCTGACTTGGACTTAACCTCACATTTAACATGTGCTTAACCTCTCCTACAGTATCTGGGTTAAATCAATACAATCCTTGGTCAAGAAAATTACACCATCAATCCTGAGGCTAGCCTGACTCACTTGAAAGGCTCTCGACTTTAAATTGAAACGTGTTCAAGAAATGAGTTCAAAAACTCACTGGTTGCTGTAGGTAAACTCAATGCAGACTGTAATGCAAGTCTGCATGCGGTTAATACATCATTCTATCTAAACTAAAAGAGTAGTACATAGATACCAGCCTTTAACAAGACTAACACGATACAGTATTACTGAGCCAATCAATATATCTTTTTTAAATAATTGAGTCTTTTAGGCTTGCTTGTGGTGCTTAGCTTAGGGGCTGAATGGAAGGCCATCTTCCATCTCCCCTGAGCAGTGGTGGGACAGACTGTGCCCAGCCAGGCCAGGCCGTGTCTTAATACCCACACTCAATCAATACCGGCAGGAAGACACGACAAGGGCGACAAGATATTATCTGGCTCACACTCTGGGCCCCTGATTAAGCCTTCATCCCCACTCTGTCACACCGAGATGTGATTAATTTAATACCATTATGGCCTAATGACAGGCTGTCTGCAGACCTGCCACCGCCATCGCCAGCCCACCCCACACTGCACTGGCGAGCCTCAACTCTGGAACGGTTAAGTCTGCAGTGACAGAGCGGTTCCCTCCCCTCTGTCTCAACACCTCGGCAGGGTTCACGACTTCTGAATCTCTCCCTCGACTCGTGTAATCCCGCAGGTTCGTTCTAATAAAGAGGACTCTTAATCACTTTGTCCTCCTCGCGTGAAGTTTTGTTTTGGTTCAGTTTATGTGGAGCTCTCTCTCTCTCCCGTTTTTGCACCCATGGCAACAGACCCGTGCCTACACCCTGCTCCGGGCCGGTGGTTCAGAAGCACCCACGGTAACCCCAGGTGTATTTACCAAAACAAGTGCTTCTGTTTCTTGGAGGAACTCCCTTCGCTGAAAGAGCAGAGCACCAGCAATAAGGCGGGTTGGTAAAGTACATTATTGGGCCAATTTCTGAAAACTTTTCTCCCATTGCCTCTCTCTCTCTCTCTCTCTCTCTCTCTCTCTCTCTCTCTCTCTCTCTCTCTCTCTCTCTCTCTCTCTCTCTCTCTCTCTCTCTCTCTTTCTGCCCCCATTTTGATTTATGGCCATGACAGTCTTGTGTAGCCTCAGGTGCTCCATGTGGTCAGAGCTCTCTGCACCTTAATTATAATAATTAGAGAGGGCCTCTAATTTCAATATGAATAATTGAGTGACTGTTAAGACGCCTGGGCGTACAGAGATATAGCTGTGCTGTTTGTGTTCTTGGCGCAGGCCAGAGACTCCAGGCCAGAGACTCCCCTGTTATGTAGGTGATCACAGAAAAATGCCGCATGAGAAGAAGACGAAAAAAAACGCCGAACAGTGATTGCTGTTGATGGGAGCAGTTTGAGGCCGTACACTGTAAATGAGTCCCACCAGGAAGACAAACAGGTCCTCAGACAGGCAGCATTGATATCCCGAGGCAGGGTAGGACCATTCCTGCTGGTGAAAACATGTCTGACATCGCACGCTATATCGCCGTGATACCATCAGGATCCTGTGCTTGTGGGTGGGGGGGGGGGGGAATAAAACACAACTGCCTCTGCTGCGCACATGTGTGAGAGAGAAGGAGACTGATGCTAGGCCAACATCTGAGCGGCATTGCCTGGGTCGTTACTCAAGGGTTCTCTCAGCTGCTGGGCTCATGTGCAGCGGGGTGCACTGCTCTGGGGACGGGGGGGGCCTCTACTCACCAGTGGGGGCATCATGCCCTTGCTGGATGGAGGGATCACCACTCTGAGGTCTGGCTTGCGGTTTCCCATCCCCATGTTCCCTCCGGGGGGCGGTGGAGATTTGGTGGGCATGACTTTCCCCAGGCCGTTCCCGCTGGGTGTGCCCAAGAGTCCCGGAGAGCCCCTGGGGTTGACGAAGCCGTTCCCTGCAAAGAGACAGAGACAGACACCACAGAGGATTACGGGCCTGGGACTGACAACATTTCACTGCACAATCATCAGCCAAGTCTCCAACCCAACACACCATTTCAAAGCGGCGTAGCTTGCTGCAGCACGCAACGTTAAGCGTTCCCAACCCTCTGGGAAGTTTTAATAGACTCCGATAATTACCCAGCACATTTACAAAAATAAAAAGGTCCATTTCCAAAATTGATGAGGCTTTCATTCTTGCTGTGAGAGACGATATCACAGTCAACCCCTTGCATCTTGGGATGAGGTGCAATTCACTCGACAAATGTACTGTGACTGAAGCTGTAGCCTAAGCCATTATAGTTGTGTAAAATTACTCTCTGCTATAAAAGATTGTTATGGCCACTGTTTTATCATTCCTGCCATTCCAGTACACAAACTGTAGCAAGTTGATGTTGCCTTCTCTAGTTTCGACATTGAAACTGTTGTTGTGAATTGCTATACTGCACATTGCTGTTCTCACAAACACCCTGTTGCATTTGTGAGCTGCTGTCATTTCCTTCTTCTCTGTACTGTAGGTTGATAGAAAGTGAGTCATACTGCTTGTTTACCCCCCACCCAGGGTCATTTCCTGTGTGGCAGCTCGCCTCACTAAGTGAACACCATGAAAATGGTAATGAAGAGGTTGTCAGAGGGAAGGACAGGTCGCCAGCCTGTTAAAAACACAAGTGGAGTAAAAGACACACGTATACAGCCTGAGTTGTCGAAGACTGACACAGCTGCAGTGATACAATCATTTTAATTTGTTTGTTTGTTCCACAAACAGTACAGTAGCTAAAGCTAAAGCTAAAAAAAAACGAAACAGAAATGTACTGTATGTAGTACGTCGATTTGCTTTGATGCATTATTTAGGTAAACCTTCTGATGAATTCAATTATCAACGAGAACATGTGAGAAAATAAGGAAAAAGCAGAGGGATAAATGAATGAATGAATGATCTTGTACGGGTTGTACGGGTACAACGAAATTGAAATTGAAATGCACCGTCCTAAGATAGTAAAACACAGTCCTAAGATAATAAAAAAACAAGAATGAGACATAAATAGACATAAATAGCGGGATATACCTAAAATTAATCGGTAGGAATCTGAGTATGTATCTATTATGTAAACTTATATACTTATATACACTATATGGTCTATTCACAGGGGGGTATATAGTATATAGCGGGGTGTTAGCATGTAACTATGTACTTTTATAAACATATAAACATATGAACTAGTAAACTTATATACAGTGTATGTAAACCTAAACAAAATAATGTAAACATATTGCACGGTTATAGAATAGTGTACTATTCCCTTGGTTATTGCACAGTAGTTTCTCGTATTGCTATCTAATATGCCATCAACAGATCAGTGTCACCCTTCAACAAGTAAGCGAGTGCTCCATTGTGTTCCATATATTCCAGTGAAACACAACCCGACTGCAGAATAAGCAGGGCCCCTGCTCAGAGGAATAATGGAACAATCACGTCTCTAACTATAGATAAGAACCCCAACAATACAATACATGGCCAAATAAACAGTTATGAGACCTACAATGGTATCTCACAGCTGAATCAACAGCATACGCCAGCCGCTATCGCTCCCAGCACTGGCTTTGATCTTACACGCAAAGTGACTGCTACAAAATCCAAGATACATAGAATGAACAATGAACTCTTGAAATAGCCGATCTGACATAAAAATGAAATTATTCGACTTAATTATTGGTTCACTGAAGAGTGAGTATCCCTGTCAACAATAGTTGCATCACAAATATATACATATATACATTTAAACATCATAAATATATACGTTTCTGAGATACTGATACTTTTCTGACAGGTAAACAAACCCCTATTGTAGATGTTGCATGCAAAGGAAATACAGGTTGAGGGTGTGTGGGCAAATCACATGAGGCAACATCTGGGCTGGTGCTGAGAGGGGGAGGGTCAAAATGTGACATTACTGTAAAAGGTGCAGCAACTGATTATGATCAGAGCGCTGTGATATCATTGCATGGAATCAATCCAAAATCTGTTGTTGCAGAGATGTGAAATGTGTAGGCACTGCAGTCAGTAACGTAAGGCCTTTTCCGAGAGAAGAAACAAGCTCCTTGAACCTCGTTGTACATAGCCTACAGCCAGCGATGCACAACAGTAACAGGCGGAAACGTTAAATACATTATGTACAGAACATCATGCCTAGAAATTGCTGATGAGGAAAGGAGTGCACCACGCAGTTGTCATCAGCATCCATTAAAACCTCTAAAACGGGTCTACTAAATGAGCAGTATTGGTAGATTATTTTTTACTTTAATTATTTAACGTTAATTTTGAAACAAGAAATTGATCAAATGCTCAGCGCAAAGCTTCTTGGCAGGAACATTTCTGTGGGTTTGTTTTCTGTCTATTGGGCTTTTCATTCCAGATTCAGAAAACTGACAGATTGGTTCTGCCGTTAAATCCTCCCTGAATGATCAGAGCATGTAGAATGATGTTTAGCTTCCGTGTTTGGGTAAATAAATAGACTCATTGTTCTAAATAATTAACACATATTTTGGGAGCAGTGTTACATAAGGGCTTGTCTTTGAGACTCACACATGTCGTTTTGAAAGACAAAAAAACAATGTTGACAAAATTGGAGAATGCATCGTACTGAAATCGTACGGAAAGTGATGCAAACATCACAGGAATTTGACTTTCAGTAAGGAAAGAAAATCTGCATGAATGAGAAAAGATTAATGGATGTGAATCATGGGCCTCTAATAGATTAAGTGGAAAGGAGAGCAACTTTCTAATTATAGCCTTCATTAATGAGCCTGGCCAGAAACTCTTTAGTTGGTGCAGCCAGTAGTATTGTTTTGAGAGGCTACAGTAACTAGATGTTCCTAGAACTTAATTTCATATTTAACTCGGGGGGGCCCCTTAGTATAAAAACAAATACGATTTTGAATGCTTCTTGAAGGGGAAAAATAACATTGTACAAGTTTACAAGAAATCCACCGGGAGCCCTTACAGCCAACATTGGACCTCCAGGTACAGTGGAATCATGTGGGCAGATAAGAGTAGTGAGTTCTGACACACAAGCAGTCTTTGTAATTGCTCTTCAAGAGCCTGTGACTCTTCAGTATTAATGAAGGAATCTGCACAGCTTGCAGGCATATTGCATAACAGAGAGAGAATTCTCCTATTCTTCATATTCTGACAAGCTTTCACTCTTAATGCTCAACAGAGTGGGAATATAGCCTGTACCAAGTGGAACTGTGAACAATGCAGATCAAATTCAATGAACAGTATGTATCGCGCACATCACATTTCTAATGAGGTGTAAAATATACAGTATATATATATACTTATCACAGAGTTGGTTTAATTACATCCATTGTTCATGTTTTATAAAGGCAATGATGACTTTATAGTCATCGCGTGAGCCAAGGTCTAGATTTGAATAAGAGCCAGACCAGATGGCACATTTTTGTTAGAACAATTGAAAATTAATTGCTCTCATAAAAACTGCCCGTTTAAGATATTTAATTAAACAACAGTTATGCCTACATGTATTTGCTTGCAAGTCAGAATATGGTAGTGAAGCTTCAGGCACACATTGGGCTTTGTGAACCTCCGAATCGTGGAATGTTTCAAAACATACGAGAAAATTATACTATAAAAACAAAGCCTCGATCGGTTTGTCCACCGACTACATCACATAATGTATTCAGAGGACACAATATGAAAAGATACAAAACTGTAGATGGGCAATGGGACATAATGATTCACTTCACTTTGCCAGCTAGTGTACAGTACAGTATGTCAACATGACAGAGAGAGTTTTCGCTCTGAGGACAAGAGCTGACATATCAACTGGGATTAGAGTCTGGATCAGTATGGCCATTCCTTGGGCTTAATCAGTGATCCGGGGCATTTCCCAGGACATTCTCCCTGCGTGTAAGCCTCTCTCAGTGGCCGTATCAAGCCGCACCACCGGGGGAGCGAGAGAGAGAAGAGAAGAGATAACACGACTAACACACAAGGAGCATTCCGTCTGCATGGTCCAAAAGGCCTCTCCTCTCCTCTGTCGCTGCTGCTTGTGAAAAGTCCCAGCTATGCCAGGAATGGTCATCTGACGGGAACCCTGGAGACCTTCCTCTTCCCAGCACTCTCTCTCTGCTCTTCTGTTCCCTCGCTGTTTGATACAAACAACAGCTGCAGTCTCCTCCCAGTGTGCCAACGGCTGACGCCCCTTGGCATAGGGTCCGAACACAGTACCACTACACACACAACCTTACTGCCTTACTTAAGCACATGGGGGTCAGGGGGGGTCAGAGCGCTACCGATGAACCTAACACACACACAGATCAAACACTTCACAATGCCCGATCGTTGTATCGTCGCTCACTTCACGAAGCACAAACTCCAACCTCTATTACAGTATGTCAGGACTGATCTTTTTTTTACTTGGTGAAAAGGGACATCTTCTAAAATGTCGGATTTCCAATTCCAAAACACGATAGATTTGAACACACTGTCACATACTGTATCTCCTGATTGCATAATGCATCTTCCATTACCTCCCGACAATGTGCTGTGAGAGCCAGTGATGTGTGTGTGTAGCAGGGAGAGGGTTAACGTCCACCTGCCTCTGCCTCTCACAGAGCACATAGCAGCCATGACAGGCTGTCCGGTCATTGTGTACAGAGGACTTAGAGAGATGTCATGGCCGGAATACCTCCAGTGTTCTGTTGGCCTAGGCATCTTGCAGGCTCTCTCCGGCCATATAAGGGCTGCCAGGGGTACCCAGACAAACAAATGCACCTGTCAATAGAGGGAAGGAAACTGGAGGAGGGAGGGATGGAGGGAGGGTAGGAGGGAGGGAGGGAGGGTGGGAGGTATGGAGGCGACAGCCTTAAAGGAAACGCTGTGTTTATTTACCTGCCAGAGCTAATCAGTTGCCTGGACAGTGAACATGACTCAATATTTTGAATTATTTCAGGAGGATTGTTTTTTTATTCCTTAGTATCAAATGATAGGCTTCAGGTAGACTTCGAAGTAGTAAAAATATACAAACTAAAATTGCAAACTAATATTATGTACAACATGTTGATTTGTGGCTTATAGAGCAACACTAAGTGACCAACATAAGATATACAGTATCACCGAATGACAGTGGTACAAATGACCTTTGGTTTGTAAAGCAGTTGGTAGAGCATTGCGCCTAACAATGCTTAGGTTGTGGGTTCGATGCCTGCTGGGACCATATATACTGAAAAATGTATGCAATCACTGCATTGTAAGTCGCTTTGGATAAAAGCGTCAGCTAAATGCCATATATATTATATTAGCATCCTTGATGATTAGACATCTGATGATTATGCCTCCGATTCTGAAAAAAAACAGAGAACTCCCAAAAACATATCCGTCCCTCCTGGGCTAGTTGTTTGAACCAAGGATATACAGTAATCATTCACACAGCAGTTCTAGCTGCTGGGTGTGTACTGAACAAACAGTAGATGTCTGTCAGAGAGTATGTGAACCAACATGCTGACACTCGGCTCCGCCGCCTGGCTAAGCAGTAAGGAACGTTTCCCATCACTCCAACCTCATGCATACGAAGACCACGACACTCTAGTCAGTGACACACATACACAGGGTTCCCACACCTTCTGAAACATCCAATTCAAGCACCTTTCAAGGACTTTCAAGAGTCAATTCCCTCAAATTCAAGGACCCAACACGGCACAGTTTGAGACAGATCTAGATGAGAATTGATATAATAGGAACTATCCGCTCACAGACAACAATTAAAAAGAGAGGCTTGAATGTGTGAACACTAGATGGTCTCTTGCCTTCTCTACCACAGCACAGCAAAACAATATATTGTGAAATATGTGTAAAGTTAAGCAATACAGAGAGGAGGAGCTAAGTAAAACATTTTTGAATATAAAAAAACATTTAGAGAGAGAGAGAGAGACAGGAATTCAAGCACTTTAAATGACCCATGTCTATTTTCAAAAACTTGTTAGACCTTCATTTTCCCCCCGCAAATTCACAAACTTTCAAGGATTTCAAGGACCCGTGGGAAACCCTGCATACACCTTCAACATCCCCAATACTCAGAGAAGGAGAAACATGTGGCCTGGGGGGTGGTCCAGTAAAGTCTAGCACCATGGCTTTAACAGTGCACACATGGGACTGCCCCAGCCCCACTCCCAGAAAAAGAACCTTTAAAAAAAGAAGAGATGGGAACACATGTACGGTATCCTTTTGCATGTCAATGTAAAAGTGTGACTCAAAACCACTGACAACCATCCGAAGTGACAACAGCCGTCTTTGACCATGTCACTGACACATGGCTTATCCAGCTCGCTCGTGCTCGCCTGCTGAGTGGCCGACTGGGCAGAGCTACAGAGAGCTAATTGATTCCTCCTGGAGGACAGACCCGCTGGGCAGGAGCCCACACATGGTTTGGCACTGAGAGGTCTGTGTTAGTCAGTGTGGCACCCTAATGAGATGCACCAGAATGATACGATTAACCATCTGCATCCTTTACGCGATAGAGAGACGCCAGATCAGGGACATCAGGGCCCTGTTCCCCAGATGCCTCGGTTCTATACCCGCCTCCTCTCAGTCTTAATGAACATATGAGGTGTCTGGGAAAAAATGCTCAGGTGCTAAATGATTCTATTATTTCAAGGGGATAAACCAACATGGAGCTGTTCTCCATGTCTTACGTATGCAAATGCAGTCGTCCACTCTTACCGCGTTCTGGAAGAATCTCACAGTGAGTGGGTGTGGGGGGATTCGTACCCTTTTATTGTCTCTTCGCTCACTTTGTGCACTCATCCAAGACAACATTTTACAGAGAATGCCCCAAAGTCAACATATATAGTATATGTATATAGTAGTATATAGTATATGCCACTACTCCATCTGGGTTTATAATATGTCCATATTCGAACACTCTGACCATGACATCCGAAGCAGCATCCTTGCTTTAATATAGGAACGCCATTATTCGGTACAATAATATGATACAAACGAATAAAATAAGATGCACAATGACTTATGATCAGCTTGTGAATCTACTGTTCACGGCATTAAATATATAGAAGTGTGTGTGTGTGTGTGTGTTTTGCGGTCAAGTGCTTTGCGGATACAATAAAGTGATAGTCATGTTAGTTCAGCTGTAAGCTGGATGAATGCGCCGACACAGAGACTAAAGACACCACTGCTGCCTCGGTAGCTCCCCACAGAATAGAGAAATACGTCTTTTCTCAGATAAGTGTTCAGACATGCAGTCATTCTAACACATTTGAGTATCAACATGGATAAGGACAACGTTAGACCGCTCCAGCGCGCCTCAGAGTTTCAGTCAGTGAGGGTGACGTTACATTTAATTCCAGCCACTTCCTGGAAGGACCAAATGTTTCACCTCAGAGATGCGTCTTTAACCATTGTGGTTTTCACACCTCAATATTTCCCTTCACCCACCGATGACCTAACTTCTCGATTCTAACACCTTCTAGCTGTGTGGCCTGTGTGTGCCACACCTCTCCATCCTGCGAACTCCACAGGCCTGACCTCATGATCACTATGATGTGCATAGCAGTGGTGGCTGGTGGAGGCCGAAACCGGAGGACAGGCTTATTGTGTGTTTGATACCATTCTCCATTCCATCCTAAGCAAACACGTCAAATGTCCAAAAATATCCAGAAGCTAACACGGTCACTTAAGACAATCTGAAAGAACAAGTGGGTGAAAACAGGAAACTGCAACAGGACTCAGGACAGGACAGGTGTCAGTTGACGGTGCTGATACTGACCTGCATTTCCAGCACTGGGGGGCCTCTGAGGACCCCCGCTGGAGCCCACGTTCCTGTGTAGGGAGGACTGGGGGGGGGGGAGCATCCCGCTGTCGCTCAGGGAGGCTGCGGCTGCGGCCAGGGCCTGGGTGTTCAGGCCGGGGTTGTAGGACATGGCGTTTGGGTTGGAGACCGGCACCGCCACGTGCATGGAGAAGTTCTGCTGGGGCAGCGCTGTGGGCTACAAGGGGGAAACACACAAGACATGGGCACAATCAATGGCCTGGCACTGGCGGCAGGGTCACAGGGGGCATGGGGATGGCAGAGCACAACCTGGGATGGCAGATCAGTCACATGGGTATGAGCAACAGAGAACTGATATCCAGAATATTACTTTGTTTATTTATGTTCAAAATACCAGTTGATAACCCTTCCTTACATGCTATTACATTTTCTTTAAACATTGTATGACAAGGTCGTTGTCAAGAAAAGACTGAATAAAACAAGAAAAGCTTTGCATAACATGGATTCTTAGGATTCTTATAAGGCTGTACAAACAATTTCATTCTGGTATGAACAGTGACTGCTGTATCTGTTATCAACTATTATGCACAGATGTACAAGTTTCCAGTTGAGAAAATCATATTTCTGTAAATGCCCCCGTAAAAATCATTACACTTTTTAAACATCGTCTCAGAGGACAAAAATCGTTGCAGAAACATGCATATTGGCATACAGTAGGTCAGTTTGGCATTGTAATAATCAGCACTCCAGTACAGATGAACAGTTTGCTTATAAACAGAATGGCATCAAGGCATTTTTGCACATCCAATAGGAATATGGAGCACTTAGTCTACCGTATACAAGAGAGAAGCATTCTGAAATGACTGCCACTCCAATCCATGTCTATGCAGTGCTGACTATTCAACGCTTGAGTGAGAGTGACTGGTGACAGGGAGACCACTCCATTCATAGCATTGTCCAGTGAGGCAGTTAGTGATATTATTAGTGTGTTAATGGCAAACAGTGGTGCTCTCAGCGTTAGCATTATAGAGAAAAACAACAGTTTTAATAAGCAGTAGGTTGTGTAGAATTCTATCCACCCACAATAAGATCACTATTGTCTTTAGGTAAAGCTCCACACAATAGCAGTTTTTTTTTTATCCACCTCTAGCTTGGTAGTAGTTTGATGATGGAGTGAACAAATACACAGTGGTTGTTGACTGATGGTGGGATTTTGGAGTGCTGGTGGAGGGGAGAGAGTAGGGATAGACCATAGTACACTACAATAAGATAAGGGGGAGGGGGGACTGAAACACCTATCATAGAATCATCTGCTCTGTCACATGATCTGGGTACCGTGAGACTAAGAGAGATTCAATTTCCCGATCTGCTTGGGGGTGAAAATTGGGTTTTGGAGAAAAAACACATAAATCACCAAAGCTTACAGAAACAGTCAATATCTAAGTTGGAGGGGGAAGGAAATTGGAGAAACCTTCTCTTTTTTTAAAGGAGTATTTGTCTTTATAACACAAAGCTTCACCATGTTGTCCCCCCTATGAAAACTAGGACATTCCTTTTCATATGAACCTTTGAATTTAGTTTGGTTTGGATTGCTATGGCTTCATTCATTACACATATATTCAGAATGTAGAGCTTTGAAAAGGTTACACCAATTATCACAATGTGATCTTATCAGGGTGTGCAAAAATATAAGTTGCAATACAAAATCAACAAAATCAACATTGTTAACACAAACACAAACAAACACTTCCAATGAACGGGTAAAAAAGGTTATGCTTCAACAGTCCAAGTTTGCTTAGTTGGCAGAGGTTGCAGGGTGGGATAATGTCAAAAGAAGAAAAAAACGTATAACCAAAAGAAGGTAAAATAAAACATTTTGAAAATCCGTTGTGCCACAAAGCCAAGCCAAAAACATTGCATTTACTTACGATTTTATGATTTCTCATCATATTATCAAACTCCTCATTAATTTTTTTATACTTTTCTTCTGTGTGAGGGGTGAGGACATATGAGGCATCGGGGTCCGGGCTATCACACCCTCGGTGTTCTTTCTTGTTTAGCGCCTGTAGTGAACATCAACATAAAGACAGGAATCAACACAAAATGGAAGGGAAGGGAGGAAGTACTTACACCACAGCGCTTGTACATTAAATCACTCTCTTCGCTTAGTTTGCCGAAACGGTCGTCCATGAGGGGGCTGTGCCCAAAACAGTCATCAGGATCAGGACTGGCACACAACTGGCCTTTGTTTGTTAATTTCTGAAATAAAATTGCACAATTCACACATACAGTACAGCATATATTCCTCTAAGTCTGGCCCTGTCATCTGTGCATAGGGGTTACAATATATCTCATATATTATATGGAGAAAAACATAAATATACATTGTGAGACAATCAGTGGCTCTCCTAAATACAAGCATACAATATAGCAGCTATAATAAAAACTATGATAAAACTGCTACAGAAATAATCAGTAATCAGTTATTAGTCATAATACTTCAAATGACTTTCTACTAATCTAGTTAAGAGTCAAAGTCAAAAACATTCAGTCTGCTATTGTGAGCTGTGGACCAATGATTGTGCATGATGGGGGAATTGAAATGTCACTGCATATTCTTTCAGACTCTAGTAATATTCTGCACAGAATGTTCCCCCCCCTCTCTCTCTCTCTCTCTTTCTCTCTCTCTCCCCCTCCCTCGCTCCCTCCCTCTCTCTGCATGTGTGTGTTTCAATGCATATTTCATTATCTTTCAGTTATCATAAGCCACCCAGCTGGAAGACACCCGAGCATAAGAGGATCCCACAGAGCAGCAGTTTAGAATGTACCAGACTCTATTCAGCATGGTTGCCACTCATGGGATCTTATCAAAGTTAAGTAATGTAGGAAATCAAATGGATTATAATGTGTGGTCAAAGACGCTTATCGGAGCATGAAATGGGGGTGATTATTGTAAGAGCAAAGAGCACACAGTGTGTCTATAGTGATCTCTAAGTAGGAAGAGTCTTGCTTCTTTGAGGGAACGAAGCTGTATAGTTGAACTAACAGTCGCTACATAAAAACAGTGTTCTGTTTGGGGGTCTATCAGGGAGGCTGTTCTCTCCCCTTCATTAACAGTCTGAATGACAGTGTTAACAAGCCTCCGTGACAGATGATGATATCAAGCCTGTGCACATCCAAAGTGATTTATATGGCCGCTCTCCGGGTTCCCCTATCAACCTGCTGCAGGTCCACGCTGGTGACCTTTCCTGTCTCTGGGCTGCCTCTGAGCTGGGTGTATACAGGAAGGTCACTGACTCCTCTGGATGGAAGGGCCACAGTCTGTGGACGAGGAGAGGGGCCTGCACACACTAATGAGCCCTTAGTCTCTGCCTCTGTCTCCCTCCATCACCCTTGCGGTGGAGGTAACGATGCCGTGTGTGTGTGTGTGTGTGTGTGATGCGTGTGTGTGTGTGTGTGTGTGTGTGTGTGATGTGTGTGTGTGTGATGCGTGTGTGTGTGATGCGTGTGTGTGTGTGTGTGTGTGTGTGTGTGTGTGTCTAGGCGTTGCTGTAGCAGCTGGTGGCTGCTGACAGCTCTCTGACAGAACAGTGGTGTCTGTGCTGATCTTTATCAAACAGCGTGGTTTACCCAGCCCTGCATATACGTACACATGCACACACACACACACACACACACACACACACACACACACACACACACACACACACACACACACACCACTGAGGGGCCCGCTGTAAACAGTACACATATTTCCGAAAATTGAAATTAGCAACGCTGTCTGAGACTGCCACTTGACTCCACTTCAATGACTTCCAACCATACAGATCATTGAACGTGCCGGTGCTGAATCCAACAACCCCTACACTAGTTTATTACACCCCAGAGCAGAGAGAAGAAACATTATCAGTATGCTGCTGAGAGCTGAAAGTTCACAGTCGGACCAAAAGATAAAAAAGCAAACGTTCTCAAAAGCACCTCAATGTCATCAGTCATATGTGTCAGAGTGTGTGTTCCTCAGAGGAGAGAGAGAGAGAGAGACAGACTCTCAGGGGGGAATGAATGGAACACTAACAGTGTGTTTGTGCCTAGAGATTCACCACAGACTGATGTGGCACAGGGCAGAGGCATTCTTCTCATTCTATGAAAACGCCTTCCTGGTTCATTTCCTGTTCACCCAGGGTACTCTTTAGTTAGGGTTACCCAAAAAAGGCAGTGTTTACCAGAGGAAATATGCACTTTCTCCACCAGATTGCCACAGATTTCGTCGGGACCTGCAAATTAAAAGTCCCAACCTGCTCATTATGGGAATAGATTGGTTGGGCTGGCCGGGCATGGCTGTGTGAGATGGGCAGGGCTGCGGCACTTCCACAACAAGCTCGGTTCCTGGCCCGCAACGCGGCCGCACCCTCTGGCCTTGCTGGCCGCACAGGGCGGGGCCCAGCTCAGCCCAGCTCAGCCCAGCCCAGCCTGGGTGGAAACAACCAGTGCCAGGGACACTTAAGCGTTCAGTACAAACCATGGAACATGTTGCACTGAGACACAACAATAGCCCCGCAACAACCTGCACTTTGACTCGATCACTTTAACTAGCTTTCTAATTGAATATCTATAATTACGGTTTACCATGGACGCATACATATATAGATCTCAACCTACAGTGTTAGGTTAATCACATTGATACTCGATTGTACAGGTGTGATGGCAACGCTCCAACGTGATACGGTATACGAGGGCACACATCAGCACGTTAGCCTAGCACATCCGTTCGGCTACGAAAGGGTTACGAGGTGACAGCTTCCCTCTCTCCGAGGTGCTCCCGAGCATGTTGGAGAGGAGGGAAGTTCGGGGACAGCATGGCCGTAATTCCTCCTTAAATGACTTGGCATGTTCCGGGTGTCCCACTGACGCTGCCCGCAGCTCCCAGTAAATGGATCACTAAATCAGCACATGGCCAAACAGGTGTCCCTCTCCCCCAAACACCTGTCAGGCCCCGGCGCCCCAGCCCGGCCAATCACGAATGGCCTCACGCCGACATGGCCTTAGAAGGGGCCACATGGAGGCCTGAAGGCCAGCAGCCCTGACCCCCCCCCCCCCCCCCCCCTCCAGTCAAGGTTTAACTCTTTAAGGTCAACAATAAGTATTGAGCTTTTCGATCTGGTACTCAGTATTTTTTTACCTAAAAACACAACACCAAGCAGCTGTATGATAAATGCATAAAAGCAAGACTTGCTTTTAGAGGAGGCTAGCTTTTCAAAAGACGACGTTTCAAAGCTGCGTGGTTTTGGGAGACATAGCTGGAACGGTGTGAATACAGTAGCGTTTTCAACAGCGTTTATAATGGAGGGAGGTCTGTCGGTAATAGGGGTCTGCAGAGTAGTGACGAGTGGACTTGTGTAATCTATTCACAAGGCCCTGGGAGGCTCACAGAGGCTATTGGGAACAAGGCCAGCAGCTATTTTCTCACAGCCGTCCAGACCTGTATTGATAGAAGTTTGGCTCTACACACAAAAATGAGAGTCTGAGTGTCTGACGTCAAACCAGCAGGGCATCATAGTGTTTGTGTTAGCGGGAGAGAGAGGGAGAGAGAGAAAGAGAGAGAGGGAGGGAGAGAGAGAGAGAAAGAGAGAGTTTGTGTGCGTGTGTGTGCGTGTGTATGTGTGCGTGTGTATGTGTGTGTGTGTGTGTGTGTGTGTGTGTGTGTGTGTGTGTGTGTGTGTGTGTGTGTGGGTGTGTGTGTGGGTGTGTGTGTGCGTGTGTAACACTGACACCTTAGTAATGGGTTTGTTGTCAAGTATCTGCTGATGATGACATCAATCAGTCATCTCCACCTGAGCCCCTATTGTTAACATCACTGCAACCCAAAGTGATATTCAACCAAGCATCTGCACAGCGCTATACAGTACACTTTTGGCGCAGTATGTCAATTGTAATACGTACAGCATGAAAGCACATTATGTTTCGCAATTGCAATGTCATTATCCACTGTGAATTTCCCTCTGTGAGGAAGTCTAGCCTTCGATCTACAGTAAATCAACAGAGACTGACAGAAGGCTTACCGACGCTTGAAGAGTTCCTACGACAGCCACGTTAACATAAAAAAAAGAAAATAAATAAACACGATTTAATGAGTTAAAAAAAAAAATTGGGAGCTGAAGCTGTTGCGTAAGTCACCTCCTTGCACATTACATATGCCTTCCTGGTGAAGCACTTTCACTGAAATGGGTCCAAGCAATTTACTGTACTGTGTGTTGCCTCGGAACATCATTACACTCCGATGCCCTCCCTCCTCCTCCTTGAGTCAAGGAGGGGGTGAATTAGCCCTTGTGCTGTGAATTAGCCCTTGTGGCCATTGCCACAACTAAGCAAGGTAGCGTGCTAATCCTCATGACATCACCATTGTGTCCGGGGCCGTTCCGTCTAATGTGCTTATCAAAGGGCCTCTTTGAGTGTGAATGGACTTGAAAATCAGCATGAGGAAGGCGGCTGATAGGAAGGCTTTTATCTTGCTGAGGAATATTCCTTCTCTTATATAACATCTTAAGAGACAAGTCTTTCAGCGCGAGTGTGTCCCCTCTTTTCCCTCTGGTGCGGTGCTTTTCACTTGAGGGGGAATAAAGGGCTCTGTTAATTGTTCTCATGGGGCACTCTAGTCTAGTCGCTGTTGGTACGCCATCATCAAGCGCTTGTTTAATGTACTGTCGCCGGGGCCGTAACAGTCTCTTGTTTATTCTCACTTCTAATGGTCATATTACTGGTTTAGAGAGGGGGTGGGGAGTTGGGGGGGGGTAAGGATATCGGTAGGATTCCCAGACATATCTGGTTTTAACCTCGTGACCATTACACACACAGCGATCGAGCTGATAGCAGGATATGACCTTCTGTGCGTCCTTCCTTCGGCTACGTCCATTGTCTCACTGCTCGGGCCGACGGGAAACGCAGCGGTGAGGGGTCTCCGTCTCTCACTCGGATCGTCCATGTTTTGGTTTTGTTATTACGATCTTAGCGCAGCTGTTTTTCGAAAACAATATACAGTACGGGGCGAGATCCCATCCAATCCCCCGGCAGAAACCAGGACAATGGCCCCGACCACAATGAGCAGCGAGCTGATACACCAAAGAGGTGCAGTAACACACTATAACAGACTTCTATCAGGCCAGTAATCCTGACTGAGCCCTGGTCTGCATGTCTCTACAGCAGACAGGTGGACGTGTGAGGAGAAAGCCTCTCTCTCTCTCGCCGCCAAGCTCAATATATACTACAGCAGATAATTACATGTGGTTGACCGGCAAGATTGTCACTTTGATAAATATAGAGCTACCATATTATCGGGTAAGAATCCGTCCGCACTGCAGAGAGCAATACCCTTCCCTCAGAGAGGCGGGCAGCTGCTCTGAGACTCTGGTTGAATGACTGGAGTGACAAAGCTATTAGTTGCCACAGTCAAAGAGAACACTCTTTCAATCAGTGGACTGGATATTTTCAGACGATTTCAGTCGCGTGGGAATTAACGTACAAATTGAGGATAAAGGCATCTCAATGTCATCATTATCTACATGTTGAAAAGATCGGGGACGCCTGAAATGCACATGCTCCATTATCATCCATCCAGCTCTTTAGAAACATCTACAGAGTACCGTGAGTCATTTTCCATTAGACTCTTTGAATAAAAGAGGTAGTCTTACTGAATCATATACATACAACTATGTCCCCCATTGCCTCTCTCTCTCTCTCTCTCTCTCTCCCTCACTCTCTCTCTCCCTCTCCCTCTCTCTCTCTCTCTCTCTCTCTCTCTCTCTCTCTCTCTCTCTCTCTTAGAGGTTCAATCTCCCTCTCTCCCTATCTCTCTCTCTTACAAGGTACAGTCTCTCTCTCTCTCTCTCTTTCTCTCTCTTCCTCTCTCTCTCTCTCTCTCTCTCTCCTTCTCTCTCTTTCTCTACCCACCACAGAGTGGATCATTAGCTGTCAGGGCCCTTGAAACCATACCCCCACCCTCAACTCCCATTCCTGCGCTCGCCTCTAAAATATTCATAAGGACAATTAGGAGTTCCGATAAGGCGAGTGTGGAGGGCTTGGGGGGGGGGGGGGTGGCAGAGAGGGCAGGATGTGCCAGCAGGACGTCTGTTCTGCAACACTCTATACCCAGACCACAGACCTGGGCTCATCAATCTGAGGCACATCACCCCTCCCTCCCCCTGCTTCAGAGTGGCATCGTGCCAGCTAACCCCCCCTCTTCTCCCCAACCTGCTTTGCTCTGTCCTCGCCCCTGGGTGGGGGGGGGGGGGGGGGGGTTGTGGGGGGGCGGCAGCCTCACATGGCTCATGCCGGGAGAGGGGCAGAGGGCAGGCAGATAGCCGCACAGACCGTGACATACACAGAAACTGCTGCATGTGAATTCAAGGTTTTGTTTCCGTAGGGCAGGGACCACAAGGTCTACAGTGAGCATGGGTGTGGACTCATGGTTTGGACGTTACGATCCTCATTGTTCCACGGTCCATGCAGGTCACTGTGGTCACTGGTATGAGCTCTGCTAGAGACATCGGGCAGGGTTTGGTGAGGCACACCAATGGCAGCACTTCTGTCATTTAAGTAGTTCAAACCAAATTAGGGCATCTCATCTGTGACCTATTTAGGGTGATTCTGCAGTTTGCCTGGTAGGGTTTGGTCCTATGTAGTCGTGTGTAGCTATACCACCAAATCATGTTGTTCTCATGCCTGCTTTGGAGGTCTGGAGAATTTTACATTAACCGATCTAGCTTGGATTGAACCTGGATGGAGCACAGAGTTTATTTAATTGAATGTTACATTCCAACAACCCTCAACATTCTGAAGATGATTGCTTGTTGATGTGTCCTCTAGCCTACGCTAGTTTGCAATATATATAAAAAATAAAAAATAAACTGTTTTGCTAGAAGAGTGCTCGATACACAAAATCTAGTTGATGAAGGCATTAGGTATGTGATTGGTTTGACGTGTGGCGAGGTGTTACTCATTTCAAACAGGCTTTCACACCTTTGTAGCGACTAGAACTAGGAACGCCTTTTAATCAAGCAAAACTGAGTGTTATCATCTGATCTATGGCAACGCTGATATCATCAAGTAAGAGGTGATGTCATAAAAATGTAATTCTAAACATTCACCAGAAAAAAATTGGGAGCATGGTAGATACTTTTATTTATTTTTAGTAACAACATGACTTGCAACCCACACGTTGGTTGTATGGACATCACTATGGGCAACAATATTTGCTAGTTATTGTGGCTAATGCTAATGTTTGCTAATGCCTGGGACCTAGAGGCAGGGGGACCTGAAAGCTTAGATGCTCTTAAGTGAGTGTCAGTAGCCAGTTTCTTCATAAGTCACATCTTCCATTGCAGTACAATACAGTAGCTTGGCAACCAGGTGAGGCACCCCGCCCAGCATGCCCTGGGAGCAGCCAGTCAACTCAGGCAGAGGACAGGTTAGGATCTGTCTCCCCTCCAGACAGGGTTCAGGAAGCAAGCATGCTGCACCCATACCAACCACTTACAACATTAACAGTCCCTGAGATGTTATAATCATGATAAACCATATTAGTGGAATTCAACAAAATCATCTGACATGGCCAATTAAACCTGTTCAGTGCAGGGGCAGGGTGGATTGGGAATTAATTGTAAAAAAAAAAAAAAGACACATTGAGAGCATTCAGGTAGGTAGACTACACAAACATGGCATGTAGGCTACAGTATGAAAAAGCAACCTTACAAGGAACGCGAAAAGACAGCAAAAACACAAGGCCGAAATTATGTAATTTGTCACTGAGTTGAAAAAAAAAACATGTACTCATGTGTCATGTATCTTGTTTCCTTTGTGAATGAGCACTAGTGTTATTTGTACAAAGCCGTGAGTGCAGTGCTCAAGCACTTGAGATTAGAGTATGCCTCATTAGTGTCAGTGGAGACTAATGTTTACCGGGGAGCGCTATGGCTGGGGGTCTTTTGTTGCCTTGTCTTCCTTTATTTTACCCTCTCCAAGAAGACGTACTAGTTCTGAAATGAAAAATACGTATCAGACTTAAGAGGGAAGGACAGAGAAAAGCTCTGACGTCAATGAGCGACAACAAAAAAAATCTCTTGGCAGTAACCTGGTAACAAGCATCACAGTGGAGAGTGCAGAGGCTTTGTCAAAGAACAGTATTGTGGAGGTAATACATACACACACAGGCCAGAGGGATGGTTTTGCGCTTCACTTTTCTAAACCCAAGAAACATTTGGTTGTTTGTCAACACAGGTAGGAAAAGACTACAATAATAACTAATAATAACTACACCAACGAATCCATCAAAAGCAAATCATTTGTATAGATTGAAGACTCTGGTCTTGATTAAAAACCAGGAGAAGATTTCATTGTTCACTGTTTTCCACCAAACTAACATGCGTTTCCACAGCAACTAAGTCACACAGAACAGAGGGAAGAAACAATTAACATCTATTCACAGCTTGTTTCCTGAACGTGGACAGAAATAGGATGTTCTCTGAAAAAGACTTACATAAAAATTAACACCACCGTTGCTTTCATTGAAGTCGAAAAAACTCCAAAGAGGAGTGGTGACCCTTTTTGCAGAGAAAGCCCAGAGGAAAAGGAGTCCTTGTCCTATAAAGAGGGGCACTTTGAAACCCAGCAGGAGACTAGCTACAACACCATTAGTACTGCTGCACTCATTGTGGCAAATCAAGGCTTTTCGAAAGACACTCCTACAGTAGCTCACCTCCAGCACATGAAAACGGTAATGGCTTTGTCATATACGTAGAACTACAAATAATAAAACATATATCAAACAATATAAAAATATATCACAAGGGGATATTAGGTTGTTCTTTTTCCCAACAGTGACAGATAGTATTTGCACAATAAAGCTTGACTAACAATGACAAATGAAGCAAAAAGTGTTTAATGTGTCAGACCGAAAGTAACAGTAAATGAATCAGTTTCATTTCTTATTCACAGGTGGAACAGATTGAATGCCTTGGGTGAAAGAGAAAAGTGCCAAGCATCATTCTAAAAACCACAATCAAAAAACACACTTTTTATCTTGTTCCTTTCTCCATTTGTACTGAAAAACACCAAGAGGAACACCCACACAGCTAAGAGGCCAGGGCTATTATTATTGTGTCATACAAAGATATTTCTGCTTTCAACATACATTTGTGATTCCTTGTTTATTTTGCCAAATATGCTGGAACTACACATCCACTACACATTCTGCCAAATATATCCAAATATATCAAAATACTGTGTTTGTTCTGACAGAGGACTGACAGAATAGGTTAATCCTTCGGTTGGCCTTTCCTGGAGTACACAGCAACACACCGGTACCTGTGCTGAGGTGTAGACCTGTGATGGTGTTTAGCATACAGTACTGATTCCTCCATTCTGAACACGTGATTTGTCGTCGGGAGAGTGTCTAGAAAATCCTCCTCGGACTGATTCTGTCTCCGTTCTCAAACTTCTCAAACTTGATTCAGGTTTTTTTCCCCAGACATGCTGCATTAGCTGCTACAGATGGCTCAGGACTTGTGCAACAGCCGTAGAAAACCATCATACTGCACCACAAATGATCCATAATGTTAGTCTGAATATCAAAACAAGAGGAGATGTTTGGGTCTTCCTGTTGGTAAGCAAACAGACATGTTGAGAACTGACCCATACTGTCGGTAGTACAGTGACAGATGAAGAGCACATTCTCAGACAGTGACAGGCTTTGAATAGTGTAGATCCACAAGGAGATTTTGACACTTCTATTCATATCTTACTGTTGTAATTTCTACATTACACTGTATCAAGGTTTTTGGTGTCCTGGTATCATTTCATTCAGTTTCATACTGTCATTAGCCTCTGTAAATACTGCACTCTGGCCAGGTTCTGGAATAGTCAACAGGATTCTCCCCAAAGAATGGAAGAGTGGCGTTGTGCCATGCTGTGAACAGCACGACTACAAACATTTGATGACAAATTAAACTATGTATATAGTATATAATAGTATAGTATATTTTTGATAGAGGAACTATCTTTTATTGGCAATTACATTGTTGTTAAAAAAAACGAAAGCATAAGTGAAAGCATTATGATGCCTCAATTATGATGGATCTCTGATGCCTGTATTTTTTGTGCATTTTAACATGAATGAACGTTGGTTTTTGACAATACAATGCCATAATGAATCTGCTGCAAGAAATAAATCATTCCAGAAATGGCCACGAGGACAACGCACCAACACAGCTTATAAGATACTCATCTGAATATTACAGTTATGATATTACCCCATACACAGTAATGTACCAAAACCTCTCTGAGGAAATACATTAAATATAAAGCAGATATAGGTAGGAACTATTTAACACTAGAACAGCCGTGGGTGTGAGTAATTGAGTAATTTTTTTTAAATATCTTTGCACTTGATCAAATTTCAGGACCCTCCTTTTATGACTTTTCCTAGATATGTGCGTTCTTCTCCCAGTATCCTTACATTTTCAAAATCACATCAGGATAAGCTAAAGCTACTATACATTTTGCAGTTTTTCTGTGTAGGAGGCAGGCCAGTTTACAAACCAGCCAACTAGTGGTCATTGTGTGTAAATAGCAGCTTTTCATTGTAAAGACAAGACCTCTTATAGTAGGTAAAATAGGCACGGCTGTTCTATGTAATGAAAATGAAGGGGGAAGCAGATGAAAGTCACTCTAATAAAGATTGAGTGCCCCAAAGTACACATTTGTTTTGCTTCTGGAATATGAAAAATTTGGATTGGCATACATTTGGATATTCTCCGATATTAGAACACCCAGGAAAATCTACTTTAATTCAATAATTCTATATCAATAGCACTGACATTTGATTTAGCTTAAGAGGTAATTTTTAATATCATGGTTGCTCAGAGTGATCTATAGCTGCATACCAGTAAGGATGAGAGGATGGCATAGAGAGAGAAAATGAGATGAGGGGGGGAAAAAAGTAGGAATATTGGATATACTTCTAAGCCATGCCAATGATCAGTGAAATGCAAAGCAATGGGATATGGGGAATAGAAAATTAAATAAAGGCACAATAACGATAAAAGGGCTGCTTACTGTACATTGTCTGAATTATTTGGTTGGACTGTTGAAGTTTTAATATGAAGAACCGGATATGGATACGGATATGGTCCAATGGTTCTTGAAATCTTGCCAGATCCTATCAGCACACAGTGATGTTACAGTAAAGATCCTATCAGCACACAGTGATGTTACAGTAAAGTCACATGTTATGTAACTCTGATGTATAATAGAGAGGTGAGTTGTTGAGACTCCTCTGCTACAATGGGATATATCTCCAGTGGTATGTAGATACAGGCTTTAATCAGGAGAAGTGGGCTTTAAGACTCTCCCTCCCAGCAACCTTAAACAGACAGAGGCAGTGCAATTAACCATGCGGTACCCTTCAGCCATCTCAAATGTCAAACAAGGCTTTAGTGGATCACAGAGGGATTCTGGCCCTTGGCCAAGCCAAAGTCAAGTCACTAAAGTTAAGCACTCGCCAATTAAAATGTAATATTTTCTTTCGTGTTGTCATCTGTGCATATCAAACGTAAATTAGGCCCCCCCTGACCCCTTTTAGATGAATCTTTCAAACGTTGGTTAATCACAGGGATTAAAGTTCTCCGTCGCTACGACGGATTTCCGTCAATTTTTTCCAAGTCGCGACGGATTTCCGTCTACTACGGAGTGTTTGTCCGTGAATAACACCGGCTATGTCCCGGGGTAGAAACACAAGACTATGGCTGGATAAGGTCTACAGGTCTCCACGGTCATTTTAAGCCGTCAACCAGCCCGCTACGACCACGGGAAGTCATGTTAGAAGTGAAGTTACTTCTGTTAAACTGGCGCTAAGCTAACATCGCTAATCGCTAACTCCCTCCGCGGCCTTAAAGAGACAAGCGCCCTTTTCTCATCTCAATCTCAAAGAGCTTCATTAGCTCACCACATCTACACATTTGGTCCCACACACTCCAGATTTGAACCCAAGGTTCTACCCAGGGTTAGTTACCCCTGGTAGAAAGCCCTTTGCTCTCAGACCTTCAGAACCCATTGAAAGTAGTGGAGGTACTCCAGAAGTCCAAATGCATCTCTAACCCTAGGAAGCCCTAACCCTAATGGCATGAAAATGCAACATGTTGTACTCCCTGTACCCCTGTACGTGTGAGAACATGTCTTTTTACACTAGGCACTTCACATCAAGCATTAGAGCTCCCTACAGGTTCCCGCTAGCTCGCATGCAAGGCCTCCCAGGAATGGCCTAGGACTCTGAAAGTTGATTTGGTACAATGTAGGGATACAATCAAGGAGTGTGTAGAGTTTGGTGACTGTGACTCTTTCCATGCCCGTTCCCTGGGCCCAAACGTACGCCAGCAGCAGCCACCCACTTTAATGAAGGCTTTTCCGGCCTAGTGGTTAAAGAATGAATGAATGGTCTTTATTGTCATTGCTACAGTACAGGTACCAAACAACGAAATTTAGGAGGGGTGGCTCCCCTGGTGTTAGGAAAGAAAAAAAAAACACTTTTTTAAAAAATCACAAAGAAGGGAAGGAAGGTTAAAGGACTTTAGCTCAGCAACCACAAGTGCATCACATAAAAGCAAACTGGCAATAGAAAAGCCGTTCAAAAGAATCTTCTTCCCTTAAAACGCTAACGTTATAAAATACAAACATATAGTGGAGGTTAAAATGAGAATATGACTTGGCTTGAACACATTTTCAGTCAGGAGATTTTTTTTTGCTTTAATCCCTGTAATCAGCCAGGATTGGAGGGGAGTCAGTGACATTGCTGGAGCATTAGGTACTGTCAGTGTCAGGAGCCAATGTGGGAAGCGACTTTAAGGGGAGCCTCCTTAGCACACAGCAGCCTCATGTTCTCCAGGGAGGCCACGCTGTCATGTCCTATGATATGGTGATTATGGACTGTTAAAGTCCTCGCGCAGGATCTTTTGAAATTGAAATGAAATCCGATTCAATTCAGTTTGACAATGTGCAATTACTTAAGCTCTGTCACCTTTTCACGTTTTTGTTCATGGAACTGATACCGTATGCGTGTTTGGAGCAGACAATATCATCCACTGAGCCAGAGCCTCTGGCATAGCAGTGGAGGATTGGTGACACGTTTGCTCTGTGCCAGTTTGGGACTCATGTGACCGTCCCCATTATCTTGGTATGTCACAATTAGAGATACACAGCACTCAGGCCTCAATCTGTCTCTGATACTAGACAGAAAGCCTTCACAAGGGTGCTTTGATGTTCATGCTATGTGCTTACTCCCTAAGCCAGAGTGAAAAAGGCCACATTCATAATATTACAGTTATTACCACCATCTGGTCACACCAGAACATGTTTTTGAACTATTAATTTACACAATACATCTCAAATGGCTTTCCCACACTTTGAGTTGTTGATGATGAGACAGAGAGAGAGAGAGAGAAAGACGTCGAGAAAAACGGACAAATATTTCCATCACATACATTTACCACTGCATTATGCAGTCCGTTGACGTATTAAGTGTTGTACAAAGTGTTGTACATAAACAACAGACCATGTCATATCTTTGTATGGGTTCTTGTATTAACATTGTTCTTATCTGTCAGACTGACTGAGAAACATGATCTGTTGTCTCCAATGAGATGGAGGGATACATATTTCTTGTAAAATGTAATGCAACTTGATGACACAAAACAAGCTCCTTGGATTACTCAGAAAGTTCAGAACGCACTCTTCTTGCATCTTTACAAGCATATTAGTTTTCATATGCACAGTACATACGTTTTGTTGCACTGTTTCAAGATTGATGTGACTAAATTGGACTCATTATTCTAAGTGATGACACATCGCAGACTTTTCACCTTGATAAACAATTGTAGCCATTAATTTATCAAGTCCACTTACGTGTAATAGAATGTGGCTGTTACAGGGTGGTCAAGCTAGCGGTAATCACCCTCTGGCCTCTGACCAATCCCTTATGCGTGTTAGAGTGCTCAAGACAGAGGTCTTTTGAAAATAGCCTTTTTTCATACGCGTAATATAATTACAGAGAAATGTACTTAGAAAATTGCCACAATTTCAATTCCA
This sequence comes from Nansenia antarctica, assembly GCF_963989245.1. NCBI lineage: Eukaryota > Metazoa > Chordata > Actinopteri > Argentiniformes > Microstomatidae > Nansenia > Nansenia antarctica. The sequence goes on along the minus strand of NC_137679.1, from coordinate 18,810,748 downwards.
CTTGTCAAAGTCTATGAGAAGAATCATTAAAGTTAAAAAGCACTTCTGCATCATCATCTTAGCTTATCATAAAGGAGCTTTATTTAGACATGTACATGTCCTCTTTTCTATATGGACACTTTCTTTCCCATTCTCACCTCGGTTTCTCCGCACAACCGCTGGGAGGAGGATAATTGATCAATCATGCTAATTGAAGAGTCTGGACGGCTAGCCCACCACAGCAGATGTGCCAATTTGCATTCATTAAGACTGAGATGGGTCTTAATCACTGTACAGGCTTTGATTGACAACATAAACACCTCCTGTCTCAAAAACCTGGAACAACTGCAACTGCTTTTTTCTTCTTCTTAGGACTGACGGTTATTTATGATGGAAGGTACATGGAGGGATTTGGGGGAGAGTCGTGCGTCAATTAAACCAGGGGAGAGTCAAGGGGAGAGGGTTTTTTTATACAGTTGAGGGGAGGGTCATGCAATTTCTAATTGATACAATGTCTCTATACTTCAATGCTTCAGAATACACTCCTTTTGCTCTCTCTATATGCCCAAAAGCCCAGCACATGAGATGGGCTCTTTCCTAGCTCACCATTGGTGTGCTTCTCAGTCCGATCTGACTTGATTGGGTGTATCAAAGAGTGGACGTGTTTTGCACGGATCCGGTGGGTCTCCTGCCAATTGACCTCTATTTTGTTTATTTCCCCCCCACACAGCCTCTATCGGCTCACTTGTAATTCCTCCATTGTAATATAGGCTTCTGCACACTGATTACCTGCTCGATTTGAGCTTGGTGCAGAATCTTGTCTTGAAAAAATGATTAGAAATTAGGGCCTGTAACCTTCACCACACCAAAGTATGTGGGCATTTGCCTATTATGTGTTGTGCAGTGATGAACATGCTTTTTCATAGATTTTTCCATTCATGAATTTTTTATTTTTCAATTCATCTTAATGTTATCTATTTCAGAACCATGGATAGCCGGGAGTCATTGGGTAAGGCAGCTGTGTAAAAGTTGGTGATTTTAGGCAGACAAATATGAAAAATCCCCATCTGTTTTGTAGGTCATTAGGCCTAGGCTAATTAATTGTTTACAATTCCTCACAAGGAATTATAAACTGCTGTGTATGCATGAAGATGTATACTGTAAATAATATTGAATGCATTTTAACTTAAGATTTGTAGTTAAGATACATATGTAATACATAAAGAATAGATTTTATGCAAATCAGATAAGCATACATTTATCAGCCGCATAGTTAACAAAACAAGAAAAAGAAACCGGGAAAGTGATTCCTATCATAGCTACAAACTATACAACGGTGGTCTAATGCAGGAAACTGAGAGGTTAGCACAGTTTCTCCTAGACATCTAGCTAGCCTGACATGTGTCCCCTATACTCCACCCCACACAGTCAGATCAGGCTCAGGCAAGTCAATATTTTCCATCCCCCAGCTTTGGTCTGGTTTCATTGCCCTCCATCAGAGACTCCAGGTCTCCAACCTCCTCCTCTCCTTTAAAACCTCATCATCCAACACAAGCGATCAGAGATGTGATGACATTGTCTGTCTGTCATCATTGTAGCATATATACAGTATGCATGAACAGCACAATGTTCCAGCTCTAAAATGCAGCTGTTAAAGGTGATTTGAAGGTAGGTGTTGATGCCTTGCTGCACGTCGAGGCGTATGGAGGAATGGTGTGATTCAAATGGAATATGAGAGAATAGAGACCCAGTAGGCCTGACATTATGAAATGGTTAAGATTTACATATCTTAACTAATATGAATAGTAAGTGCCATTCATAATAATAGCTGATAATGATGGTAATAATAACAACAACAATAGAGATTATAGACGTCATATGTCAGGTAATTTCCTTTCGGTGAAAGGGCTGTTTATCTTAAAAACAGATCACGAAGACAAAGGAAAATAATTTGTAATTCAGGTCCTGGTTAACACACGAGCTGCTGAAATTTGTATAAGTTGGAGTTTATCTATGGCTTTTTTTGGTAGACCACAAAGGAGATCATTACAACAGTCCAACCTGCTAGTAATAAAGGTGTGTACTAGTATCGGCCTAGGAGAGAAATGGACGCACAGTGTCAATATTTTGACAATAAGTGATAAAAGGCAGATTTGGTCACATTCCTATTGTGGGCATTGAAAGTTAAATTGCAATCTATGATGACATCTAGGTTTTTTTCTGGTGCCTGGGACTGAGTGCCAGTGACTTCAATTTAGAGGTCAGTTTCTCTCACAGTGCCTCTGCTCCAACGACGAGTACCTCTGTTGTGTCCTGGTTGAGCTAAAAGAAGTTCTGAGCCATCCAAGCATTAATGTCGTACACGTATGGAGGGCATCAATAGGGCGTGTGTCATCAGGAGACACAGCAATATAGAGTTCAGTGATTTCAGCTTAGCTGTGAAAATGTAAGCCATGTCGCCTGATGACACTTCCCAACTAAAGAGGACTGGACCTAGGACCGAGCCTTGTGGTACTCCACAGTTGATGTTATAGTTCTTAGAAGAGTGTTCATCAAGGGCAAAAAAATGTGCCAGAGAGGCCAACACTTATGTTGCATGTAGTCTGTCTATGAGAATGTTGTGGTCAACTGTATCGAAAGCTGCACTCAGGTCAAGGACAGAGAGTTGTTTGGTTTACTTGTTTGAAGTTAATTCTAAGGTCATTCACAACCTTTGCCAAAAAAGTTTCTTTGCTGTGATTTTTTAAATGCAGTTTGAGGTAAGAAAATAATTTAGCTGATGAAAATCATTTTAACAAATTTCTCAAAAATGTTGCTTAAAAAAGAGAGATTAGATTAGAGGTCTAAAATTGCTGAAGACTGATCATGGTTGTTTTTCATGGTTGTTTTTCTTGGGGGTTCAGGAGGGGTTTCACCATAGCCTTAAGTGAGGTGTGGAAACACATGACTGTTCTTGATTTGTTTACTCCAATTGATGGGCATGGTAAAAGGCACACACAAAAGCAGCGAAAGGTCAATTGTTTACATCCGTTGTCGGCCAGCAATTTGCAATGTCCAGGCATCTGAGTAAAATTGCATCAAGAAATCAGATTAAAGCCATTATTACCCACATGGACAAAAGTGTTGTCTACAGACAGTTTATTACAGCTTTATGATCTCATTCAATTACATCCACATCCCCTAACTTATGACATTACTTTAAATGTGTTCACTCCATGTCTATTTCATTCAAATGCAAACCTGATTAATACGAGCATTGCTGCATACCGTAAGTGTGTTGAAATGCTCTTAAAGAAAGAGGACCAATAGATGCCAAATGACTCTTGTGAAGTTGATATCTGATTTAAAGGAATCCTGAGCAGACAGAGAGCTTTCTGTACTCAGAAGAACGGTGTAAGGTTATAGAACAGCTAAAGGAAGATTGCATTACCTCCAGTTGGGGAGGAAGAGGAGGAGGACGGAAAATTTGATTATGTTAATGACCTACAGCAGCATTTTAATTTGTGATACATTTTGGTACGAATAGAATTCAATAAGAAACACAATTGGAGGGCCTTTGCTACTAGCACGCAACTCCATTTCAGACTCCGACACGTAAACAATGGGTATCTACAATACAGGGTTCTCTGTCTTGACTTTCTTCAACTGAAACAACATCTACATACAGTAGCACTGCCTAGCAATCCCAGTATGAATGCACATCCTCTTTTGCGGTACACACTTCACCAAAGAATTTAACAAAAAGTAAAATGATTCTGCTAAAGCCAGCTATTCATCTCCACTTGGCCGCATGGTTACTAAGCCAAAGAAAATGATGTGGCAAAGGGTAGCGTTGGCTAAGGAAAAGTATTTGCTGTAAAGCCCTAAAAGACCCAGACAAGCTTTGGGAATCAGCTCGCCCTAACCTCTGAAGAAAGGCTGCATCAATCCCGCCATTGCTACTCTGTAAATAAAAGCTTTCCTTCAAAGCCAAGCCTTTGAAAAGTAAAGACACAGATGGGATCGGGGACACTTAGAATCAGATGGAGAAGTGGATGCGATCCACAAAGGGAGATTTCATGCAACAGTTCACCTGTCGCCTGGAGTGTTGCTGAAGTCAAAACCACCACACCGCGCACACGCGCTCACACACACACACACACACACACACACACACAGACACACACAGCACAGCACATGCACACGCACAGCGATCTGAGCCTACTGCTCTGGTCTGTACTGTGAGCCAAGTTTGAGACAAAGTCCATAGCCCTCCACTGGGTTATCAAACTGTGCCCCAGGCATGCATCCATCTGTGGAAAACATGGCGATCGCTCTCCCACACTGCTAGGCCCGGCCTTTATCTACAGATGGTACTACTGAGCAGGAATGTGACCTTTGATTTGGCTCCTCGCATGGAATGGGAACGTATGCTGCCCAATGAAAACTGAGAAAGGATTTGCTTGGTCTCTCAAGCGAGGCAGACGAGCATGCGGCTGTTTGTGTGGCAGTTTAATGCAATTTATAAATTTAGATAAGTGTCGGAGTAAGTGTCTCCATGTGAAGCACATTTCAACAGAGAGAGAGAGAGAGAGAGAGATATATCTATCCATTATGTCGCTGTTCAGTGCCTTTCTCATCCATTTAGATTAGCTCTAGTAGGGCCGCCTGTGGTTGCATTAGAAATGCAGAGTCATTCTATACAGTAGTATCCCTATGATGCTGTCCCCTTACTGATACTGGAAAGCAGCCAGTCCACCAGATAAACAGAACACACAGAACATGACACAAACACGGTGTGTTTTTGTTTTTCACGTATACATAATACACTGTATGAAATGGCTGTATTTCAATGGTGCTCCATCATCAAGGGCAGTGTTGTGTTAAAATAAAAGGATATCCACTTCCTTTGTCTAGAATTGAAGTTCTCTATAAGAACACTAGCTGCACAACAAGATAAAGCCAGCCAGCAGCCTCCATCAGATAAGCCACAGACACGGTCAGGGTGATTTTCAAACGGGCACAAGCAGATACGCAAGCGTAATCTGAGGTCTGAGCCTGACTTGCGTTCATGGTCAATTTTTAAAAATGACGATTATGGTGCGCAAACACCTTTGCGCTCCACATGCGCCTGGCTCGTAGAGAGGGCTGCGTAGTCTTCTCGTCCGCTGATGTGTTATTCGCATCTGACTCCTCCATTTTCAAACAGACGTACGCATATACTGTACGTCCCTGGAAAAGTTGCACCTAAGGGTAGGATGTGGCACGCCATACTTGGGGAAAAATGGCATTTCAATTACTAGAATATATAATGTCGGAATTGTTACAGTTTGTTTGTAGATGCTAGATGCTCTATATGCTACTGAGGATCATGTCAATTTAGAATACTAAATAGATATATTTGGATTCAGCCTTGGGGACCGCGACCAGAGCTTTTCCAATGATTTGCATTCCATTGTCGACTGTCTCAACTGCTTGATTAAGATGTTGTCATCTACGCCATTTTTGTTTTATAGCAAGCATTGATGCTGTAAAATTAGCTTTTGGTTTTCAGACAGTCGGCAATGGAGCACAGATCGAATGGTCGGGACTCATCACTAGTGGAAGTTATTTAAATAAACACATCACTAAAGGAAGTTATTTAAATAAAGCACCTCTGTGTCTTGTTGCACACACCTCCGCACACAAGTGCAGCATGGTCTTTGAAAATAGCTCCCCAATACATAGGCCCAGCATACGTAGTATGTTTCTTTGAAAATCACCCTGTGAGCGCTCTTTTCAATGTCTCCGATCTTTACTCTTGTGTTGTGCTGCTGTGCTCTCTGGAACACTGAATGGTGGCTTGTGTGGCCATGTTCAGAAGTGGAGCCTGGTAGGACTGTGCTGGTTACTTCTGCTCTGCTTCTTCACTTCTGAACCCCGGCCTCATCGCCAGCGAGGCTAGGGGGGATTTACGCGTATCTGCGCAGATACTGGCCGAGTGAGCAGGGACAACGCTGTATTGTTCTCGTCCTTATGCAGAGAGGCAGTCTCCTTGCGAGTGGCCAGAGGGGCGACGTGGGAAATGAGCAGATCGTCACCAGCTTGTCCTAACAGTACACTTCACTTTGTGATGGCCCATTGGCACTGCTACCCGTGAGCACACACCCACTTCCTGCACTGTACATGTCGATGACAAGACACAGCTGATGCAAACACACATCAATACACTACACTAGCAACAAATGCATGCTTGCACAGAGGGAATTCTATTTACAGGAGAGATTTAAATGCCTATTTTGCAACAAAACACCAAGACTCCTCTAGCTATCCTCATGTCTATGGGAAGCAGTTGTGTTTGTAGTTTTTTGTTCCTGAAGAATTCAAAGACAGGCTCCCAAAAGTCAAGAGCAACAAAACAAACACGGGGTCAGTGTTACATAAGTGTGGAGTGTGTCCATTTATTTTTAATGCAGGTGAGCCCCTGCTTGGCTCCGGGGGGGAGAGTGAGAGAGAGAGAGAGAGAGAGAGAGAGAGAGAGCCCAGGGCCCCTGGTGGAGGGAGGCGGGCTAGGGCTGCATGGGCCTGCTGGATGCCAGAGAGATTTTTTGCAGCTCTGCCGAGCAGGTAATTCACAAGCAGCAGTGGCAGCATGAATAAAAGATAATGGGACACAGCTGACTCCTTTTATGCAATTGGACTCTTTTCTTGAAGTGAAAGACTACAAACGTGGATTCTTGGAATTGTGTCTATCACGCTCTTAAACTTTGGATGTCTCTTTTGTCGGGACAGTTATAATAACAAAGGTATGTGTGAGTGGAGGTGAGCCAGTGAAAACACAAGCGTATTATGACGCAGCAGTGCAAGAACCTGGGAAAAGTCTGCCCCTGTCTAATAAAAACACCTCAGTCCAACTGGAAGCACAAGAGCCGGTCTGTGTCCATTTTAAATATTGGCTTTCAAAACAAATAAACCCCCTTTTATTGTTATTATCATGATTTCTTGACTTGGCATAAATGTGTTTGCTTTTCATTTGGTAGACAGTGAAGACACTAGCTTCAGAGGGGCTAGTTCAGAAAAGGTTGAACAACCACAAGTGCGTCAGTGAGAAACATTTGGATCCCGAAAGATCCACAATCACCAGCATTTTCGTTTCATTGATGCTCTTGGCCAACAAATTGGGAAGGCTGGCATAACAAGTGCCTTATTCTCCCTCTGTTAGTGTTGGGGCATGCAAAGGCCAGTAGCTGCCAGGAAGACCAAGTGCCTCTAGTGTTCTCTCTGGATTTCACAACGCTCACACCAGCCAATAGGAATATCTAAAGAGTATGTTCATTCTACACTTCTATGGAATGAATTCAATCTAACATCTGAGTGACATACTGGGTTTCTGTCTGGAACAATGCTACAGTAAAACGGGGATCTACAGTATCCATGCAGGTACAGTATCTGAGGGAAACAGGGTTGCCATGGTGTCAAGACAGCTACTGTGTGTAGCCCTGCGTAGCAATAGATTTTCCTTGTCGGTTGTTGGTCTGAACTGAAGCCAGACTTATCAGAGAATGCAGACGTCCTCTGCCCTATCTGAGCACAGACTGCGCGGAAACGGTTACTGGTGCTAATGCTACATAAGCTTATGCACGGTTTCTGTGTATTGTCATACTAAACTCACGTTGCTACTATTGAGCCGTGTTGAATATCATGGATAGTAACATTGGATACGGTGTGTATGACGTATGTGACCTTCGGTGAGACGACAGCACGTTAGCATTGTGTTTCTATTGATCCAATTTGTTTTAAGGAAAAGACAACTTTGTGAGTGAATGAGAATAATGTTGATGGACATAATGGAGGGATACCGTACCGACAGTCATCTTCCATTAGCTTTTCATGGCCCTGATAAGAGTAAGAATGTGAAACCGACTCACCTCCACGATGTCGGAGTTGGTTCTGCTCTCGTGAGGCTCGTTGTACTCTGTGTATTTGAGCAGGACTTTGTCCATGTCTGTGCTCGCATACTGAAAGAGTTTGTTTGAGCTGTTGAATATGATCAGGGCTATCTCACAGTCACATAGTACGCTCAGCTCATAGGCCTTCTTCATTAGCCCAAACTTCCTCTTCGTGAAGGTAACCTGAGAAAGACAAGACAATCATCATCATCAATTACACTTGATAAAAAATACATTTAAAAAAGTTGTTGTCTTTATATACAATTTCATAAACAATGCATACATAAGTCCATCCACATTTAGTACAGTATGCTTAGTCATACGGTACAGTGATGACCTCATTGCTCTCCCTTCAGGAGTAAACTGCAGACAGGAAGACAGACGGGTGTCCCTGGTTAGCAGGCCAGAGGTCAGGCTAGGCAGCAGTGAGAGCCACTTGCGCTTCAGCACGCTGAATCAGGGCAATGGGAAAAGAGAGAGGGATCTATACACCGTACATGATCTCCTGACTCCTCCACGTACAGGGAGGACAGCGGTCTCTGGGATCGCTGGGCTGGTAACAGGAGCATACAAATGGGACTGCAGGTCATGCATCAATCCGGTGGTAACCCGACCCAACCCTCCACGCAGACGTGATGTCCTGTCCTGCATCCCTGCAGCTCTCATTCTTGTGGTTGCCTCTGCCCCATACGGTGCACGACACATGTCATTATGTTGCTCAGCTTTTGTTGCCTATGAGCCCAAACGTATGCTATGAGCCAAATACCTCCATCAAATGTAAGGGAAACAAGCTATGCCAATGTCTTTTCCTTCTAACAGGCAGTGTATTTAGAGAATGTACAAGATGTTCTATCATGTTGTTGACGTGATAAAGCTACCTCGCTAGCATTGGCGAAAGCTTATCTTCCTTACAGGACAGGCATGTTTCATGTATAGGATGTAACGGGTATTCAGTATAGATATGCCAATAAAAGCCTTGCTTCAGGCCTGAGGACAGTGAGTGAATGTGTCTGTATTCACTTCCGCCAATTTCACTGACCTACTAAGGGGGAGCTGAGCAGATGAGCTGGCTTTGTTCAACTTTAATTGGTCACAGCTTGCAGCCCTCCTCATTTAAAATGGCATAATGCAATATAATCCTATGAGTTGTATAGCGTCTCTGTATCCATTCTGCCAGCGGGGTCAGTCCAACTGTGCAAAATGAATTTCGAATCTTCCACACTACAGGTAATTACACAGGTCCATTATTCCTCGGCTAGGCATACAGGCCCCTTTCCTCCATGTAATTTTCCAGTCAATGCACCGTCAGGTGAGTGCATTTTTGACAAAAACCCAAACACCAGAATGGCATTTTTTTTCCTACAAAAATGCATGAGCAGCCACTGCAAGTTCACAACCTTTGACGTGATTGAATACTGTATGAGTATGTGCTGGTGCTGGATAGCAGCAGCGAAAAGTTTGGATGTGTGCATGTCGTCACACTGTTGATTTGTGCTGAGGAGGCGATGGGTTCCGTGAGGGGCAGACAAGGGTGTGTGCGGTGTCCGTGTCCATGGGGGTCCTCAGAGGGCCGGTTCCCACTCACTTCTCATCAGAGTTGATTCCCGACACCTCCTGGTTCGGTGTAAACACCCAGCCAAAATCACCTCACAATGCCCTCACCTGACACACACTCCTCGTAGAGCTGCTTGCCCGCTTGTTTACTTGTTTGTTTGTTTAACCAGCTGGAAAGCACCGACTGTCATTGGGGGGGGGGGGGGGGAAATCATTAACAAATGGTATGCTTTTTAGCAGATGAGTGTGTCTGCTAAGCCATTGAGATGTCACCTCTCAGTGAGATGGCGAGCTGGGACATCGTTCCACCTGGCTGGGCCTCAGTGTGCTGAGTGCAGGGTCAGGGCTGCTGACCCAGGGCAAGCTTCATTTCACCCACAGGAGCTCAGAGACCCGGGCAGCAGCCCCCCCCCCCCAACACACATACACACACACGCACGCACGCACGCACGCACGCACACACACACACACACACACGCACACGCACACACACACACACACACACACACGCGCACACACACACACACACACACACACACACACACACACACACACACACACACGTAGTCCCTGTCTATATTGTACGTCTGCCTCCTCGGTTTATGGGTGCCCTGATCAAAACAGAAAATACTAATACCAAAAAATTGTATGTTGACATATTGAACAATCAGCATGTCAGTCATAGATATATCGGCACAAACAAACCTGTGCCTCTGTGCCACTACTCTAACAACACCACAGTCTGAGACCTTGCTGAGGCACCACCACCACCCCTCTCTGGGGTCACTGGTGAGACAGTGGAAAACCACAGACATCCTTGAGGTCACGTGGGAGGTCTTTAGACAGTGCTTTCCTATTGCTCACCGCGTCAAAGAGACACCACACAGATACCGTTCCATTGAGATTCTGGGTCATGCCTACAGTAAAGTGTAACGATTCCGTTTAACGAACGCTGACTAATTCGTGTAATTCAGAGTGACAGCCGACATAGTATCGAATGTAAATCATGTGGAACAGAATTGCAAGAGAAAACGTTATAATATAAGTTAGTTTGTGTGCAAGTAACTTGCCGAGCATAGTGCAGCATCTTTGAGCCTCGGAAAAGCGCTATTATACATTTTATGAATTATTATTATGATTAGTGCATGGAGAAAAAAGAACACGGCTCCCAAGTAAAAAACGCTGAACTTAAAAATGGAGCCATTCTAACTTTTTGCAGTATTTGACAAGGTCATCGCAATAACCCACACAATGGTAGCCATACAGCCAATTATATTAGCATTTCTCACCTGATTGTGCAGCTGGTTGAAAACCTTGACCTTTTCAAATTATCTCACTACCAGTGAGGAAGTTTGGGTGTTAATTCTGCAGAAAACATTCTCCCTATCTGACTTCTCTTTCTTAACACTGGCCCTCTTACAATTGTTTTCATACGGTAAGCAAGGTTGTTTCCATTGACAATACTTGTATACTGTGTATGAGCATGAGCTATGTTTTAGGATTATTTTTAGGATATCATGCTGATAGGGAAGTGAAAGAATCACAGGGTTGGGGGTTGGAATTTGGGCTTGGGGGCTTGGGGTTGGGGTTAGGGTTAGGGTTAGAGTTAGAGTTGGGTCTAGGACTGGGACTGGGACTGAGGCAAGGGTTGGGGCCAGGGCTGGGGCTGGGATGGAGCTTGAAGGCTAGAGGCTGGGAAAAGATGCCTGAGTTACACACCTTCAATGAGACGAGAAGCTGGCCCGGCTTATGAGAGCTTCACGTCAGCTGTGGTGCCTCGCTGACAGCGGTGTGGGGTTCTGGGCTGGAGAGAGAGAGAGCATGTGTGCCCTGGCACCAGCTGGCAGACCGACCCGGGCCCCATGGCAGCTGCCCTGGCTGGGCAGTACTAGAGCGCTGGGGCCTGGGAGACAGACCCAGGAACAGGGGCCTTCCCTGCCTGTCCAGCTGGATTAGCTCTCCCAGGCAGGATGGACAGCCCCTGGACCCCCATACAGACCACTGCTGTGGAACCACAGGCCTGGCCAGCCAGATGGGCATGACCTTGGAACCTAAACCGGGTCCCAGGATAATGTACTGTAACTGTACTCACCACTGTGAGCTCTTTTTGCTATATCTAGGTTTACATGAAATCATATCCAACTCTACTGAGGTAGAGGCGGACATGAAACAAGAAGGAGATGTACTGTAGTGTACGACTCGAATTAAAAACAATGTGATTTATTTTTTCGTTACTGGCCATCATATGAATCATTACAAGAGGTACAGTCTGTCCGTCTGCCTCCTCTCAATGGATAGAAGTGGTTGAATAATCCAATCACTGCTTTTGAAACCAAACAATAAGGGGCAGACCACTAGACGTCCCCTCACTAACCTCTCGCTAGAAACACAACAACAGGACATACAGGACATTACATTCTGTTCCTCATACTTCTGTAGCACAGTCGACAGTGCGTCATACCCTAGCACACTCAACCCATTGACGTGCGTTAGCCCACCCGCTTTTAGCTGCGCTTTTCTTTATTCTCTCTATTCTCTATCAACAAGGTTTTCTACCTGTTAAAAAATAATGGCTTTGGGTCCAGAGCTTTTAGGGAGAGAGAGGGATGAAATATAGAGGGATGTGCAGCTCTGTTCCCTGGTGTAAGAGAGAGAGAGAGAGACAGAGAGAGAGAGAGAGACAGAGAGAGAGAGAGAGAGAGAGAGAGAGAGAGAGAGAGCGAGAGTGCAGCGCTATGCCCATGAGCATGCGACGTGCTCGAGCCAAATTCAGAGTGAGCCACAGCAAGGGCAGGCAACCCTCCACCCAGCAGCAAAATCATCAAACTTTTAATGACTTGGGCAATTACCCCCGGTGAGCCTGCTTAATGGCATCCAGAGGACGTCGTTAGACACGAGGAGCTACGCTACGCTACATGCTGCTCACTGGGCCGTTCAGCCAGCCCTCCGCTACGAAAAAACAAGGCCACACTGTACCTTCTACCACCAACCCCCAAACCAACGCGTCTCCTTTCTCACCGGATTTCGGAGCAAAAAAACGGTCAAAACAACAATCAATTCTCATGAAACCGTTTTGGGAGGCTACTGATATAATCAAGACCCATTCTTAGTCCAGGGAATAATCAAAGAGATATGACCTGGCAGACTCTCCCTAACAAGACAGGTGTGTCATAACAATGTCATAATTGCAGGCTTCCCGCAGCTGAGCAGATTGACTAGCAGGGCAGAGGATGGGACGGATCTCGTCGAGTGATTCTGTGGTCTAGTTCCATTGCAGCATTCCACCCTTACACAGGTTTGGTATTAGCACGTCAGCTAGACTGCAGCTGGTGAGGAGGCAGGCTGATCCTCGTCCTGAACACCTAGTACAGGTACGTGCGCAGTGCCATCTTTCTGTATGCATGACAGGGCATCTACCAACTTCATTTTTCATACAGCTATGAAGGCACATACTGTAACAGATCTGGAGTGGGGGGGGGGGGGGTAATACTGTAGAATAATGCCTGGTGTCATGAACTCAAATGGTTCAAAGCGTCTTTGAGTGTCTAGAAAAGCGCTATATAAGTCTAATAATGTATTATTATTATTATTATTATTATTATTATTATTATGAAAATCACCACAGTACCACACAATGCATCACTACCTACGGTATTATACGGCTTTGGCTTGAACGGGGGACTGTGTCGAGAAGTGGAAAGAAAGTAAGCCTTTCAAAAGTGAAAACTGAATGAATATCAAACAAATTGCACTCTTTATGTCCTAACGACGCCTCGGTTCGTGCTTGGGCTCTCGAGGCTAATCCATTTGTTTTGATAGATAGCGCAATTACCGACCTCCCAGCCCACGCCACACTTTGGTCTGTAAATCCCGAAAGGTCAACAGCCCCTTTCCAGAGCACTTGTCCCAGGGATGATGCAAGCGGAGGAGGAGCCCCCCGCTGTCCCCGTACAGCGCCCTGTATTACCACACTGTTTAATTAGCCCACTTAAGGCGGTTCTTTCATTTTAATGCTATGAATACGGATTGCTGGCGGCGAAGCCGGGCAGATAAAAGATTCTAATTGTCTTCCTACAATGGGGCCCGGATGCTAATGGCCATTCCCCCTTGGTTAGGAGCACACCCCAGGGAGACGATTGCTGTGTGCTTCATGGTCCGTGGAGGGGAGATACACACACACACATCAAATTATGGCGAGGCTTTATTTTAGCAGCCACTCACAGTGTATTCACAGTGGCCTATTCTCATATACGGAGTGAGTCTGCTGAGGCAGCTAAACCCACTCCTAATGGTAGCCCGGTGCCTGCACTCCACTGATAACCCCTTTCTGTGAGATGAAAAAGTGTGACATTTCAAATCTGATGGGAAAGACTAGACCTGAAAGACACATTCATTATGGAGCTACCGCGCTTTTTTGGGGGGTCTTTTCTGCTCAACCTTTTCTGTAAAACAATAAGCTTATTACCCCCCCTTGGAAATGTACCACACCTATAATCACCGTGATCTTTACAGGTTACCGCCGGCTTCGCCCGTTCGGCAATCGGGAAACAACCTGATTCATGACGTCATGCCTGATTTTCTTTTTCTTTTTTTTGGGTTTCCTGCTGATGTCACAGGTCAGTGCAGATGGTGCAGAACAGAATCCTCCGCGCGCTCCCGAAGTAGACGGCTCTGCTTTCCCCTGGCCTCCTGTTTGGATCCCACCCAGAGCCAGGTGTTATGCTGATAATTGGCCCATCGTCTGGATTTTTGTTTCTCACTTGGCTGAACTGCTACCCACACAGTAACTGTCAGAGACATGGGGGGAGTAGAGTAGCAGGGCTGGGGCCAGGAGGCCACATGTTATCACCCTCAGGAGACAGAGCACAACCTCAATTATCTTTCTGTGTGCACGGCGGGAAAAAAAATAAAGTTTCACCCGCGAGAGAGTGCAAATGAAATTCGGAGAGAGTGTGAATGTAGGATACATAAAGAGATCCTTGATCCAAGAAGACTGCCTCTCTCTCCGTTAACGGAGATGGAGTATTCTGAATAAAAAAAACGGAATGAAAAAAGATGACTTCCTGCTGGTATCGTAGGACCTGATGATAAATCATGTTCAACATCTCTAGTCGTACTGCGATACGGACAAGCGTCCTCGACGGAGGGACGGGCCGTTCCGATGAGAAACTGCCATTTTGTCTTCCCGTATGTTTTAGGTCAATAAGACAGTGGTTGTCCAGACAGAGACAGAGGCCTGGGCTGTGCTGTGTTGTGTTGTGCTGTTTAGGAGGGGGGTTTATATTTAGAGAGCGCAGACAGGGTAAATTCCAAGTCTTTTCTGTGGCTGGCCTGAGCCGTGGCACCGCTGCGCCGGGGAGAGAAGGGTGCTGTGTGTCCTGCCGACCCACCCTGCTAATGAGAGGGTGCTGTGGTACAGTGGCTGCTCCTAATTACTACCAAGCAGCTGCAACCGCATGGAGTGGGGAGCGAGGGGCCCGACCGGGTCGAGGGACAAGCCCTCCAGTGTGGAGAGGCCGCAGGCAGCCCACTTCGCCCCACTCGCCCCCTCGCTCACTCCCACGCTAAACTGCCCCCACTGCAGCCTAGTGCTACTGCTGCTGCTGCTGTTGCTGCTGCCTCATCAAGTTCTCTGGGCTGAAATTGCAGGGTGGCGGGGGAATCATGTCTGTAAATATGGCTGCACTGACAAAAAATGTCATGGTCCCTGTTTATCTCACTGAGCCTTCGGGGACGGAGGTTTCTTCTGGTTAGAGTCCTGAGTTCTGGTTAGAGATGACAGCAGCAGAGTTCAGCTCCATACACTAGATGAGGATGGGGATACCGCTACACAGAGGTCGTCTCACTACCCCAAATACAAGCCGATACGTGAAACGGCCTCTCTCGTTAACTTCACGGCCTCCCGCTTATCAATCAGTATAATGGATTAGGTTTTGTTTTATTTCGGCATCTGTTCTGATCGACTGCGATAAGACAACGAAACAAAATGCATTGACTGTTACGGAAATGAGGCTTCGGGGCACATACTCAGTTGAAATGATCATTACTTTGTTTTCTTGTTTTAATTTATTTCCCCCCCGAAAACAATTGATATGTAGAAAATCAATCTCAATATGGGATATAAACATGATCCTAGTTAAGCCTGCTCATCCAATCTTTTATCAACAAACATCCCGAGGCATATACTTGTGAAAGCCCTAGTGAAAACCCCTACACGGGATGGTAATTCACTCTGGGACATCGGTGCTCTCCCAAATACGAATGGTTGCTACGCTTCTATAAAAGAACACACAGAACTGTGTTGACAGTGGAACTGTTTGACAGTGGAACCGATGTGTTTAGCTCCACAGTGGACAAGACTGTAGGCCTCATTTAGTTGAGTGGGTGGTGGGAGTACCCTTCCTCCGATCTGCTTGTGTGTGGAGAGACGTTTCCTAATGTCGGGCCAAGCCGCGGGGAGGAGGAGGGGGATGACACTGACCTGCCTGTTCCTCTCATCCATGATCCGGGTGATCTGTATCTTCTTCCGTCCCATGTCTGCGTCCTGTCCGGTCTCTCTGACACCTCGAGAATATCAGAAAAAACAACCGAGCTTGTCCTCCTTCTCTCTCCTAGCACATTGTACAACACTCTCGCTCTTCTCTCTCGCTCTTCGTGCTTTCTCTTCCTCTCTCTCTCTCTCTTTCTCTCTCTCTCTCTCTTATCGCTGTCCTTCTCGTGACCCACCGCAATCTGCAGAGAGAGGTAAGAGAAATAGAAGAGAGAGAGAAAGCGAGAGAGAAAGAGAGAGAGAGAGAGAGAGAGAGAGAGAGAGAGAGAGAGAGAGAGAGAGAGAGAGAGTTAACAACATACACAGTGATTTCTGCTCAGGCACATCAAAGCAAGGCAAGGCTGCTCTGTGTTCCATTCCCGACACATCCAGAGAGTGAGAGCCAAGCACATGATGACTCTTATCTCCCCACCTGCCCCTCCACAGCATCTGGAGACATTGGGAGAGGGCCTCTCACACTCAAGAGGGGAAAACTGTGAAAAATGCTCAACGCAAGTCAGTTATTTATCTGTGCCTGACTTTTGAATGGAGGCCTGATTTAGAACCATGGATAAAGAGGGACTTTTTTTCAAGGGAATTTTTTCCCTTTTATGTGAAGAATTAGTCAGTTGATCTGTTGCTCTTATCGAGTTGCTGTTATATCTGTGTAATAACATTGAAATGATCGCACTATAATCAAGTTGGAGTTTTGCGCTTTTTTGGGGGGGTTCCTGAAAAAGTGAAATAGGGACTGTTTGTGATTACAAAAATTGCTAAACTCCCCTATATAATATCAGTACAAAACAATGACCAAATTGCTACATAACAACATATCCATGTCCCTCTCTCATACACCTGCAGTCAGTAGATGATGGTCCCCACCCTGCCTGAAGAGACAGAGCATGTTTCATTCTTCCTCTCAATTGACCCAGGCTGCTGGTAGCTCTGCTCTCAAGATGATTAAGAGTGCACCGGAGTCTCAGGTTGAGACTTGAGTTGAAATCCTCTGGAGGTGGATGAGGCCGGTGGATTTCTAGGTGAGAACAGTGTGTAACCTGGCCACTGGTGGAGAGCGCGGCAGGCCCCCAGGAGAGGCCCGGCTCTGCCCTGTAGCTTTGCCCTGACCCTGCTCCTCTGCTCTGGGAGAGAGATCGTCCTCTCCCTGGGGTGGTCATCCATCAGTGGAGACTCAGACGTAGATGAACTAGCAGAATAGAAAAACGCCTATACATTCCTCAGAGCCCAACCTCTGTGTGAGGATAACATCTCAGGCTACAGCCAAGGTCCCAACCAAGACACAGTCAGCATTATAGACTACAATACTACATTGGTTACAATAAAAACCATCAAAAACAATGAGCTACGAGAGCCAAAGAGCAGATTTTTGAGAATTGACAAGGAACCTGAAAATGACCAGTTATGCCGGCAAACAGTAATTTGAGGTCTAGAAACACTGGTATTATAGTGTCTAGCTGTCTGAATCTAACCTCCACTGTAGGCAAACTTGACTGAGTTCACCTTGCCAAACAACCCACGCATGGCCATCCAGAGAAGGAAACTAACCACGCAAAACCCCATGAAGAATTTCCCTACACCACATCATAACAGGCCGGTGAGAACGACAGTGTTCTCTTGCATTCACCATTTCCAAACACTCATACAGTACTGACAGTTATTCTACTGTGTGTGTGTGTGTGTGTGTGTGTGTGTGTGTGTGTGTGTGTGTGTGTGCGTGTCCGTGCATGTGTCTGTCTGTCTGTCTGTCTATCTGTCTGTCTCTTTCTATCTTTGTCTGTCTGTTTCTAATTTTGTCTGTCTGCTTCTATGTCTGTCTGTCTGTCTGCCTGTCTGTCTGTCTGTCTCTTTCTATATCTGTCTGCCTGTTTCTATGTCATCTGTCTCGTTCTATGTATGTGTGCCTGGTTCAATGTCTGCCTGTCCTTTTCTATGTCTGTCTGTCCATTGCTTGACACTGGCTGGTGCAACTGTATACTGAAGCCAGCAAATAAACACCCATTTCACCATTTTGCTAAATAGTCAGAGGAGCTGTCAAAGCAGTCCAGGACTCTGCAGATATAAAGGCGTAATGTACTGTGTCATGGCATTTCTGTTATATAAATATGAAATGACAAGCTGAGGTCCCTCAGACACCAGGTGTGCTGCACTGTGCTCGATAGAGCCACTGACTGACGTCAAGATGAACACAAGCTATTTCCTGTTACAGTGTTGTATCTGTTAGTTCCGTTTCTTTATTTCCACTTTATATTTCGATGGCTTGTGCCTTTTTGCGTTTCTCAAATGATGGTATTGTGTAGAACTGTCATTGTTAATGTATGCCTTAGGTCTTTGTAATGTAGCTAATATTGATGCAAAGAGTAGGCTACTCATGAAACAAACAAATGTCTATGTCTGGAAATTAGTGGCTGACCTTTAATAATGTGTTTCCTTATAACCATATCATGTATTGCGGCTCAGAGTCAATTATGGAATCGAAACACCTTTTCACCTACTGTAACTGCCTACACATATCTGCGTGTTTAGTCCAACGTCTAGACTGAGAAGACATGTCGAACTCATACGGGGATGTTGTCCTGATGTGTGTTCTGATCTTGAGTGGAGGGTACAGTAACAGAGAGAGGCAGAGAGTGCTGCGGTGGTGTGAGGAGTTCTCTCCTAATCTCAGTGGCAGAGCGGGGCAGCGGGATGCAGAGTTACACTAAACCCTGCTGGATTACCGGAGCACGTGGACACTGGGAGCTCGGCCCGGAGTGGCCAACGCTGCAGCGTGTGAAGGACTCTGGCTCGCGGCTGGTACGGCCTGAACACAGGTAGACCTCCATACAGGTAGACCTCAAAGGCTTGCTAATATCATGCTACGGTTAGGGTTACCGCCTCCCACTCTCGTCGTTCTGAAGTCAACGTACGCAAATCTCGGGCCGTGAAATCTCCAGGTTCATTATGGTGTCTATAAGACGAGGTCAACGGGTCGTTCGGGTCAACGATCCCTTTAAATGTTATTGAATGAATGAATGTCGCTTAATGAAGGTTGATAAGATTACTCGATTGATTAAACCTTGTTTGTTAAGTGCCCGAAGAACATCGCGGCACGTGACCGTTTTACTCTTTAGAAGACCTTGATACTGTACACCTGGACCACTTTGATTTAAACCAGTCCAGCACTTCTGAAAGGTGCTTACCAAACGTTTGTACCACAGGGATCAATGCACGGGGAATATGTCTGTATAGGAGAAACCACATCGGCTTGACGTGAAAATCAATACTACATGTCCCACCGAATGTGCAGACGACACCAAGCTACACTCACAAGCCCCCTAGGAACCTCTATGCGTGCGTAGTGAAGCTGTGGAGACCCAGTGTGTGGAACCGGTGGTGTGTGTATAGTTCACTGGTACAGTGATTTATAGAAAGGAGAAGGATTTGGAACACTTTGGCTCAGTGCTTTACTGACCCTCCCCTGTGTGTGTGTGTGTGTGTGTGTGTGTGTGTGTGTGTGTGTGTGTGTGTGTGTGTGTGTGTGTGTGTGTGTGTGTGTGTGTGTGTGTGTGTGTGTGTATGTGCGTGCGTGCGTGCGTGCGTGCGTGTGTGTGTGTGTGTGTGTGTGTGTGTGTGTGTGTGTGTGTGTGTGTGTGTGTGTGTGTGTGTGTGTGTATGTGCGTGCGTGCGTGCGTGCGTGCGTGTGTGTGTGTGTGTGTGTGTGTGTGTGTGTGTGTGTGTGTGTGTGTTTGTGAGACAGGCCCTGTGAGAGTGAGGCCAGAAGTACAGTAGCCGCACTCTCTCTGCCTCTCTGTCTGTCTGTCTGTCTGTCTGTCTGCTCCCGTGAGACAGGCCACTGGAAGACCAGGGGGACTAGGGAGGGGGGGGGGGGTTGGTGATGAGGTTGGCCCTTTCACACTCAATAAAACATGCTCAACTCTGACTGTAATTACTGAACACAGCACATCCTCCCCTCTGCCAGTAAGCCTGAATAAGCCCTGCATGTAGTCACAAAGCTGTAGCATTAATGTACTTAACCTTACATTTACATGTCAAACTGTTGTCCTACACAGAATATGACAGAATGTACTGTACTCTAGCTTTGTCTTAGACGGTTTATTTCATACATGGAGGATGAGACCAGATGTTATGTAACTGGACCTGTCACAATTTCAACATTAGGTCTATGATTCCACTGCTTTATATCCAATCCAAATGAGCAGGCTGAAGGTAGAATTATCTACCTTTAATAATCCAAGACAAACGGCTTGAGGAGCTTAAAATCCATGACAGTACTTAAATCATCCTCACTTCAAAGATGATTTACTCTAAAAATGCATGTACTATGACTATAAGTACAAAGGTCCATCGTTCTAACAAAGTCCGGAGCATAGCCATGACAGTTCATCTTCCTGTGTGTAGCCACCAAGGCCTCAGTATCCTACTAACTTCCTGTCTCTCCACTTCCTGTTTTTCAGGACCCTTATAAATGCCCACTACCAAAAAAAAAGAGAGAAAAAAAAGGAGAGGGAGTGTGTCTAGGGGACACCCCTCCTCTCTGATGTTTCCCCTTGTTTACCTTCCTGACTGTAACTTTGAGACTAAACAACAACAGACAATTCTCTGTGTGTTCATGGTGTTTACAGTGAAGGTGATTATACAGGCTGGGCACAGACACATTGTACTGCCAAGCACTCAGCCACTTTCAATTTAATTACAAGTCAGGACTTTTTTTCCTTGTTATGGCCAGAGCTGATAATGAGTTAAAAACTGAATGATGAATCACTGAACACACTAAATGAGCACGTTTAGCACTGATTAAACAGATGAATCCTGAACAAGAAAACAACCGTGTGAATAAAGGTAAATTGATGTGGGGGGGGATAATCTGAAATAATTCCCATTTTCTTACTGAATGAACCGACAAATTGAAAGCGTGAGTGAGTCCAACGGCTCGGTTCCAGTTTGGGGAGCATTAAGTGGAATTGGGACATTGGGAAAAGTCCAGTAAAATCTCACAGTTCTGCTGCTTCATTTCAATGAGAACCTTAACATAAATGCATTAACACACTCAACTCTTTGTTCCGTCTTTTCCTGGGGCTGCTCTGTACCTGTAAATGGGGCTGTTGGCCTGGGGGTGGGTGGGTGGGGGGGGGGGACGAGAAGGCAAGCCAGTGTCTCCCACTCCAACACTTCCCTTTGTGAGAGCATGCTTATCTCATGCTCCAGCAGTGAAACGGAGGATTGTGGCCCCAGCAGCATCACTAGAGTTAATGTCTCCTGATGCTAATCTGACACACCGCTGATCCTTCAACAACCACTTTCTCCATTCCTTTCCCTCTCTCTTTCTCTTTCTCTCTCTCACTCTGTAAATTCCCTCACCTCTGTTTCCAAGGCAACTAATGAGATATAATTAATAAGATCTACCGAAGGAGTGTCTGAACAAAAAAAAGAAAACGAGTGAGAAAGAGGCTTTGAGAAAGCGAGCTAGCTTCACATGTGTGCCCGTATTGGACTCTCTACAGTATGTTAACTTTCTTTGTGAAATATAGCCTGGGGTGACATTATCTGCATAGACAATGACTTCGAAAAACAGTTATGAGAGCCTAAGACGATTACTATATGAGCACCATGACTTTGTTATAGAGAACATTACATTACACATGTAATTTTCAGAAAAGATAAACCTTCAGGGAAAACTGAAATACGTAGATTCTTCCGTTGGTATCTGTAAGTCTTACATTAATTCCATGCTTTCATTTTTGGATTAAACAGATTCACATGAATGACAAGTGATACAAGTGAAAGCTTTACTCTGAGGAGGTTTGAATACGGTAAAGAGCTTTGATAGCCACACAATTAGCTATGAAACCAAAAAAAAAACTAAGTGAAAAAGCTCTCAATAAGAATGCTATTAATGGCCTGCATTTTCAGGACTGGTATTAGATATTCTTTAAATTACCTGGAGATACTTAGAAACTGTACTTATGTTTTGTCAATATCTGACTCAAAAGTTGGACGGTACACCAAGGGTTAAATGGTGACTCACAAAATCAATTACCACAGCATATCTGACATACCAAGCTTCAATAGCGAAGTACAATGGTTGATTAAGACTCCCTTTTGCCTGCTGGAACATTGCTATTTCCCTCAGTACAAGCTGTATCTTGTAACGTCTTTCTTTGGTTTTAGTTTGTCCTCTTGATCAAGTGTCTCAATAACACCAAAAATAGATGACTGAATGTATTCAGTATACACTGGCCAACCGTACTCATGTCATTCAAGAATTGCATATAGTCTTTGGCTAAAAGAGGACGACAATGACGCAGAACTAGCGAGTGAGTGGTTTTCTATATCTATGTTCTATATCTATATCTATGGTTCAATATCTATGTCTATGGTTCTATATCTATGTTCTATATCTATATCTATGGTTCTATATCTATGTTCTAGGAAGGAATCGGGCAGTAAGTGGTTAATCTGCCTTGATGATAGCTACAGTACCTCCCAGCAACTCTCTACTGACCCAGCTGTAATCTCACCTCAGATCATCGCAAGTTCAAACAATCATCAGTCCTGCTAGCACCTAACCTATACTGGGACGAATGGTTCTGCAGAGAGGGGACATGGAGACAGAAATCTACTTATCGCCTCCAAAATGACATCATAAGAAAAACCCCCATAGGATGAAGCTGCCCTTGCTTCTATGCTCGCTTTAGGCCACCTCATATACCATCCACCAATAAATCCATTGACATGGACATGTGCAAAAACGGATCTCTTTATCAGACAGGTAGATTACCTTGATAATATCTTTATATAAACAGTATATTCATGTATCCCCAGTATTGAGTGTGTTTCAAGATATGGTATGTCAAAGGGTGGGTAATATATTTCTATAACAACACAAAACAATGGACATGAGATGCTGACAGTGAAATGGACGGGTATAACCAGACACCCTCACGCTCACACGGAAATGTCAGGGGATGGGGAGGACTACAGTAGGCAAGGTGACTTTGACAAAAAATGCCTTGGGGTCCGCGAGAAAAAGCCATTGACTTGACTTAAATATTGCGTCCTTTTCCTGACTTATCACCGTATTGAGTCCTAAAAAACGGAATAGACATTTCCCTTTGGCTTGAAGGCACAAGTGAGAGGAAACTAAGGCCAGTAAGACAACTTCAACCAGCAGGAGACACGATCACTGCCAACGTTTTACACCACAGCCTCTTTACCCTGCAGACACAGTCAGTCACACTCAACTGTAGATGTCACTTCTACAGACATGACACCCAAGTTCATTCAATGGAGCCTGGTAAATGTTGCAGTCAAAACAGATGTTGTTGTAGTAGCGCTTGTCTGAGAGTGTGTTGGGTGGATGTGTGTGTGTGTGTGTGTGTGTGTGTGTGTGTGTGTGTGTGTGTGTCAGTGTGTGTGTGTGTGTGTGTGTGTGTGTGTGTGTGTGTGTGTGTGTGTGTGTCAGTGTGTGTGTGTGTGTGTCTGTGTGTGTGTGTGTGTGTGTGTGTCAGTGTGTGTGTGTGTGTCTGTGTGTGTGTGTGTGTGTGTGTGTGTGTGTGTGTGTGTGTGTGTGTGTGTGTGTGTGTGTGTCAGTGTGTGTGTGTGTCTGTGTGTGTTAACTTTAGGGAAATATGATATGGAAATAGGAATAAAACCTTGAGATGGAGGAAGAATCTCCTAACCACCCCCACCCCCCATCCCCCACCTCTTTGGTCGTGTGCGGTAGCAGTGTTGTAACATAATTACTGCTGGGACACTTCTATTCCCAATGATCCATTTGCGTCAGTCAGGTTTTCAAGCCCAGCCGATGAATGGATTCTCAGTTTCTCAAGGATAAAGAGATGACCCTCTCCCAACAGTTATATCTATTTCATGTGGAGAGGCCACACTCCTCCTCCTCCTCCTCCTCCTCAAGGTGCATCTCCTGATGCTAATTGTAGTAAAACTTTTATGAATCAAGAAACAGATGATAATTCTATTGATGCAAGCTTAGAGTAATGAATTATGCTTCATTAAAAATGCATGCTGTTGGTAATCGAGAAATCCAAGATACAGTATGCATCGCAGTTCTGCAAGAAAATTGGCAATGCCCTTTTGAAACGTGCTCAAGTACACATTTATGTGTCATTCAGATTGTCCACTTCTGGTAAACAACTAAAATACTTGATTTGTGAAAATTGATATTTCAGAATATAGACCAAATCCCAAATGAATGTAGACTTTTGAGATAGTAAGAAATGTAATCAACCTAATGATGTCATCCGACAAAAGTACGAGAA
Organism: Nansenia antarctica; assembly: GCF_963989245.1. Taxonomy (NCBI): domain Eukaryota; kingdom Metazoa; phylum Chordata; class Actinopteri; order Argentiniformes; family Microstomatidae; genus Nansenia; species Nansenia antarctica. Next base: position 18,786,485 of record NC_137679.1, on the reverse strand, counting down.
GACTGGTGTCTAACCACTCACTTCAAATTAACAGTACCAATCTAACAAACTCACAACTCTATCTCTGAGCAAAACCCTACCTCATCACCAACATTCTTTATGACAGTATGTCAATTTCACAAGCACATTTCTTGACAGGAGTTAGCATCAGAATGTGACACTCTTTCTGGATGAGCACTTCAAGTGTCACAAGGCACCTAAATTGTCATTCTAAATTCATTCCCATAAAGTTACAGACATGACAGGTCACAGAGTTGACATCATTGAAAAAGTCTTCTTTCACAAAAACATGCATATTTTCTTCAACTTTAACTTCTTTTTTTAAATGACAACTTTTCAGGGATATTTCAAGAAGGAAAATTATCTAACACTTGCAGTCTCATACATAAACACACCCATACACAGTAATACCCAAATATACTGCATCCTCAAAGTTTGCATGACAGCACTCTGTGGACTGGTAGTCAGATGTGGTGGTATGTGTCCATTTGCATGGTTGTCCATCATCAGAAGGACTTTTCACCAGGGAGAGATAATCACGCCAACGCAGAGGGGAGCGACAGCCCCCCCCCCCCCATTTCCCCCCAGGCACCCTGCAAGCTGTGTTAAGTGGCATGGCAGCCTTTTGATGTTACACAGACCGCAACTCAGAAATGGTAAACAGCACAGATGAATCAAGATCTTCCTCCTGGGGGAATCCGCTGTGTAAGGATATTAAGGACGTCATGCATTCATGTGTCTCGGCAGCACCACATTTAGCCTCTTTCATCGCCTGCTCTGAATTCACCCAATATCAAAATTAGACATGCAGATTCATTTTGGATATGAACAAGTTGTTTGAACAACAGTGGGCATATTTAACAACGTAAACAGAAAGAGGAGTACAGAGATAGTAGTGTGTGTTACACACATCCTGCATTCTGTCTGTCGGCCGTTGGTGTGTTCCGTCCTGACCAACAGAGCACTGGTGTTTCTTTTAATGGAAAGAAATGTTTAAAAATGGCTCAGAATAAATATTTGATTTTCTTTTCCCATTTTTCTCTTCCTCTCCATCCCTCTGTCCCACAGTGTTCCATTACATAAAAGGTTTATGCAATCCAAGCGGCATGGTTGGTTATGACTCATAATAACTGTGAAAGGTTGAGCATTGATTTTTTTTTTTTTATACTTGTTAAAACCAGTCTAGTGATTTTACAAAGACCAGAAGACAAGATAAAGCTGCAGCTTTCTACTGGCCCAAAAAAAGGAAATCGTAAATATTACAAAAACGGTATATCCCTGAATTTCCAATTCTCCAATTGTCAATTTTATGCTATCTTTGTGTGCGCTTGATCCAATGCATATGGAGATAAAGTAAAGATGCAGAGATGGTAAACATGTTACCACATTATTTAGGCACCAGGGTGAGTTTTAGGTCGGATGCTATATTATATATATTAATATTATTAATATTGAAACACCAAGTCGAAGCCGAGTAACAATTTTCACTTTAAAATATAGATGTGCTATTAGCCTACATAAAGGTCTGCTTGGCGCAGGACTGGTGTTTATGCAATGGAAGTTGGAAAGTGGGCATCCTTGGAAACTCAGTTCTCAAAAAGGACAAAAAGGACAAAAGATGTGTTCCTGAAGTAATTTCTGTTGTACAGTACCAATACTTGCTATTAGTTTCTCAGAACATTGACTCTGAACCAAACACAAGACAATTCCCTAGCTAATCTAAACTAACTAAGATCAATCATTTCGAAGTCATCTAAGCATGTATTCCTAAATAAACCAAATCAACATAGGCCTACAAATATTATGAATATTCAGGTTTTTCTAAAAGATCTGTCGATGGACCTATCGCTAAGCCACGCCCCAAAATAGAAATTGTCCAATCATATCACAGCAAAAGTCACTACAGGCAGAAAACTCGCTAATATCTGATGGTGAAAAGCTTCTAGACAAAATATTCTGGACATTTTTTAAAAACGTGTCTATTACTTGCTGTGGTAAATCAGAAATAAGAAATTTGCCAACTCCCGTCATTGGAAGTCATTGAATGTCATTCAGTCACGGTCGGTCAGTCAGTCACTGTCAGTGAAGCGTTGTTTGTTTGTCTGAGTTTTCAAAGGGGGCGTGGCTTAGCGGTAGGTCTATTGAACTGTTATAGGTACATACACACGTCCATTCAAGGACAAGGAGACTGAAAGCTCATCTACTGTACTGAGTCTCACTCACAATTTGCATGTTTTATTTTCTACTTTGGAATTCACTCCCGACTTTCTAAAGGTCTTCTACCACAGTATACAAATCCCATTATTTTATATAGGGTAGACAAACTGTAGTAGTCAGACAGAAAATCTGCCTTATATCAAATAAGTATAACCAAATGTGCATTTATGCATAGTATGCCCACTAATTCACTCAAACATAATATGAACACACACACACACACACACACACACACACACACACACACACACACACACACACACAAACCCACAGGCCTTGCTGCCTGCCTCTCCAGGAATCTTTTCAGCCCAACTGTTCCCTGATAGCCTGTGGCTCTGACTGAGGCCCAGTTGCTGGTGACGGATGCCTCTCCCCCCATGCATGGTCTGAACGGTGTTGGCAGCTGGACCAGTGACAGGGAGGCCAAGGGGAGGGGACTTGGGGATGGGGAGCAGCACAGAGTGTGACACATGGCCCAGTCCAGCCGGACAGAGGACAGCTGATACCAGTGGGCTCAGTCTACGGTTTCACCTGGATCAGCAGCAGTGCACGGTAAGGCACAGGGTCTGCTCAGAGGCAGAGAGTGGACTGGAAGATAGGGAAGGAGAGGGAGGGCCACAGACAGCTGGCAGACTCAACACACTCTCACACGGAGGCTTAAGAGAGCTGGGCTCTGGAGACTGAGGGTGAAACGACGGCTGCCAGGAGTGTTTTAATAAAGACCTAAAAATCAATCTTTTGGGGGGGGTCAGAGAAATGCTAAAGGATGCCTCAAGATGGATTGCCTGAATAACAAAGCAGATGACGATCAAATCAGCCCAATTAAACCCTCCATAAAAAATAATGTGTTTAATATATAATTTCATTAAAACCAAGTGATAACCTGTGCCTATTGCTCCCTGTAGGGAGGTGTAATTTATTTATTTTACTACAGGAGTGGTGTAATGTTTTCCCTGACTGGACGCTGCCAGCGCTGTTATGGCTGAGGGATGATGTCATGGCTTGAAAAAGTTACACTGTGACTCGCTGCCCCCGCTTCCACCTCTCCTCATATGGCGGGGGTCAGAACACTGATTCTTTCTACATTGTATGTATGGCACATCGGCGCATACACACTATATAATGGGGTAAATTGATGTGGATACATGGGGGTGGGGTACTGAAGGCCTATTTGCAATTTGACATTGTCAAACAAAAGGGAAGTCGAGACATCTGAATATCAGCGTACACTGATTGCAAGATGTTTATGCAGGGATATAGGATAGAATGTCTGAATAGAACAACTAGTGAGGATATGACAGCATATCCACACACTCCTACACACATCTGCATCTCTGACACCCCCCCCCTCCCTCTGTGTAATTAGCTAGTATATACGTAATCCACGTGTTCCCCTGCTCGACTTTAGAACCTAAGCTACGAGACGATGCACTGTTCCTCCTGCCCCCCCAGCGTTGCCCTCACAGTAGAGAGGGATGGAGCTGTGAGCCCTGGTCTGAGCCCTGGTCTGAGGCCCTGAGATGGACTCATGCAGGGTGTTCGGTCACTTCCCTTCCCTGGCGATGAACATGGTGTGTTGGTGTGTGTTTGGAGGAGAATGGGAATGGCCACACACCCCCCCCCCCCCCCGCAGCTGTGCAGGTCCAGAGGGCTTCACAGGCTGGGAGAATAACAAGGATACAGCAGCAGTCTCTTCCTCCAGCCTACAGGGCCGGTAGGGCCAGTCCAGCTGCAGGAGACAGGACACTTCCCACCACCGGCAGCAGCTACTGGACTTACTGGAGGGAAGAGGGGAGGGGGGCTCCATGTGGACTATGACCTCCACATTATCCATACACCAGCAAATCTGTTTCCTATTCATGAGATCCTTTTTGGACTCAGTTGTATGCAACTGTATGTATCGCTACTGCAAATACTATGGTGAGTAAGGAAAACTATTGGCACTGTTTTAAACTGTTTTGGGGAAAAAACGACAGTACCAGTCAATGGGAAAAGTGTGTCCAAACTTTTGACTGGTGCCGTATGCCCAAATTAGATATGTTACACAACCTCGTGAAGTTGACCCAAGGAATGGTGACAGGCTGACCCTGAGTGAGGTCTGACGTCAGAATCAGGTTCATCAAGGTGTACTGTACAGCAGAGCTCTCGACGAGAAGAGCATAATGTTTAGAAGAGGCAGTGACAGTGAGGAGAAACAAAACAGATCCACCCCGGGTGTAACCTTTCCTACTGAGGGGGGGAAACATGCTTTGAACTTCCAGTTCTTAAACACACAGTCCAAGCCCGTTCAGACGAAGGGACATGCTAGCCAACTGTTCATCCATGGCATAAACATTGAGTACAAAAAAACTCAACAATGCCTACCCGAAAATCCAGGCTTCCCATGGGGGCCCAGCTTTTTAATAATGGAGCATGTTAACAATCACAAGAACTCTTTTGATCTGGCAAATTAGATTGTAATGTATTCCTTTGATTTCATTACATTTTTTTTTCGTTCAGTCTCTTTGAAATTCAGTCAAAGTGCAACTCAGCAAAGTGATGTCTTCCTTAACTTCAAGGGAACATTTGTGCCACAATACACATCTATTGAAGCACAAACCATTAGCCTAGTGGTATGTGTTTCAACAGCGCAACAATGTGGCAGCTAATGCATCCTCTGCTATGCGCTATGCAACAGATTTTCAACATTTGTAACACATCCTTGTAAAACGGAAAACAGATAAAACCACAAGACGGTCATGCGTTTGTGTACTAAAAGCATATGACTGAGATGCTTTTCAAAATGACGCGCATAAACAGAAACAACATTTCAACGCCCCAGAGGAAAGTGAGAGATTGGAGACCCTCCACAGCTTCACACCCACGCGGAAGGACGGGTGCCTCACCTCCGCCATACCTCCACCACATTCACAGGTTGACCTCAGAAGCCACACTTACTAGCATGCATCTTCAGCTTAGATTAGAGCCTCAATGATTTGACGTTGAATCTACTCTAAATCCATGGTAAGTAACATTGTTCATCAGTAACTTTGAAGGAGTAAACAGATTAAATCAAATGAAAATGCTTAGTTTTGCTGAAGGGCGAAAAAAGGGCGAAAACCCCAATTTTTCACAAAGAAAACAGATGACATGTACTGTAGCACATAATGAGTGCATGGCCTAGTCCTCTTATTGCCCACCACTTCAGCCAGCAGGCTCTTCTGTTTCTGAACAACATTGCCTTGGTGGTTGGCCCTAATAGGGTACAACACTAGCACTGTGTTTACCTACAATATTTCCATATGGACATAAACAAAACTGTGCCGATTATACTACTAACTGTACTACTGTACCTTTGGAACCATATCAGACGCTCAGAATGTCCTTTGGATTCAGTAATTGCAGAGGTGCAAGGCCATAATAAAACATTGAGTCGTCATGACTTGACCAATTACAGCTGTTGTTGGCTTCTTCAACTTCAACAACAACAACAACAACAACAACAAAGACATTATTTACTACTCTGTGTTGACTTGTACTCTTAACCCTGTGTGGGCCAGTTCAGTTGGACTGTGGGAGGGGGCAGGGGACGACGACGACGACGACAATGATCGTAGTGGTGAAAGAGGATTAACTGCAGATTTAGGCTGTCGCTTTGGTTGAGGATCTTACTGCTGATTCTCAAGTACGGCCAGAGAGCTGAGGGGGTAGGGGACAGACACCTCCACCAGGGCTCGCAGGGGAAGGGCAAAGAAGACAGGAAGAGGCTGTGGATCCTTAAGCCGCTCTGCCCTGCTCAGCAGTACATGTGCTGAGTGGGCCTTATGGGGTGGCTTACCACCAGAGGTCACAGCCAAGGGCAGGACAGTTGAAAGGTCACTGTTAGCTGCCTCGCTAGACAAACAGTTCATCAGTTGAGTTGTACGCACACTCATGTGTATCTTATCTTAGAATCAGGGTTTTTCCAGCTGTTAGAGGGTTTGAAGCCACGGCAATTTGAGGATTTGATAACTAGGTCAGTGCTAATAGTACAAATGCTGCTTTGTTGACAGTGAAATAACAGGTTGATATTATGGGAAATACTAATCTAAGACATTTGCTTTCCTACGTACTTAAACCATCTATGCCATCAAACAAATAGAGAGAATAAAGCGCTCCTATCTTATGGATTCCACTGTCATTTTCCAGGGAATAGATAGATATTCCTGAGCCATGAAAAAAAAAGATTTTTTTTCTTTTTTCCATGTAATGCGAGAGAGCCAAAGTACATAAAGCTGACATGCATCTAATCGGATAATTCACATAAGTTCATGTCTAATAATACATATGTGTGTGTCTTTTAATAACATGAACACTGTGCCTAAGTGTCAACATGTGATTTCATAAATATTCGCTTTGAAACCGCACACCCATGTCAAAAAGTATGATGTATTTAGAAAGCGTATGTGGTGTAGTCGCCTGTGCCAGGGTTAATCCCCCAGACCAATGGTTTGTAAGTCATCATCGCGGCACATTAAGGGCCTGCTGCCTAATAAAGTTACAACTGTACCACCTCACAACCTGATAGACGGTTTGATTTGGCACAGTCCACAGAAACCTATTTGCAGGCTAACACAGACTTGGTTGTGTGTGATTAAAGAGGAGAGAGAAAAAAAAGAACAAGGAGCAAATATTTTGATACTAATTCTAAATGATGATTTTCTGTTTTCTGTGTTTGTCAAACCTATCGGTTGGTATCCCGGGCTAACCCATTTAGCATCAATCGTTAGGTGGTGTGGCCTGGCAGTGAGACAGGAAGCAGCCAGAGGGTTTCTGGGTTCGTTCTTGGGTCTGCTGGTTGGGTGACCACTCTACTGTGACACTGTACATTCCTCTAGGTCACAGAGCTGTTCCAACTGCCACACGTAGAGGGGAAGTCAAAGCCGGGCGAATGCAGCGAATAAGTACAGTACCAGTCAAAAGTTGTCCGAACTTTTGACTGGTACTGTACAAAAATAAGACCATTCGTATTCAAGGTTTGCCCTTTCTGTGAGAAAAAAAAAGTATATTTTCGCCCACATCTGTATAATAAAAGTACCCTGAATGTTCTGCCTTAGAAGAGAAAGAGTCTATAGCGGCTACACAAGCAAACTATGGCCAAAAACATTATCTGCTGGGCTCAAGATTCTGCATCCTGCCTCCAGGTCTCACGGGAGAATGCTGGAATCTCCAGTTCGATGATGGTGCTCCAATAAACAATGAATCATGTTGCCGAGAGCATGCGCAACAAGCGCTGTAACAGAGAAGAGGGCGAAGTGTGCTTAAACAGACATCGTGGAGGAAAAGGCTAGTTTGCTCCCCGTCACTGATCTTGAACATAATTGCCAACGTGCCCTCACACCTCACTCTGACAATAAGAGTTGACTTGTTACATGAGCTTACACTCGGGAAGAGCTGCATAATGAAGGATAAACAGTGAGACGGTTACTTGCTCCAATAAGACATAGTTTGATGTGAAGAGATCTAAAGTATGCCGTTTGTTGATACGGTACTTGTGAAGAAGCTGTGTTTTTCTTTGCTTTCACTTTGTTGTTCTACTAATCTATCTAAAGAGAACAGCTCGATTCCAGATTTGATCATCAAATTGATTGATTCCTCAATCTCAAGAAAACAAGGAGTTATTCGTGCAGGGCTCATAAACACTAAACGACATTCGTTACATTTGCTTCCTATCTCTGCCTGGTGAGCCAGCTGCAGTTGACACCAGCTCAGCTCTCAAGTGTAGAGGAAATGCTGTGGCCACAGTTCAATGGTTTAGTGTGGTGAGGTCTACAAGAACTCGGAACAGCTGACACTTTCATGCACCACAACCAGATGGCCTTTATGATTGGTTCAATTTAGCAAAGGACAAGAAAAAGGACCATAATAAAACATAAATGGAGATCAGGCATATGAAATCATCAAACTAAAACATATCACAGTGGGGTGAAGTAAGTTTCCTGAACAGGTAAACATTGATATTGATAGAAGAGGGGGAAGTCAATGTGGCTCACCCAAACTATCAAAGCAGTGATATCCTCTTTATTGGACCAAGGATATCCAGCTCCTGTCTCTCTCTCCTCTTTCCCGTCAGTTCTTCCTTGGTGTTAAGCTTCCTGCTGCTGCGCTTTCCTGGGAGGGGGGAGAGAAAGTGTTTTGCTCGCTCAGTGATTCAGAGGCATGGTGTAAACGCCAGCATTCTCTTTGTGACAACCAGCGTTAATTGCAGATCAGACTCGCCCACACACTCCACATTGCTCGTCTCTGTCTTGGGAAGGAGACCAGGTTGTGATATTCAAGTGCGATGAAGAGCGCAGTGGGAGACACCACAGCCCCCCTCGCACCAATCACCACCTCTCAACTTCCCCATTTTTTTTTACCACAGAAACGCACAAATGTGGTCATCGAGTTAGAATGACGATATTCAATGAATAACCTTATGTATTGCCACTTATATAACATTAGGAAATTGACACACTAAGCAATGCATGTGTTGTACTTACTATATTATCAGAAAAGGCATTAAAGGGGGGATATTCAACAAACCTGTTACCATCAGCCATACAGTACAATATTGTTTTATTGTTCAACAGTAAGTTTACACTACTCTTGCACAAAACTACTATAAGCTGGGATGAAGCCGTCTGACCACACATCAGACACAGGGGTTGACATATTGTTGTTCACTATGCAGCAACAGGGCCTGTTATTGGTTTACGTCTGGGGCCTCACAGAAGCGAATGACGGTGGATTGGAGGGTGCTTTGCTCCTCTGCATTGGTAGTCAGCCTCTATCAGCCTGTTGGGACACTGGGGAAAGTAATGCAAATGCAATCGGCTGGGGAAAAAACTACTCTAGTGGGAACCAAAATAGACACTCAATAAAAATACACACAGATATGCCTTTATATTGCTGCCAAGGCGGCTGTCCGTGAAAGATGTGCTATTTTCATTTCTATTTTCGCCGACTCAGGAATACCTCGTCGTTGGGGAAACCTGGGAGAAAGTTACACGTTTATTAGCTAGTATCTCCTTAACACCCTCTAACTTGGTCTGTATGGATTTGTAAACAATGGGCTTAGCTAAGTCTAGGGAAGACACCATAAACTGTGGCCTTCATACTGAATTCCACACAGGCGGTCAATCATCTACAACTAAGATGATGAATTCTTGGTAACCCTTTGTTCTACAACTCTGTTTCACCTCAAACTGTTATGTTCCTGGTATTTACTAAGAAACCATGTGGTAACTGTGTGGTGACATCGAGTACTTTCTGGTACTAACCTCAATAAATGTAGGCGATTGGCCACCTCCTGGTTCTAAATGGCACATAGTGTCAGTGAATGTTAAAGAAACAGTGAATGAATGACAATTACAAAGCAATTATGAAGAACAATTACAAGAATTAAAAGTACCTGCTTAATACCGGGCTGTAAAATAATGGGTTACTGAATTCTTTATCTTAGCCTGGTGCTTTTTTGTGGATTTTCTAAGTCATTCTAAGAAATTTTAGTTGTACAACACTTATGTGCTTCATAAGTATAGACCGTAGCGTGATTTCCCAGACATAGACTAAGCCAGATGGACTACTAGATCCCATAACACTCAATGTAGTCTCTCCACTGAAGATCATGTTTTAGTCAAAGACAAATGTTTCCGAAAGTGTTGCTCACTGACTTAGTCAACGTTTCATAGTCATAAACAAGTTAAAGCATGAACAGGGCACGGTTGGTAGTTGGATGGGAGACTGTACTGCTTGTGATAATCACATTGCTGCAGGATGTGGAGTTGAAAGGCCAATAGGAGGCCTTTGTCCCTCTGGTCTAAGGTGCCCCCAATGCCTAGGCCCAGAGTACTGACTGGGACACTGCCCTGAGAAGAGACCTGGGCCAGTATCCACAAAGCGTCTCAGAGTTCTGATCTAGGACCAGGTCCTCCATCTGTCCATATAATCATATTCATTATTATCTAAAAGTCCAAACTGATCCTAGGTCAGCACTCCTACTCAGAGACACTTTGTGAATACGAGCCCTGTTCTTCGGAAGATATGTAAAACCAGGACCCTGCACCGACTGCAAAAGTCGTTTTAAGCCCAGTGGCCAATGTATGGTGAGCGTTCAAATGAAAAACGCTTGCCACACATGACCCAGGTGGCTGGGGTGTGTGGGTGGTCGATGGGTTGAGGTGTACCCATGGAAGCTGCTTTGAGACTCAGTGCAGTACAATAACTGCAACTTGAGGCCCATGAATAAATACAGGATCTAAAGACTGCAGATACAAATATGTAATACTGTAGAACTGTTATGGCTAAAGTGCAACTTTGTTATAAGGCTGTAATAACTCTAGTAACATCATTGTATTACGTTGTATTACTAATATAAATTAATAAATAGCAAGAGGAGGAGAGATATTTATTTAATATGTGACAAATTAAATACAGTATTTGAGCATTATGACTGATAGGTCTTCCCAAGCTGAAATCAGCAACTGTTTTCTGACACTGGGGAGGGGGATACTTTGTCCACCATAAAGAAGGCTTTATATCACTGTCAGATAGGCCTAATGTCAGCATTAGAAAATGCGTTCAGCGAAGTGGGGAGCAGAAGCATCCATTGGGGAAGAAGAAATACCCTGCAGTTACAGTTTTTTAATTCTATTGCACAGCCAACAAATGTGAATGCGGGATGCACAACCGCGGTGCCTTTACAAGACGAGCGGTGGACAGGACATTCATATGGATACGGGGGGGAAAAAACAACTGTATGTTTGGGTAAAACTTAGGCTACATTACTACAACTGCATGTAGCCTACAATATAAAAATGCATGTTCACTGGGCTAGACTGCGTAGCGTCACCTATAAATAAATCCTAAGAAAATGTTTTCTTCTGTTTCTCAGGTGGAATCAGCTCGTAGGCTACACAGGTTATTGGCAACAATGTTAACCTGCTCTGTCTAAAATGTTTAATTTCAGTGCAACTCACGTGGAACTGTTTGCAGTGGTGAACATTCTAAATGTTATGTTTTTCTAAAAACAAAACAAAGTTGTATTTTGTAGTCGCGTGCCTGTCATGTCGCCCGAAAACTGTCAAACGCTCTGCGCAACACTCAACGTATCCAAACCTCGGGTGATAGTCTACCGTAAAGAAATACTACGAAAAAAGTTGTATTATAATAAACTGATTATTAGAAGTAGCCTATAGCCGTGATAAAATCCGAAACGAATTAAAGTTGATCGAATTAAGTTTAGGTCTAATACATGAGCTTAACAATTCACAACAAATACCCAAACGGAGAGCAAAACATAACAATAAACGAAATTAACCTTTATTAATGTTGAACAATTTCCCTCCTCCGATACCGTATAACATAGCGCTACATGTACAGTACTGTGGATGGCTTTTCGCTCCCTAATAACTCACTCTACGTCTCCCTCTTGCGCTCTCTCTCACACACACTTATAGTGTCCCGCTGCAATATTGTTGCTATTTTTATTACTCACCTTTTCTCCCAAGTCCCTCGCTGTATAAAGATAGGCTATATCAGTGGCTCCAATGGATACAGTGGGACATAGGCGTCATTTCAGTCACATTTACACACGAACTGCTATTTTAGGGAGCTGACAAACTCCGAGCCAGTCTCTTGTCAGAGAGAGACTCCTCCCCCTTATCTGACGAACACCAGACTCCTCCCCCTTATCTGACGAACACCAGACTCAAATCAACCTCCTCCCACTCACGTCTCAGTCTCATTACTATTACAGTAGCCAAAACTTAAAACGAACTTACACTGGTAGACAAGCGAGTGTTCCAAAAACTATAAATTATGTGAAACACAGCAAAGTTTTGGAGAAAAAGAAAGTGCACGGAGAGGACGCGCGAGGTCAGGGAACATATCATTGCCATACCCTGACATGTGAAAAAGCTGTTGCAATGTAGTATCTTGCACATTACTAGGACCGATCTCTTGGTAGTCACAATCTAAATATGTTCTTACTTTATTATTGTGTTACTTTGGTAAATATAGACAATTTGAAACGCAGGCTATAGGTGCGATATAGACGTCGATCACATAGAGGTGAGGTGTAATACATGTGTCAATGTAACTGATCATTGACAGAGAGTAATTGCACTATCGACGCATGTAATTCAAACTAGGCCTACAATATGAGTTAAATTCTCAGCAATGTTTTCTAGTGTTAATTATGATTGTTGGCCCCATCCGTCTCACTCCCTTAGATACGATTGACGTCATATCTCTAAAGACAACAGGAACATAGGACCATTGATTTTGAAATGACACTTTCCTGATCCAATTGAAATCCTCAGCGCCTGGTCAGTAACCAATTAGAGAAGGGAGGCGGGATCTGTATAACTCGCATGTGGCAATGTCACGTGTAAGTGCAGGATCTGAGGAAGAGGTGTGGTGCGGAGCTCGGATTGTTTTTACCGGGATTTAAAGAAACAGGTGCATTTGAAGGAAAAAGTGTATTATTCTAAACCATTTCTACTTTGCTAGGCTACTGGCAGTTGTTAGATTAACAGATAAGTGAAACAGGTTTCTTGTTTTTCTAAACACTAATAAAATACAGGTGCAACACAAAATGAGTTGAATCAATGGCACTGTAACCAATGGGTTTGATAAATTGCAATATTTATGTCAGCATTGATCTATCTGATATTACAAATAGTTTATAAAGTGACAACCTAATAGCATGTAACAACAGTGAATTTCGTCATGATTTCGCAAAGCTCCACTGATAACATAAAGTATATGTTATAGGTCCATGTAGCCATCCATTTAGCCGCCCATCCCAGGCCTCTCTAAAAAATCTATCTACTGTAATTAATCCACTGAAATCAGTCTGTGGTAGGCTAAGGTTAAAACCATCATTAGATTCCTGTTGCTCTACATTCATTGATTTTGGAGGTTTATTTATTATCCTATCCAGATCCTGTTTGGTACAGGCAAAGCCCAAGCTGTCTATAAATATAGTCCTGCCAGGGTGAGGCAGACACTGTAGATCCATTCCACAGACTTATGAAATCCCCAGAGTACCCCACCATGTACACTACAGTACCCAGCCACCTGGGATAGAGACATTATTGGGAAATGGGTGTCATTTACAGTTGAAAAACATGTTGTAGTTCAATTTGACTTGTTGTTGAAGATATTAGAAAACAAAATGTGAATTTGTATAAGCCTGGTTGTTATGCTGTTTCTGCATGCTGGTCTTATGTTACTTGTAGACACCTTAATGAGAGTAGAATAATTGTCTTACCTTATCATAACCAAACCAACAAGGATATATATTGATTATATTTGTGTTGTCATCAGAGATTTTGTAAACTAGCTTAAGATGTATAATGTTGTGCACTACACATAAGTCATAGAAATACAGTCATATTTGCATATGCAACATTTAGATTACCTGAATATTACTGGGATGTTAACAGCCATCAAAGTCATGATTACTGTAGTCAATTGTCACATTTTAAAAAATCATTTCAACTAATGTCACATTCAGTTTATTATTTCAGTCCCCTAATTACTTGGCTGTTACTGATAGTACATGATAATAGTGTAGTTACAGTATGGTTATAAACTAATAATTACTTATCTGTAACATTTAGATTCACTGTAGCAAATACCAGCAACCAGCACATTGTGTAAAGTATGTCAAGTAATTACTAAAACATACCAATTGTTGTTACCATGTCCACTTATTGTCAATAGTAATACAACTGTAAAATACATTGTTACCTAAACTACAGTACATTATGTTCTATTTAATCTTCACCTATACTATTAATTAAGATTTGATCAATCAATTTGTGTTAGTTGGTTAACAGTGTTTCAGCATGACGACGTCCCATGAGAATGGGATCTTGCCCACACATCATGACTGTCAACACATCCTTAGTAGTATTGTTGCATCCAGTACATGCTCCCTCCCTGGACAATGCTGCCATGGGTGAAGACCCTCCTTGACACCACCTGTAACACAATGGCCTATGTCGCTGTGTGTCTCACCTGTTTGTGTTGTCACTCAAATGCCCTCACAGAGCCTGCTGTAAGGGTCTTCAGGCTTTTTTTTCCACTTGATTCACTTTCTTTATCTTTTGTTCCCTCTCCTCCTATCTCTGCACCTCTCTTCTTTTCGTATCGCTCTTTCTCTCTCTTGTACTTCAAAGCCAGACCGGCTGGCTTTGGATGCCTTCCTTCTAGCCCCTGAGAGGCCTGTCTTCACACCCTCTGCCTCCTTCTCGTCCCTTGGTCTTTCTGCCGGGAGGGAGTGGGGCGACAGCAGTTTGAAGGGTAGGACCCCAGATGGACGTGGACATGCAGGGCATGCGTTGTGTGACAGGATTTGGCTCAGGGGCTCTGTGAACCAGCCGCAGCTGTCAGTCATGGGTACAGAAGGTGTTGGAGGTTTTTTCTTCTTCTCATGTTGTTGTGATAATAAGTGTGATGATGGGAGGCAAACATCATGATTTTTCATGAGATGCAAAAAAAAGGAATAACCTATAAATTGGAGTTCTATACCTGTACATCAGCTGATAAGGTGGTAGTAAACTGATCAATAAAGATGATTTACTTTTAGGCTAATTTGACACTGATTTTCAATTAAGTGTTCATTTGTTTCATTTCAGTTAGACAAAGAAAATGTGATCATTAAATGGTTATGGCATGGCATCAGAATCATGGCATAATGTGTTTCAGTCCCACTAGATTTCCTCAGATAGCATTCATGGAACCATGAAGTACAAAAACTAAGTAGCATCACGATCAACAACTAGATATGAAATAAATTACATATCAATAACAAATCATATTCCAGCATTATTATTAAGTTGGACAAACATATAGATAACAAGTGGTTCCACCAGAGCTCTGGTGGGAGACAGCTGGCATTTCCAACATTGCACCAGACCACAAATAGCTCCAAAGGCACTTTCCCTCCAATTAAAAGACGGATTGAAGAAAATACCCATCATACATTGGACTTTATTAGAACTCTGAAGTGAAGTTTGATCCGATACTGGATGGACAATATTGGAGAGAAAATAGATGTTTATTTTGTAAATGAGGACAGCACAGACAGTTCCCTGTTTCATACTTTTTTCGAGACCTCAGTCTGGCCACTGAGCTTTGAAACAACAGTTCATTATCTGAGGCTCATTAAAACAGACCCTCTAAAAAGCCCTCAGTGCCCACTCTTATCCCTGCTACTCCACTGGATGCACCCTCCAAACCCACTCATAGGGCATATTCAGCCCACAAACACACACAGTAGGCTACATGTTCATGAAATGTGGCTTGAAGCAAATCATTTTTAGACAGTTGTTTTGAAATGATCAATATGTCAAATATGTTGATCGCTTAATTAGTTTATACTTTATGTAGAGTATATGTGGCTGGGGTTTAGCACTCCAAATCAACATCCGAGAAACAATCTGGACTACATCTGGTAATGGATGGTAACAATGGTTAATAACAACAATGTGACTGATTACTGTATGTAACCCTATTGTATTGCATGCTACTACAGGCTGCAGAGATTTGTTCATCACAAAACACAGGAAGAAAGTGTCCTAGTGAGCGAACACACCTTATCTCTAAGGAATTAAAGCATGGTGTCTGACTTTATTATATCATGTGGCCAATCAAATCACACTGGAAACATGGCATTGTTACAGAAAATTACATTTGAAAATATAATGAAATTGATATTTTTTTCATCATGATTTATCTTCATGCTTTAATTGATCTTTGGGATGTCTTGTTACAGTAGATTATATACATAGAGCTGACCTAGCACAAAATAATCACCTGCCAAACTACATAATTTGTCACAGTCATCGCACATCAACATTATTATTCACTGTCTATGTAGATTATCAATGAATGTATAACATATATTTACATTTGCTGTTAAAATAATGTTGCTTCGGTGTAGACTGCAGCTCTGCGTTAGATAACTGTGTTGAGGATCTAAAAATACCCAATGTCTCACAGTCTGGATCAGTTCTCTCATTACAGACTGTAATTAACACTAACCAAGCCCTGCCAGCTCAGAGTAGCATAGGGTAGCACACAACTGTTAATGTGGAGGTATGACATATATGTAATGAGAACCACTAATAACTAAATGTAATCTCAGTTCCCTAAGGAAGGGAAAGGAGACATACTATATAGCTAGACGGATACACCACAACATGCAGGTCAGGCTGAAGGTGATGTACAATTAAAGTCAATTGACCTGTCACTCAAGAAAGTGGATGTCCTGTATACAGTGTATACAGGGTATACAGTACACATGCCCCCAGTCCAAAACCAGCCCCTATCCCTAACCCTCTGGAGGTAGAGGCCCATTTTAGACACTCAAATGCAGCATTCATAACATGTTGGTACTAGGAAACATTTCCGACTTGGAAACTCTTTGTAGAAAAACGATATCCAGGTTTCCCACTTAGAGATTATCAGAACCAATCAATCAATCAATTCCATACTCTGAGGTTCTGAGCTTCTGAGCGTCTGTCTTCTGTCTGTCAACCATAAGAGGAGACAGACAGCTAATATAAACTGAAAATAATGACTTATCAGCACAGTATCAAATTGTTATTGTTATATCTCAAACCGTTGTCTTGTTTTCAGAATGTGCATATAAGGCATATATTTCCATAACATGATGTATACTGCAGAATAACATTGAAGTGCATTAATGTATCCTACAATGTGTTGTTTTCGATTGTAATCGTACTGTATCTCTTTATGGCGGAATAACTTTGACTGTATACATAGAGGTTATTGTAATTAGTATCTGAATCTGTGCTCTTCTCTGGAGTGACTGAGGTGCCATGTAAAGCAATGTTTTTTTTTTAATGAGAAGATGATCTCCCCTGAGATTTCAAAACGCTTGGGATTTTTATTGGCATTTGAGCCCATTCTTTTCAACACACTGCTCAACACTTAGGAACTCTGCAAGGTGGAGAAGTCCCAAAACATCTGAATATCTATTTGTTTTGGATAGGCCCTTTGTAGAAGTACAGAGTTCCATGCAACATTATGAGCTCCTTAATGATCTCAAATATTCAGAGAAGCTATAGCACCATTTATAAAAATGTGCCAGCTATCATACTGAGCTCATTAAAAATTGAACAAGGTCAGAAATGAAACTCCTCTTCCCATTATTCATTTTGTCCTTAATTTCAAGTATCATTTAATTAATCACCTAAAATGACTGCCGATTAATTCACACAGACGTTTGTTGTCAGGTAGCATTAGCAGGATCTGTCCCATAAACACAAATGGAAAAGTATCAAGTGCTGTATTGTTACTGAGGTAAACTCTCTGAAATAATCTGTAAACATACTGTTGAGATACTGTAGCCGTGGTAGCACTCTTTGTCTGGACATACAGTAAGCTGCATCACTGAGTGACAGTTCAGTGGTGTAAGATTGGCCTCCATTTAATCATACACCAAATATTGAACACAATATCTCTCCAAAAGATAGTTTATATTCTTGTGCATTTCACCTTGGCATAGATTTAACACTAAAGCCAAGCGCTCATTCAGGCTACTTGATCAATGCTGCCAGAAGTGATGGTAAAAACACATTAATAGATGTAACAAGCTCTAACAAAAATATGAAGTCTGTGTAGGCATTATTGTGAATCACGTCTATTCTGAACCTATACCTCACAGCGGGTTGTCATATTGTCTTTATCTAATTCTATAACGATTTCTTACATACAACAGAACATACATTTTCTGCCACTCATGTTGGTATTATTTACTCATTTCACATTGTGAAGCAGCTAAGCAGATCAGTCAGTCAAATTTCATTGAAAGGTTAAAAGTTGTGAGGTGGTGCATATCATAATCAGAAATAAATGAAAGAATCTGGACACAACATTTCTGTCTCTTTAAGTTGAGCAGACTGTGCCTGAAGCAGTTGTTTGTTGTAATTACAAGAGTCTCTGTTTCTGCCATCCCTGTAGCAAGTCAGCAGGTGCCATCACTTCACGTGTTGAGTGCAAAGACATGTTGAGAAGGAGCAGGATCAAGTGAACCTGCCAAATTGAATATGTAGGAGAGAACATGTTTAATTTCTTCCTTTCAACCATCATCTTTTCCTCTCTGGCAGTGAAGCTATGACTTCTCATCAAACTACTGCTACTATAATCCATTCTGGCAGATTTTACTGTCGGAAAAGTAAAGATGCTCCAGAAGTAAAGAGCTGCTCCAATGTGAAAATGTGCAGTGAAGTCGGCATGCGTTCCGTCATGACTTCATTCAGTAGACAAGATTCATTCATGGCTCGATTGGGCTTTACCCAGCATAAGCATGCTTGCCCTATATTGTGTGGAATAGATTCATGGTAGTATGGTAGTATTGTAAAATGTTATCTAACGATTGTCACAATATCTCATTTCATTGCTTAATTTTATTGTATTGTATTGTAGTTGCAATATTATTACAAATGCAGAATATCATGTATTGCACTATACTTGGTATTGGCTCCTTTTGGATAATGAGCAGAACATCAAGCTTACATTTTCTCATGCTGTAGGATTACAGTATGGATCACGTTTGTTCCAATAACCCAAAATATACTACAATTGTAGATACCTCATTTCAACTTAGCAATATGACTCATACAGTACCAGGCATAGACTATCCAACTCTAATCCATGAGAGATAATTTAGTATTCATGTCTTACAAATATGCATGAGTAAAATCCTTAAATCTTTTTGGCAAGAGTAATCGAACGAGTGGCACGCATATCCTCCACAGTGAAAAGGCAGCAATATCATCCAGCAATGCAGGGCTTTTGTCTCTCTAATTCTACAGGAACACACTGCCATCATCAGCTTTCAGACATTTTTTGTTTTATAGATTTGGTTTTCCCTCCCTTTATTTCCCTCCTTTTCTCAAAGGTAAACAGAGGACCAACACAGGATTCATGCAGTTTGCCTACAACAGGTAATAAATGTGTGTGTCAAGCCTGTGCGTCACAGATTAAACACGCTTTGTTTAGGGATGATTTATGGCTGTGATGCCTGGCTGGTGTGCACTTGGCTATGAGGAGCTGAGGTTTTGATGATGGTGAAAGAGCAGGCGGGGCGGGTGATGGGGAGTGGAGGAGTGGTGTGTGTGAGGGGGGGGAGAGTGTCAGATTTGTCTTACAGGAAGACTGATCTGTACCTGCTCCGAGGATGCCCACTACAACACACACCCTTGTCATTAATCACACAGTCTCAGAGCGCTGTACGCTTTGTCTTCCCCTCGTCTCCTTTACAGCAGACTAGTGCTGTAGGCTATCAGGAGCCTATAAAGTAAGTCTCATCAAGTCCTTTAGGGCAACTGTCAGAGCATCAAAATATGTTGACTGGGTCTCCTCAGACAGACAGACAGACAGACAGACACAAACGGACAGAAAGACAGACAGACAGAACTCATATTTACAACTACATGTACTCATTCCCACCATGCATCAGATGATTGATTGCAAAAGCAGACAGGTGCAAGAGGGTTGGTGTATAGTCCTAAAAAATAATCCCTAACTTTGTTTCTCCTCTAGGTATTTCAGCTGACAGTCAATCCTGTGTAGTTATTGAAATATGTCAATATTCTTCCCTTAATGGACCCTGAAAAATAATGTAAGAGTAAATTATCCATGACAAGTTAATCATCCATGATGCAATCCAATCAGAGCCGGGTCCTATTCCGTATAAATATTTAATTGGTACAGGGAGGGCCATCACTGCTTGACAAAGCACATGTGATTCTCTTTCGTAATCATTCTCCTTCAGAAACGGTCTCTTGTATACACAAGATTAAGATAATTCACTATCGTCCTCGCAAAGAAAGAGCTGAGTCAGCAGGCTGCATAGCTCACGGCAAGTTGAATTATAAACTAAATACAATTGACCGTTGATGCTCCAGTTCCACCGTTATAGACACTCTAGTCTCAGGGCTACATACAGTATGTTTTGGTACTGTCTATCCTGTCAGTGCTCACAGGGTTAATAAACTGCCCCCAGATCTTATTCTACGGTTGCAAGGCCGTCATTGGAAGCTGGTACTGTACATAAAGGAGGCAGCCAGTGCTTTTCTTTGATACGCTCTGCTTAGTTTTGACATCATTTACAGTTTACTACCCACATCTCAGCCAAGTGCAGGAGACATTATAAACAGTGAGGCCAAAGATTTTGGCATTACAGCATTGGAGGGTGAGTGGCCCCTGCACCAAAGCTCTTGGTCAGGTAAGAGGTAAGCTTACTTACTACTAGGCTACTAGCATAAACCGATTTCCTCTGATTGTATGTGGGAGTGGCCCTGACACATCAACCGTTATCCTGTGTGTAGTCCATGGGCGCCTGTACTTGGCTGCACTCTGAGTGCGAGACTGATCCTGAGGACATTTTCAAGCTGTACAGGCATCACAGTGGTAGCAGTAGTCTTCGACATCTTGCTCTGGACCCAATAGAACATCTGATGCAACCGTCTCATGGTCTTTGTTCCTCCAAAGTGACCGATACCTGGTATGCCTCCAACACCTTTTCACAGAGCTCCTTTGGTACCGACATTTTAGCAGACCTCACTGGTGCAAAGATGTTCTCTAAACTCGACCTGACAGACAAATTTAACTGCATCCTAGTTATGAACTGCATAATATCGCCGCCTTTACCACTCATGTTGGCCTACGGCGCTGTAAACGTCTCAACTTTTTTATTCAGCAGCTGAAATCTTTCTGCCTGGAGCAAAAATAAAGTCTTCCTTCTTCTAGCATTATGACTGCCAATGGCCTCTGGCCCGAGCAGAGATTACTTTTCTTGCGATGACTGATGGAGAGATTATTCACTTAGACAAATGTATTTGTTGTAAAGCGCTTTGGATAAAGGCGTTTGCTAAATGCCAAAAATGTAAAATGTAAATGGAGCATGTTCTCACAAGACTACAAGAGTACAAGCTTACAGTCAATGCTACCAAACAATAAGACAATGTAGGAGTTCCTTCCAATTGGGGTTGTTTCCTTCCAGACTTGGGGCCTCATTTATAAAGCTTGCGTATGCCCAAAAACATGTGTACGCGAATTCTTCCGCAATTTGGGGATATATAAAAAAGGAACTTGGCGTGAAACTGTGCGCACCTCTACGCACACTTGGACCCATGTGTACACATAGAAACTGGAGAAATGAGCAACTGTGACTCCGCTGGCAGAAGGATGAAACTTTCTAAAGGCTTTGAAATGGAGAACCATTTCCACCAACATAAATCAAAGTATTACCTCTCACGTATTATATATGAAGGAGTACAATGTATATGTACGCAAGCTGTTTACGCCAGTTCTACGCAAAGCTTTATAAACGAGGCCCCTGGCCAAAGTGACACAACCGCTCAGACAGATTACACCAAGAAAGACCAACTGTGGGAGTGGTCACATCAGTCATCATCACATCAATTGGCAGTTGAGACATTGAAAAACACACTCAGCAGCAGCAATGTCATGGCCTACTTTGATCCTTTAAAAGACACTGAGTTGGTGGTGGATGACAGCCCATTGGGCTTCAGTGCAGTTTGGACCCAGACTGGCTCTCATGGGAAAATGTGCACACTTGCATAAAAAGCAACACACTGTCACCAGTGGAACAACGATACTCACAGATGAAGAGGGAGGCACTTTCAGCTCTACTTACTGTACCTTCACTGTGGTCACTGACCAAAAGCCACGGATGCCGATTTTCAACAAAATCCCCTCCACCATTGAACAATGGCTGTTGAAACTCCAGAACTTTAACTTCACGGTTGTCAACAAAGCTGTATCTGACAACCCAGACAACTACATGTCCAGACACACAGTTCCAAATGAAGGACAGCCACGCCTCAGAGATCGCAGAAGCTCATGTTCATTTTGTGGTCAACCACAACATTCTATGTGGCATGACACTGACAGACATGCTATTGGCAACACAGTCTTAGCCTGGTAACTTAAGGTCATTTACGCTGACCGTACAGGGCAGTGGTACACACTTCTGGACCAGACAGCGAACCTGGCTCCCACTCAACAAATATTCCAACATACTGAGAAACCTTAAGGCCACCAGGGGGTGTTCTTCATGTGGTTCCCTCACATTGACCAACTGGTTGATGACTGTGTCAAGGCTAGGTTGCCAGGCAGTGACAAATACTACCCAGTCTCATGCACCAGTCTGAAGTGAGAATCGACTTTTTCCTCTCTGCCTAGTAGAGAGCATTTGCTAGTGGTGATGGACGACTACTCAAGATGTTCGGAGGTTGAAAAAGCATACATCTGCTAAAGCAGTCATCCCAAAACTAGATACGATCATCTCATCCTATGGCATTCCTGAAGTTGTCAAGAGTCATTATACAACAGTTAGTTCCGACCAAGTAATTTGATTGGACAAGAGGCATTCCATGAGTTACGATATATAGTATAACAGCACTGGGACTTTTAACTATATGTATCACTCCGCCGCACAGGTGTTCTATTAAATGACCGTTAATTAGACTACATTACGATACAAAGTAGCTAGCCACGATACAAAGTATGCTAGTTTGTGTTCTGGCCTGGGTTGCACCAATTTGGCGTAAGTCATTAGGCTACTAAGTGGAGGCATTTAGTGGTTACTAAACCCCTAGTAGTTACTAGCTAGTTTCAAACTAGTTGTTTTCTAATTTCGGTTGCACCACGCCAATCGTTTGTCAATCTTAGCTAGTAAATACTTAGTAATGCGCAAGTTGTTACTAAAAAGACATTGTCACATAAAACGTAGAAGAAGAACATTATAGCCAATCAGCGAGCAAAGCAAAACTTTCCGTTTTTAAATCCTCAATTTTGGCCGCCATTGGCTAAAAGCTGTAATTTGGCTCTACAAGTGTTAATATGTCATTTTATGACGTTTTAATATGTTTTCAGGCGAGAAAGTAACCATATATATTTACAAAATGTGTCCAGTTTATCAAAATAACCCGTTTATGTATCTGATCTGACGTTTTTCCCCCCACTTCTGTGGGAAACTTCGCTTCCCGTTGCGGAACTATTTTTTCTTGACGGAGCCAAAATAAATGATTAAATAAACAAACAAATCATAATCTGTTGTCACTTATTACTGTTAACTAATAAATTGCGCTGTAGAACTGTTGTATAAAAGCAATATCACACTCGAGGTCGTGTGTTATACTGAATATCAGCACGGCTGTGATTGTCTTCGGTACTCGGCCTGCGGCCTCGTACCTATGACCGAATCACAGCCGTGCTGATATTCAGTATAACACACTCCCTCTCGTGTGATATTGCTTATGTAGCAGTCAACACCCCCCCCCTCCCTCCCTTCACCTCTGAGGATTTTGCCACATTTGCCACGTATTTGGGTTTCCATCACAGGAGAATAACCCCACACAAGCTAATGAAGAATTGGAATGGCTCATGCAGAAAAATACATTATGTATTGCCACACTACACAAAAAGGACACGCAACAAGAACGTAAACCCTTCTGGAGAGCATACATAGCCACCCCTCACAGGAAAACCTCCTGCCACAGCCTTGTTTAGCAGGAAAATTCACACAAAGCTGCCAATTCTCCCCCTCCAAAGAACCAGATCACCTCATGCGAGCCAGAGATGAGCAAAGACAAACATTAAACAACATCATGACAGACAATTCTGTCGTCCCTTTCCTCCACTGGCAATCAGAGATGACGTGATAGTCAGACGGTTGCATCCAGCCAACAAGTTCCCAACCGCATTCTACCCAGACCCATTCTACCCAGACCCATTCTACACAGACCCATTCCAAATCATTGCAATCAAAGGAACTATGGTCACAGCACAACAGACAGCAAGCTCCCATTCACATTTTTTATTTGTTATAGGGATATAACATAGCATAACTCACATTTTTCATGGTCGATTAATCAGTGGGTGGTATAAACGATTAATCGATTTTTCGATGTGTGCCGGCTAAATACACAACATTTTTTTTTAAATTAAATTAAATTAAATGGAATTTAATTTGTCTGTGGTAATAGCTACTCGGGTCAGTGTTGGCTAAAGCATTGTGAATGGACTCAGTCAGCATGCATCTATTCGAGACGTGAAGTTTTTTTTAATGAAACCATGTACAACCATTTACTTTCGGCCGGTGTGAAATGCATTCTGGGATACTGAGCTGCATACTTCAGTGTGAACAATCGGCTGGTAATGGCATACTTATTGGCATACTTATAATGAATTTAATAGGCAGTATGCAGTATATACTCATTGAGTATGTAGTATGCAGTATGCTAGTATGCCATTTCAAACACAGCCACTAACTACACAACGCGCAGTTGAATGACGTCAGACTCTCATCCCGTT
This sequence comes from Nansenia antarctica, assembly GCF_963989245.1. Taxonomy (NCBI): domain Eukaryota; kingdom Metazoa; phylum Chordata; class Actinopteri; order Argentiniformes; family Microstomatidae; genus Nansenia; species Nansenia antarctica. The sequence goes on along the minus strand of NC_137679.1, from coordinate 18,761,885 downwards.
CCACACTCAATAGTGTGGCGAATGTTATCGCCTGGTTACGCGTTACAGCTAGCTAGCTAGTCATGGCTACTGTTATGTTCACTACTGTTGTTCACTGCGTTGTTGCTGTGCATTGATTGGTCGCTTGGCCACAACTGATTTGCATATTAGTGGCCCCAAAGGATTATGGGCACATTCTATGTAAGTTTTAAGGGTCACACTGTAGCTGTGTCTTACAGCGGGAAGTATGGGGTAGTTTAAGTTAACCCAAGATAACCCAAGCTTTAAACGTGCGACTGTGTGTAAAAGCTCGCGTGATAACATCGTGTGCGAGTCCAATCCATATCCACACTACACTGGTGTCAGAAGTGGGGATGGACTTCGCAGCACAGGTGGCAGAAATCGCTGCTCTCAAGGGGGAGATCAGAGCACTGCTCTCTCTCCCGGATGGGAGTAGTGTAGCATGGCCTCAGGTAGTGGGAGAACCGTGCCCAGCCCTGAGTGCGGTAAACGTGCTTGGTATTGTCCGAGGGGCGGTGCCCCGAGGGAAAGGAAATGTTATTGTGATGTACCTGGATGAACTGTTGGTGCATGCAGCCACATTTGTGGAGGCCCTCTCCAACCTCCGACTGGTGCTGGAACGCATCCAGGCAGCCAACTTGAGATTCAGTCCGAGGAAGTGCCACCTACTGCAGCGAGGTTCCTGGGGCATGTCGTGGGGCCAGCTGGTGTGTCCACTGACCCGGAGAAGATCATAGCGGTCAGGGACTGGCCAACCCCCACCTCAACCAAGGAGGTACGGAGCTTTCTAGGACTGGCCTCCTACTACCGCCGGTTCATGCATGATCACTCCATCAGATCACAGAGAAGGGGCGGCGGTTTCAGTGGACTGAGGCATGCGAGGATTCCTTCCAAGCCCTATGAAGGGCGTTGACACAGACCCTGGTGCTAGCCCTCCCAGACATGCAGCGACCCTTCATCTTGGACACTGACGCCAACAATGAGGGGTTAGGGGCTGTCCTGTCGCAGCCTAGTGAGGGGGGAGAACGAGTGGTGGCCTACTACAGTCGAGCACTGAGCCGGGAAGAGAGGAACTACTGTGTGACTCGCAGAGAACTACTGGCGGTGGTGCAGGCCACCAAGCACTTCAAACCCTACCTGTACGGAACTGAGTTCCTGCTGAGGACAGACCACGCCTCGCTCTGCTGGTTACTGAGCTTTAAGGAACCAGAGGGGCAGGTAGCCCGGTGGATTGAAGCCTTGCAGGGACTCATCTTCAAAACAGAGCATTGCAGAGGCAGTCGGCACACCAAGGCTGATGCCCTCTCCAGGCGTCCCTGCACTGACCAGGCCTGTCACCACTGCAGCCGGTTGGAGAGTCGAGAGCAGCAGCCAAGCAGGGAGGAGGCCGGGCCCCATTCCACCACCCCCATTCCACCATCACTAAGGCCCTGTTGGGCCAGTGGGACTCCCTCCTGCTCCATGAGGGGTGCCTGTATCGGGCATGGGAGGAGCCGAGGAGGGGAAGCAGCAACTGGCAGCTAGTCATCCCCAGGGCACTACAGCAGAAGGTGCTCCAGATGGTCCATGGGGCCCCCGGGGTAGGCCACTTTGGGATTACAAAGACACTGCGTCGGCTGCAGGACCGGTTCTACTGGGGGAGGTGCCGGCGGGACGTAGAGCGGTTCTGCCACCGCTGTGTCACCTGCAATGCTAAGAAGGGGCCGGTTGGACAACTGAACTCTGGTCACTCAGCTGGCCATGCTCACATCAAAGCATCAGCGGGACTGGGACCACCATCTGCCCCTGGTCCTCATGGCCTACAGGTCTGCTGCCCAGGAGTCCACCGGGTGCACCCCAGCATCGCTCATGTTTGGAAGGGAGCTTCGGACCCCCGTGGACCTTAGCTTTGGTAGACCTCCAAATATGCCACTGCTAGGGCCCCCAGGTCAGGACTGTGGATGCGCTGCAGGACCGGATGGAGGCAACCCACCAGCTGGCGCGGGAACATATGGCCTCTGCAGGGGAGAGGCAGAAGAGGGCGTATGACAGCCGGTCCCGCCAGAGCGGATACCAGCCGGGAGACCAGGTGTGGGTGTACAACCCACGACGGAGGAAGGGGCGGTCTCCAAAGCTAGACAGTGACTGGGAGGGACCTTGCATGGTCCTGGAGAGGATTTCGGAGGTGACCTACCGACTGCGGTTGCACATCCGGCCCCGCATCGTAGTCCTCCACCAGGATCGCCTGGCCCCATTTGTTGGCCTAGACAGTGACCAAGCTCCGGCGGCTGGGGGAGGAGAGGGCGGGGCGTCTGGCCCCTCTCCAGTGGGAGAACAGGTATTCGGTGCCCAGGGAGGGGACAGGGACACTGGGCTTACAGCGCCACCCTCCCTGGCCCAACAAGACAGTGGCGGTGACGGCTGGGACTCTGGTGATACAGCGCCGCCCCCCTCGTCCGTTGGCAGGCCGATGCGACTGGGTCCTGCACGGCCGCAGGAAGAGGTAGTCCGGACAGAGCGGAGCTCCAGGAAGAGGAGGCCCCCGAGGTGGTTGAACACCTCCACCTGAGACATGGGGGAGTCCAACGGGACGTTGGTCCTTTAAAGAAGGGGATAGTGTGGCGAATGTTATCGCCTGGTTACGCATTACAGCTAGCTAGTCACGGCTACCGTTATCTTCACTACTGTTGTTCACTGCGTTGTTGTTGTTCATTGATTGGCCGCTTGGCCACAACTGATTTGCATATTAGTGGCCCCAAAGGATTATGGGCACATTCTATGTTTTAAGGGTCACACCGTAGCTGTGTCGTACAGGGGGAAGTATGGGGTAGTTCAAGTTAACCCAAGCTTAAACCGTGCCTTCGAATGTGTGACTGTGTCAGTGTTCCATGGCGGTTTACTTTGTAATATTGTTTTTCTGTGCATGAAACAAAAACTAATAGTGCTACAGAACCGACATTAGTTCCTTCCATTAGTTTACGTTTATTTGAAAAACACTTGACACATTTACTTTGACCCGTTGACAATTAATCGATGAATCTGTCCCATCTGTCACGGCCAGGCTCATGACCATGACAAAAGACGGGAGACACACACACGATCTTTAAAGTAATGAAAATAAATGTTTTATTATAAACTAAATGAGGCTAAATACAATAATAAGATGAGGTGTGGTAGTCAGTAAATCAGTGGTGTAATGTGAGTGTAGTGGAAAGTGGTGAGGTGAGTGTTGCATGGTGTGAAACAAGGAACAAACAAATAAGACAAATAATGGTGCCTAGAAGGGGGCCTCCATACTGAGGCCTGCATGGGTCTTTTATATGTCCCGGATCCTGGAACCAGGTGGGGCACAATCAGCTGTCCACCAGCTGATCTGCATTCCCCTGATTAGTAACCCTGTCCAGCAGGAGGCCTCTCTGCAGACAGGGAAACAGATGTTATTACAGGCCAGGACAATATATGGGGCCAGGGCCGTCACACCCCCTCCCATAGAAACAGGGTCCCAAAGGGAACACTGCACAACAGGGAAACACCCCACAGTAAAATAATATATAATCACCTGTATTCAGGACCAACCACCATTACTCCAACCTCGGCAACAGGTACCAATGAAGCCATAATTAAGAGGAGCAGGAACAGTAGAAGGGTAAAAACAGGAAATTAGTTAACACAAAAACTATTTTAACAAGGGGCCCTGGACAATGCATCTGCCACTACATTGTCCTTCCCTTTTATGTGACGTAAAAATGGATGGATAATCCTTAACAAGATGCAGCAGTTGGGTACATTCAACCTCTGTTAAATGCCCCAACGAGCTCCCAAGATCACGAAGGGACTCTGAATTTTTCAATCTTCCAGTCAACAACTCCTGGTCGGGACTGGATAGGCCATCCTCCTCAGGCTCTGCCACCACCTGAGGGGAATCCCCTACTGTACTGGCTACACACGCCGGAAGAACAGGAACTGACGCCTGCTCCACAGAATCAGACACACGGTCATAATACGGTTTCAATAAATTAATGTGGCAGAGCTGATTAGGCTTCCTACGCAAAGGTGTAGCAATCAGGTAATTAAGATCAGACACTTGCTTTACTACAGTATGTGGACCAGTAAATTTAGCACAAAAGGGGGAATCAACCATGGGCAAGAGTGCCAGAACCTGATCACCCGGGCTAAACTTCCGTGGCTCAGTTCGGCGGTCATAAAGGCGTTTCATTTTCTTTTGTGCACTAGCTAGTTTTTCTTTTGCCAGCTCACCGGCTTCATAAAGCCTATGCTTAAAGCCGAGTACGTAACTAAGCAAGTTTTTTGGTGGTTCGGACCCTTTCCAATCATCTTGGATAACGGCCAAGGGGCCACGTACTGTGTGTCCGAACACCAGATCATTGGGACTAAAACCCGTACTTTCCTGGCTCACCTCCCTGGCGGCTAACATCATCCAAGGAAGCCCCTCCTCCCAATCTCCGTCCAGCTCAGTACAGTAGGCGCGCAACAAAGATTTCAAAGTTGCATGGAATCGCTCCAATGCGCCCTGGCTCTGCGCGTGATAGGCTGACGCCCTGTTGTGCTTAACGCGCAGCTGTTTCAGGACCTGAGCGAACAGATGGGAAGAGAAATTAGAACCCTGGTCAGACTGGATGATTTTTGGTATGCCAAAGATTGAAATGAACTGAGTCAAGGCACGGACTACAGACTTGGTGGTGATATTGCGTAAGGGATAAGCTGCAGGATACCTGGTAGCCTGGCACATAACTGTCAGCAAATACTTAGCCCCAGTACGAGACGGAGGGAGGGGACCTACACAATCAATAATGAGATGGTCAAACGGTTGACTGGTTGCCTGAATCGGACTCAATGGAGCCGGTGTAATGCTCTGATTCGGCTTTCCTGTCAACTGACATGTATGACATGTTTTTACATAGGCTGCCACATCCCTCTTAAGGCGAGGCCAAACGAAGTAACGGAGGATGCGATCATAGGTCTTAGAAACTCCTAGGTGTCCACCCTCATCATGTGACACCTGCAGAACCAAGCTGCGATACTTGGAGGGCACAACATGGTAAATGGGGTCTCCCACAAACTCAACGCCATGGGGAACCCACTTCCTCACCAATACCTCATTGTGAATGAAATAGGCATGGGCGCTGTTCCTCACCCCCCCAGCAGGGAGAGCTCCCTCAAACAGCTCTTTCAGACTTGGATCTGCCCGCTGCTCTCTCACCAGTTCACTGTGAGGGACAGACAGGGGAAAATCAGACAGTGATATCACATGCTCCACATCATCCACCATTTTGTCAGGGTCAGGCGTGGCACGGCTCATGGCACGAGTTACGGCACACGCAGTGAACACCTCAGGAAACTCCCGTTCACTTTCATCAGGCTTGCTTTTAAATACTGGCACAGACGTAACCACCACAGGTGGCGCCACATCTGCCCACACTCGTGCACCAACCAAGCCATTACCCATGATCATGGTCACCCCCTCACAGGGCAACGCTGGGCGCACACCCACAGTCATCTCACCCTGAAACAAATCAGATGAAAGAATTATTCTGTGCAGAGGAACATGCAATACAGCCAAACCCATACCACGAATGGGAATGGAGTCACCTGTGTCAGAGGCATCAGAAAATGGCAAAGCAGAAGCTAAAATAAACGAATCAAATGCCCCAGTATCCCGTAAAATGTTTACTGGGACCTTCTCATCCCCACCGACGAGGGACACCAAACCATCTGTAAGGAATGGCAAGTAAGATTCAAGGTCAGAGGATTGTGGAGACTCAACATGTGTAGAGCGCACCTGGGACAGCGAATCACAGGCTTGGGCAGCAGACTTAACCCGCTGCACCACCGGCGCCGCGCAACCAGCCCCTTTAGCCCCATCCCCATGAGACACTGGAGCCCAAGGCTTACCTCTAGACTTTAAAGCATAGCATTCAGATTTAACATGCCCCTTTTTATGGCAGTGACTGCACACTTTCTCATAACTCCTTGAACTATTCTGATTCTCATAACTCCTTGAACTATTCTGATTCTCATAACTCCTTGAACTATTCTGACCTCTACGACCAAAATCAGTTGCAACTGACTGACCAGCAGGTGGCATATCAAAACCAAAGGTACTCCTCTGAAACCCAGGCTCTGGCACATAAGCGCGAGACTCACCAAACGTGCGCGGCTCTCCAAACCTACCCCTGCTATGAATCAATGTAAAATCATCTGCCAACGCAGCAGCTTCAGCAGGAGTAGTCACCTGCTTTTCACTAATATAGGTGGCTATATTCTGGGGAATAGCATTTTTAAATTGCTCCAGTACAATCAGATCACACAAATCATCAAAATCATCTACATCAGACGCCTTGCACCAGCGATTGAAATGCAAAACTAATTCTCTTGTAAACTCAAGATGTGTCTGACTCTTGTTTCTCCTCCAATTCCTAAATTTCTGTCTGTAGGCCTCCGGAACCTGTTCATAAGATTTAAGCACTGCAGACTTCACTTTCTCATAAATCAGAGAATCCTCACGGCTCAGGGACGAATATGCCAACTGTGCTCGACCTGTAAAAACACATTGTAACATGAGGGTGCGTTCAGCATCTGGCCAACCACGAGTGTCAGCGAGGCGCTCAAACAACGAAAAAAACGAGTCAGGATCCCTTTCATTAAATTTAGGTAAAAGTTTCAAGTTTCCTGCTGTATCAAATGAGCCTCTATTTGCTCCCCTGGAAGCAAAAGAACCCCCACTACTTAAGACTTCACTACTGATTTTACCGTCTTCAATCAAATTCAACCTATGTCTCTCTAACTCCAATCTAGCCGTTTCAGTTTGCATTTGGACTTCACATTTCATTTTCTCAAGTGCAAATTCCTGGTCTAATCTCAGTTTGAGCAATTCTTTTTCCTGGTCAAATGTAAAAGGGTGCTTAGCAACAGGCGAAGATGAACCCTTGACAGGCTGTGGCAAAATTGCCATCTCGACCAGTTTCGACTCTAAACATGCCCTAAGCTCATGTTTCTTTTGTTCTACCACCGCTACATCATAATGTTTTGCAACCAATAACAATTGAGCTTTAGTAAAACGGTACAATAAGTCATAGGATGGAGCTGCTATAAACCCCTCTACTCCAGACATTTTTATTTTATTAAATCACAATATTAAGTACAGGACAATGTAGGCCTATGGACCCAAGATGGCGTATACACTGACAACTCAGCGCGCATCAGAGGAAATTGACAACCTCGCAACGGAGCATGCCCCTATCTGACTGCCTACCCCAGGACCTGACTGAGTAAGCTCAACCCTAGTCTTCATGCGTTAGCGGGAGGATCTTTAAACACTAACTCGTCAGCCCGGTTAGACCCCCAGCAAGCTGGTCGTCCACCTGACAGCTAAGAATGTGTCCCCGAGACAATTGCTCTAGCCGCCGTACCGCAACACTACAGAAAAACGCTCAGCCAGACTCAAAGGAGAGAGACCGTAAACCTACCAGGGCAGCCCCGTAGCCTACATGTGCGCAACTGACAGCCAATTGTATACACCCTCTTGCCCC
>NC_137679.1:18674356-18749356 GCF_963989245.1 Nansenia antarctica | reverse complement strand
CCTCTTAGTTACAACTGCATCCCTCTGCAGCAGGGCTGTAGCTCTCTCACACTTCCATAGTCAATCGAAGGCGAGTAGGAAGACACAGCACAACAATCATCAAAGCAAGCCCTCACTGATAGAGGCTACTTTTGTGTTTCGCAGCGGAATAGTCCCCCTTTTATGTAACATACAGATGATTAAAGAGTTCAACACAGCAAGGAGACTAATGACTCCACTGGGTTCCTGGGGAACATGGGAGAAGAGACTTACAAGAGGGACGGGCCCCCTGGAGAATACTGTACTTGCTGAAATAGGGATAAAATATACAAATGTATTCATTAGAAAGCGGTCTTGCATTTTAGAGAGGAGAGGGATGGGAGGCCTGATAGAGTTTGCTGAATAAGACAAACAGGGGTGAACAGGGCATCAGAGTCAAGAGCACAGTGCCTGAAAAAGGAGACACAGTGGCGTATTGTAGCACCATGAAAACAATAAATGTATTCATTAAACGGTTATATCATCAGATTGTGGACTAAGTTACCCTCATGTTTTAGGGTTAGGGTTAGCTCTGCCATCATGTTGAAAAACATTAATCATTAGCAAGAACTATAGAGGGTAATGATATTCATCATTTTAACTGGATGAAAAATAACTACTGAACAGTCTACCAAGGTGGGTCGAATGTATACATTAAACATAGTCCAAACGTGTCCCTGTTCTCCCTCTGTGCAGTCTTGGAGGCTGTGGCTTTCCTTTTGCACATCCTGCAATTTCCTCTTCAGTCCCCACATAGATAAATGGAAAGTGTTCTGTCCCATGTGGAGCCACTAGGTGACAGATTGACAAATGGCTGTGGTGTCCCTTGCACAAAGTGCAGGGATTATTGTCAGTCACTGTAGGGGATGGGATTAATGACCACAACCCAGTGGCAAAGGCTAATCATAGGAGATTAAGAAGAAGAAATTCTCCAGCCACATAAGGCACTAACGGCAACACCACTGCCTGATCTATAGGGAAAATATTACTCCATACCAGGAAAATACTTATGCTGCCCAGTAAGAGATTCAGTGTCTCTCTAGGATATGTTGATAATAATTATTATAAAACAGTAATTTATAACACATTGAATTTATATGGTGCTTTTCGAGGACCCAAAGATGCAGTTTGAAGTTAAGTCTACAAAATGAATCGATTTTATATTCTTGTTTTAAAGAAACAATCTACTCAATTCTGTGTTTCCACTTCAAAATGAACAATCAAACTAATTTGGATACAGTATATGAAATACTTTTTTCCAAAAGTTCCATCAATCTTTAGAGCTCTACTGCCCCCTTCACCGGTAAGACGATAGTCAACAGAGTAGTCCATGTCCTCTTCAATCTGTCAGCTAATTATGAACAGAGCTGAACATAATGCAAGAAACATTATTCCAAACATGTTTTATGCCTGAATATGCCATTCGACAAATATACAAATCTGCTCAAATGGTTTTGCCAGTGAGCGAAATCCAGAGGGGGGAAGACAACGTAAACAATGGCACAGATACGTGTCCAAACCATGCAGTGCCATGTTCAACAGCCAGGATTAGGATGAAAAGCACAAGACAAAGAAAGCTGATCAGTCTTGGTTGAAAAGTCATTGTTCCTCTTTCCAACTGCATCCATAGAAGTCAGCAAAAAACCTGAGCTACACATTACGAACAACTGTTGTAGATCCAAATGTGAAGAGAGTGTAACCATGCACCAATTACTGTCATTGGGCGCAATAATACATGTAGCTACAATAATGTTCAAATATCACATTTGAACAAACCTTAGGATAAACCACAAGGTAGGTGCACGACACAATGGGGAGACCTGTAAGACGATGCAGAGGCACGTTGAATATCAGAGATAACGGTTTACCAAAGAAAAACTAAATCGTGGAGAAGGGTAAGGAAAGAGCAAGAGGAGGGAGAAACAGGAGAGGGGAAGAAACAGAAAGCCTCTTCTCTTTCTGACTGGAGGGGCAGAAGGCATGCGGCGCTTGGCAGGACTCCTGCTCCCAACAGCAGCTGCGTCCCCAGCTTTATATCTTAAGGTTGTGCCTCTCCACCCGCCACCCTATCTCCTAGCTCTCATGTTTTCAATCAGAGGGGACCATAAATTATTGTCAGCAGTAATCACAGCTGTCCGCTGAGGCTCCGCCGAGGGGTCCCTGCCTGTCCGGGTGCATCGATTCAGACTTTCCTGGCACCGCTGACAACGGGCAGCAGGCCGGGGCCGGGGCCGAGCCTGCGCGCGGGCCAAGCCAACAACATACATCTCCAAAGAGATGCTGTGTCTCAGAGGGCCCGGGGAGCTAATGAAAATGATTAACCTATCTGCTCGGCACGGCACGACAAGTCCAGGGCTGGCTTTATTACATCAGAACTGGGAACGCTTTCAGAATGAGACATCATTTTGGACACATTTCCTTGAGATTAAAGCTCCTAGAAACCCAAATGAAAATCTGCGGTTGTGTCGAACTCTTGACCCTAAATGGCATGAGACCGTTAGGGGCCCCTACGAGAGTCCCCCGACTAGTAGAGTTCTCCTTCCCAGAGTAATAAGGGCAGACAGAGTGGGGTTTTCCCTTTCCTCTTTCCACAAAACTCATCTGGCCTCTTTGGCTGGCTGCCCGTAATCGTAGCATGGTCTATGTTTTTCACGACAGCGCCGTGATTTCACTGTGAAAACTCCCAGCGTGAGGTGGCACACACACCTCTGGCAACACACTGCTGTCAGAGCAGATCAGCAGAGAGAAGCCTTCCCTTTCAATTAGCCCTCATCTGTCTGAGAGGAGGGCCAGGAGCACTGGAGCACAGGCAACCCGGCCCAGCCCAGCCAAGGAACCGCAAGGAGGAGCAGGTGGGAAGGGGAGAGGAGGGATAGAGAAATAAGCCCCAAAACTCTAGACGGGGGGGGACTGAAATACCCTCCACTGCTGTGTACTAAGTCCCTCTGTACCAGAGAGGCCCTTCGACCGCACGGCACAGTAAACACAATGCAGCTCCATGGAAACGCAGCCGTTTGGCGGTAAAACATGTGATGAGATATGACACCAATGAGGCATTTAATTCCCTCAATGACTGTGTCTCCTCATGCGCTCAGAGCACCGGAGAGAGGGAGAGGAGAGCGTGGCGCAGGGCGTTCCGTTGAAAACACCCATCTCACATGTTACCAATGGAGTGAGACGAAAAAAACCACAATATATATGGCTCTAATCAAGGGGACAAATGAGAGGCTGTTCAGTAAGCTTGTAAAGAGGTGTGTGTGTGTGGGGGGGGGGGGGGGAGGAGGGGGGGGCACAGGGGGAGCACAGGGAATGGGGGAGGGTGGCAGAGCCATGCCCGTAGGTTGTTTATTACAAATGCCACGGCCAGGTGGGATTAGCGGTGCAGCACCCCAGCCAGCTCTCCTTTTCTCAGCGGAAAGAGCCTGAGGTGGAGGATGGTAAACACGGGCAGCTGCAGCAGCGGCAAAACTGTCCCATCAGGCACCGCTGGGGACCTGCAACAGGGAGACGGGCAGACAGGAGGAGGTTTTACAACAACTAGACCAATGACTCTCACAGATGTTCACACTCTGTCACAGCGCAGGGAAGGAGTTCTAAAACGGTATATTGTCGAATGTTGTGCCACGACATGTATTGTACCGCCCATCACAGAATCCTAATTTATCTCACTGATAACAACGTACACAATTCGCACAATTGCACAGAAAATTGCGGTTAAAACCACCTGCACAGAAATTAAGGCATAGGCCTGTGTCTCCACTATTGTGGGGAGGGGGGGGGGGGGGCTCAAGAGAAAAAACAGGCCCACACTCTCAGACTGTAAGGAGTGCTTTGGGTTTTTACTTGGAATCTCAGCGTAATTCAATGCAGCACACTTGTCTCTGTCTCCACACCTCCAGCCCATTCTTCCTGTTCTCCTCCACACTGTTTAGCTCACTGTGGCCAAAAGGACTTGAACAAAACCAGACCATTAAAACTCACAGGGATACTTTGGTATGCTGCTCCAATTAGTTTTCCAAGCCCGTTTTCCCCAGCATAAGAGGAGATGTTCTACTGTAATGAGCTCCGTGTGCTTGGAGCCGCTACAGAGGCCCATTGTACAGTACCAGCCCGGCTTCAGACACCAGCAGGCTGGCACCTGGAGGAAAGATTTCGTCAGACACGTCAGAGATTAGACTGGGATTGGAAAGGTTTGATATTCTGCTGTTGATTTTACATTCAAGAGGAATATATATTGTATATATACAGAGCAAATATTATGAGAGTGAAAGAATTTGCCCATATTTGAGTACAAGGGAACCCAAGAGGGCTATGGGCACAGAGGGGTACCGGTACTCATTATTAGGGAATCTGCCCTCCAGTGGCACAGTGCCGTCCGTGACATCATTCTAGTTACATAATTCCATTGTTGGGGGTCACAACCATATTATTCCAGCTCCATTTCAAAGGATGTCCAGCTCTGCCAAAATCTAACTCCTCTCTCAGACCATGTGCATCCTGTTCAATCCATCCTCCCTCTCCCCCCGACCCCCCACCCCACACCTCTCTCCCTCTTTCCTATCCCTCCTTCCCTTTATCTCTCTCTCTCTCCCACCGTGTCTCACTCTTTGTTCCTCTGCCATTCACAGAGCGGAAATATAGCACTCGAGACTCAATTGATAAACCATTTCATCACTTCCTGCCGATATGGTTCTTCTTTCATTTTTGGAAACTAATGAAAGGATATTGTGTTAGAACAAAACCTTCTTGAGGTAGATCATCTGCAAGGATGTGAAATGTATTTATGTAGAAGCATTTTTTTTTTGGGGGGGGGGGGGGGTTCCGCATGTGCTGTGCAGGTGCCTCATTATGTCATATTAAGTCAACTTATGGTTCTAAGTATAATTGGAAATGTCCTGATGTCAAGTCATCCTAAGACTTCCTTTTTGACAAACCTCATCACAGTGCCAGCTACTATGATGACAAACGCAGATTGGGTCATTACAGTGTTGGATTGTTGTGTCATTCTGGAAGGAGTCAATAGAAAAGTAGAAGAGGAGAGGAAAAACAGAGAGTAGTAGAATAGAGGAGATGAGCTCTCTCTCCCTCTTTCCTCAGTGGGTGTGTGTCTGTGCGTGCGCGCGTGCGTGTGTGTGTGCGTGTGTAGGATGGAGGCCCCATCGGTGAGAGCAGTTGTCAGCGGAGACAAACTGCAGCTCTTGGGAGTGCCCCAGATCTGACAAAATCCTCCCCCTCCATCAGTCACATCATCTGACTCAGTGAAGGAGTCTGTGCCCTGCTATAGGTCACACTAACCACCAGACACAAGCTGTTCTTCTCCAGGTGTTCATTAATGCACTTGTCCTTGATGCCTCCGCCGTACAACAACACAAAGACAACACATCCCCGCCGTGTTCTAATTACACAGAGGAGGACATGCATCATGCAACTCACCGAAATACTTGTAAATGTCAAACACAGGCAGATGCACCATTAGTTGTTGCTGTGTTTTGTTGTTGTTGTTGTTGTCGTTGTTGTTGTGCTTTCTGTCGTTGTTGGCTGGTAGTCTCACGGTTGGACTGGACAGCCTGGAATCCGAAGGTTGCTGGTTTGATCTCCAGTGCTGACGTGAGGGCGTGAGCCCGGATGTGAGCTGGCTGCTGGAGGGTTGCTGGCATAACATCGAAGGTGCCTACCGCATGCCGCTGTGCCCTTGAGCAAGGCACTTCACCTCCAGGGGCGGTGCACTGTGTCTGACCTTCTCTGTGTGTTTGCATGTATGAAAAACATAACTTGTGTGTGTGTGTGTTTGGGGGGCGGGGGGGATGCAAAGAGGTTGATTTCTGTGGCGCAATTAATGTGTTATTGTACATCCCACTCAGGCATCAACACGGTTGAGTTTTGTGCAGCAGCAGAGAGAGAGAGAGAGAGAGGACCAGTACAGATGTGAAGACTGGGGGGGGGGGAGCCTTTCAAGTTTAGGGACATTGGGGACAGCTGATGAGGAGGAGATTGAAATGCTGGAGGAATTCATCAAAACTCCCCCAACCATTAGCATATGGGGCTCATTATCATATGAAACCAATCCTCCGTAACCGGTCCCTGCCTCCAATCCTACAGCCCTTCCCTCTACTCTAACTGTATCACTCTCCTCCACACTCACAGGGCCCTCCGAATGGGATGACCTCCATGCAATAGCACAGCGCCGCTCTCAGAGGCCTGCTTGAATAACTACCCCTACCTCAACAGTTCCTGTTTCCATTAAGCTGTTAAGCTACACAGTTAATTATCCCGGACCAGAGAAGCATGGGCTCTCTGCAGGCTGTGATAACGATATGCTTTGCTGGGCAGGGAATGGAGAGGGCCGGGCCGGGGGTGGGGGTGGGGGGGGCGATGGCTGTGCTTACAGTAATGTCAGGCAATCTTTCAACAACAACAAAAAACAGGGCAGGCAATTAGATGCCCCATTGCAACCAGAGATGACTGGTATTATTGAAGATAGTGGGTAGCTGCTCTAATGGGGGGTGTTTAGAGCTATTATGATAAAGATGACAGTCCGACCTCCCAGACGCAGGTGCTCTTACATGTGTTATCTCGGAGGGCAGGAGCACACAGTACACACTCAGTGAGACACTTACAGAGCCTTGGTTACCCAAGTGTGGAGCTCCTACCAATGACAGACCAAAGCTGTTATTCAAACACATACAAGGTGGAGATTGGGTTGTGATTTTCTCCTAAAAGGAAAAACTCTTCATTGTTATTAGAGGCTGTACAGAAACAAGGGTGGCACGAACGGATGGCAAACTGGAGAGTATGACAGGAAATAAAGTCCATTTAAAGAAACAACATCAACCTGGGTTGCACCAACATGGTTTAAATTAATCCTGGTTTAGGCTTAATCCAGGTTTAGGCTAAATCCAGGTTTAAACTAGTGGTTTAGTTAAACCTAGTTTAAACCAGGATTAAATAAATAAATTCTAGATAGCATTGAGGTATATGCAGGCTCACTAGTCAGCTAATTTATAATAATTTTAATTTTGCCATTTAGCAGACGCTTTTATCCAAAGCGACTTACAATTACGAATTACAGGGACATTCCCCCTGGAGTAATTGAGGGCTTAGTGCCTTACCCAAGGGCACACTAGTAGTGGTGTGGCTTCAGGCGGGATTTGAACTCACAACCTTCCGATCCCAAGTCCAACTCACTATCCACCACTACCCCAGCTATAGCTTTTATTTTGGCATAACCATTTTATATTAAAACAGCTGCTAGCATGCTAACTTCACTAGTAATTCGCTACGACAATGTTACCGAGGTGACTAGTTAACTAGACAAACAAAGCCACGTCACATCATCACATCAGCCAAAGTGGTGATAAATGATTGTTTCCAATCATAGCTAGCTAGCTAACTAGCTGACTTACTTACTTATCAAATGTATCAAGAGACCTCTGCAGCTCATCCAGAATGCTACCGGCCGTCTGGTGTTCAACCTCCCCAAAGGCTCCCCTCTCCTCCGCGCCCATCAGGGGCTCCCCATAGCAGCTCGCATTAGGTTTAAGACCCATGTGCTTGCCTACCCGGCAGCGAAGGGAACTGCCCCTTGCTACATGCAAGCAATGATCAGCCTTTATACACCTGCCCGTTCACTCCTCTCCTTCACCTCCATACACCTGCCCATTCACTCCTCTCCTCCACCTCCATACACCTGCCCGTTCACTCCTCTCCTCCACCTCCATACACCTGCTCGTTCACTCCTCTCCTCCACCTCCATACACCTGCCCGTTCACTCCTCTCCTCCACCTCCATAAACCTACCCGTTCACTCCTCTCCTCCACCTCCATACACCTGCCCGTTCACTCCTCTCCTCCACCTCCATACACCTGCCCGTTCACTCCTCTCCTCCACCTCCATACACCTGCCCGTTCACTCCTCTCCTCCACCTCCATACACCTGCCCGTTCACTCCTCTCCTCCACCTCCATACACCTGCCAGTTCACTCCGCTCCTCCACCTCTGCTGGACGACTGGCACCACCGCCTCTGCGGGGCCGCAGTGATCATGCTGCCCGTGGTTTGGTGTATTGATATTTATTATTAATATTGGTTTGAAGATGGTTCTAAATACTGTACAATCCATGTAAATAGTAGACATGCAGCCCCCCAGAACTGGAGGGCGTTTGAGAGTTCCTCTCACTTCCATGCTTGATAGCTGTTCCAACCTTTCCACTGAGGTATATGACAGTAAACAGTATTTTGTAAAGCTATACCGTTGGGAAAACTCACTATTGAATTATTCGCTTATTATATCACTCTAAAAATGATATCACGATAAAATTATTATTAAAATTAAAATGTTATCAAAATTGGGTTTAATCTGTCTTGAGTTTTCCTGCGAGAAACTCTTTCCTCTATTCCCATCCAGCGAAGATATGCAGCCATATTGTGATATTGAAATAAACCTAACATAAACCTCCTCCAGGGGTGGTTTAAATATAATTGCTAATCCAGGTTTAAAATTACTGGTGCAACAGACTTGATTAAAACAGGTTTAAACCTAAGGTAAAAACCTAAGGTTTATGAGGTTTAAACCTTAAACCTAACAGGATTAGTAGATAAGCCTTGATTTAAACCAGTTTAAAAGTTAAACCACATTGGTGCAACCCAGCCCAAATGTGTGACCAGCCACAAGAGTGTGATGTCCAGTCGCCCCGCTTCCCCTCCGACAGCCACTATGAATCACCACATCTGGCCAGGGGGAAGACTGCCTGTTATGATTTAATGGCTGGGGGAAGCTGTCCATCTGTGAGGTAGCACAATCCCACAAAGACTCTTTTCATGTGGCTACTGTGGAGAACACTGCTCGCGTCTGAATTGTTTCCATTCTCCCCCTTGCCACAGACTCCACCAAACCCCCCCCCCCCCCCCCGCCCCCCCCCGCCCGCCAAGCACCACCCGCCCCCCCACATACACATACACACACCCACCCCCCCAGATCAAAGAGAAATGACCATGAGCTACTCCTGGTCCCCACATACAGTTGCTCAACTCAGCTCCTTTATATCATAATGTTAGCATATGCCATCCACATGGCTGGCATGGAACAAAACGCACACTGTCCACACTGGCTATTGTTTGAAGCACGTTCAAAGGAAGCCAGTGTGGAGGCCGAGTGCAACGTGGAAGCAACCCATTAATGTCTCCAACTCTTTACAGTCATACTGTTGGCCAACTCTCTTGTCCACCCCCACCCCCGTCTCCCCTCACACACACACACACACACACACACACACACACACACACACACACACACACACACACACACACACACTCAAAGCATTGCTATAATGTCTATCATTTGAAATAATGCATTTTTATGCTCTGCATTTCTGTGATTATGTTTCTGTGTTGTGTGTGAATGTGTTCTCCACATGAGGGTCACCGGTAATGTTTTCCATCTCTCAAATGTCCTCCCTGGTGGAGGTTGGACAGCTGTTTGGGAAACAGCAAATCCCACTTAAGTAAATGAAGAAAAGTTACAGTGGAAGGGAAGGGGAAGAAGTGTTTATATGTGGCATGCTGGGTCTAAAATGGCATGCTGCTGCCCACACTGGAACACAGCCATCCACCAATCAGGAGAGATTTGTGAGATTAGATATGGTCCTCAATACAGGAAAGCCGCAAAACCACTATGAGGTTTTTGATATACTGCTGGATTAGCATTCCAGAATAGGCCAGATGCAAACTGTATATATCATTATTTAATAGAAATGAAAGTAAGCTTGCAGAAGAGTTCCAGCGACAGCCAGAGATGCTGGTGGTATGCAATGGACTTCATCTCCATAAAGCTGATGGAAAAGGATCAAGAGAGAGCATACAGCAGAGGAACACAGGTTAAAGAGAGAGACATGACAATGAGAGCTATTTAAGTGTGAGCTCTGAGTCATGTGGAGTCAGCAGTCTTCACTTCACGCGTGTGTGTGCATAGGGTTTGTTTGAATGTGTCAGTGGGCATACTTACTTATGCATGCATGTGTGAGTGCATGTGTGTGTCACATGCTGGACAATCAGACCGCTGTTCTTTTTTTCAAAAGTCAAAGCTAATTATTTCAAAGGATACTGTATGACCGGATCATCCTTTGGTGTAGAGTAAGTCTGCATGTGACTCACATCAACAATGTTGGCCATGGAGGGATATTACAGAGAGAAGAATGTTACCCATTAACCCATCTAAAACGTTCCCTGTAAGAACTGAGAGAAGACTGCTAAAATGGCCGCATTCAGATGACACAAACTTTGTTGAAACCCAACATTAGGGATTTATCCTGATCCCTTCCCTTAGTATGATTCTTCCCCTTTTGGGGGGGGGGGGGGCTGTTCTCTCGCTGACTCATCAACCTGCACTCTTTGATTATCTTTCGTATACTGTTGAAAAGTCTCTCACTGAAGTTCTCCAGCAGCAGCATAGGCAAATGGGCGAGAGGCCCCTCTGAAACACGAGCCAATCAATCAGGCTGGGGTTTGCCCTTCTGGAGCAACCAGCTCAGATCCCATCTCCTCATCAGTCATGTCCTGCTGCCTCTGGTTGTCCTTTCGCCTGTTTTCATACCATTTCTCTCACTCCGCAGCTAACATGATGAGTTATTAGGTTTTCCACCAACTTGATTCCCCCTCGTTGTTTGCACTCTCACTCCCTCTATGAGAGGCCTGTGCTATGAGTTACGATCCCCTTCCTCCGATTTTCCATCTCAATAGCTAGAGAATTAGCTCCAAATGTCTGGCAGGGTGTCAGCAAGCTGGAGAACCTGGAGGGGAAAAGACTTAACTGATTTCAGGGCTTTTGATCTTAATTCTCCTTCAATAGGCCTCTGGCAGTATAATATTCATCAAAAAAAGCTGTCCCGTTAAAACACCTGAGGAGCGGATGGACTAGGAAAACTACATGCAGAGAACCTGTTCTCATTTTAACAGGGAGGGCATAGAAACCCTCCACGTCCTCCAGGGGGGAAGACATAGGGCTACATTCACCCATTTTTCCACTGTGAATCCCTGACAGCTGGTCAGTCTGTGTCTGTGCGTCTGGCCACTACCCAGGCGAGTCATCCTTGTGTTCCTGAATAACCCTGCCCCTCTGGACCTTTCCTCTAACATTGCACCCACCAGAGACAAACACCACCATCTCATCACTCACCAACCAGGATCCTCCATTATGTCCCCCTATCTCTGCCAGTGATTATGCACTCGGCCCCATTCCTCAGCCACAGTCACTGTGCTATGTCACCTCATACATCAGCGACGCCCATGTGCCTCCTGTAGGGTATTCCCCCACTATGCCCCAAGACGCACGCCTGATTGGTAAGTTCAAGTGTGTGCAGGATAAACAGGCAGCAGAGACAGTAAGGCAGAGAGAACAATGCACTACAGTCAGCGACCTCGTGATGTGGATATTCAGATTTATTAGATCCCCTCAGTACTTCAGACTCCAAGCACAGCAGCTAGAAACTTGTGGTATATACTAGGAACTGTGAAGAGCAAAAAATCCAGTCAAATGTAAACAGGTGGTCACCCTTGACAAATCACCCCCAAAGAAATAGTCTGTTTGATAGCGTGGTAAAGAGATTCTATGTAACATGCAAGGACAGCAACATAACAAGATGTACTGATAGGACAACACTGTAAGAAAAGTGGATGACAAATAATCACTTGTGGGAATAAAATGTATGATACCGGCGTTGGAGGGAAAACATTGTCTTCCTGAATGAAACGCCTCATCCACTGTGATAAACAATGAGACAGAAGTCCAACCTTTTCCCTAAAGGGTGATACATATGCCTGGGAGAACCTCATTGTTCACCCTGCTGAATCTCATAAGGTCACCTTTAAGGCTGCCGTACACTGCCAGAACAACGCAGGCTCAGTGTATTCTGAAGGAGTCCTCAGCGTGAGCATACAAGTGTCTGTCTTTGTCAATTAGCCTCTTTGTTAGCTTCCAAACAAACCAACATGTGCATTGTCGTCAGTACTCTGACTGAGGAATGTCGACATTGTTGACATTTCCATAATGGTTTTTGAACAAAGATAGTAGGCTAGTATTTCAAGTTGTCATCTTCCAAAAATGTTTTACTCAAAAGGCTATTGTTAGAGAATGGAGCATACCTCACATGGTGCAAATATTTGAGTCCAGTATTTCCAGTAGGAGAGGTGTGTTTCTCTTACGAGTGCTGATCAGGCCTTCAGCCATAGGCTTGGACAGCAGACAAACAAAGCCTGTGGAGTGAACATAAACTACCAGAGGAATGATGGATGGCCTGTGTGTCAAGAGGAGTGTAGCTGTGTGATTCAGCTGAGGAAAGTTCTCACTGTGTCCAAACACCCTCTGTCTCCTCTGTCTTTCATAACCCATCACACACGTCGCTCCATGGTCAAACTCAAAGATACTGCCCAGATGGTCAGACACATGGTTAACTTGGCTTTCTGGCACATACTGTAGTAGATACTGATGCATGGCACAATGTCAACAGAAATCAGCTCAGAATCTAGAGCTGTATACAGTGTATACAGCAGCAGCAGCTGCATGCTCAGATATCTTAATTCATCCCAGAATCTTTATGACAGGTGTCAGAAAAAAGCATTTCAAAATCAAAGGGCTCTGGGCCGCCTCATGACCAGGACATCACACCGTCAGCCCTCCACCTGTCCTCCAGGAAGGGGGGCCACTCTAACTACGGTCTGATCCCCTGTCAGGAGAGCCACAGACACGTGCCACTCGGTCCCCTCCACCCGCCCGACTCTGCTTCCGACTCCCACGACCGTGCCACGTGCCCGCGGATGACAGAAGCGAAACAAAAGAGAGGGGAAGTGAGTGAATGAGAGAGCGAGCATCTTTCCCAAGAAGGCCCTAAAGGGTTTGGGGCCCTGAAAAACAAGGCTAATTTGAAGGTCGTTTAAAGAGCGTCAGGCTGTGCTGCTCAGGATGGGGGCTGTGAGCGAGCGCAGGGGGGGGCGGCTGGGGCTGCGAGGCGCTGAGGCAGGCGCTCTCCCCGGTGCTCTTCATCAATCTCCCCCGTCCGCCGAGAGCCTCCTCTGACCCACATAGCAGCCTGCGGCAGGGGGGCGCCTTTCTTCCATTATTGATACCACTGAATCACACGACCCCCACTTACCTCAACCAACACAGTAGAGGAGCCACAAAGGTCAAAGAACCACAGGCAGACATTTAGCCTCTCACTCAGTCACAAAGTAGGTGACAAAAGTCGCTCTCTGAGTTCACTATTGTATACAAAACAGTCTCCTGGCTTCATTGGGGAGAAGGCATGCCATACTTTGCTGAGGAAAAACTTTTATGGTTTATACTTGCTGCATTGAAGTTTTAGTAGTTCATTCAAGGTCAGAGAAACAGGGACGTTACAGAGGATGAGAAACTACAGCGAATGAACAATGGCTATTTTTGTCTAGCATTTTCATCAAAGTGCATTGATTGTATATTGATATACAAGAAGCACTTGTGAGTTTTCTCAAAAGAGCCTCTATCAAGGCTCTCGGAAACAGCCTTATTTCCTTGGTAACATCGCCCACAGCCATGCAGCTTGTGAGACATTGGAGGTCCACATCTCAGATGTGGTTATATAAACCGGGTGAGAAACCATCGGGGCTGCAGAAAGCTGGAGAAAATGACACAAATTTGGAAGAGGAGATCTTTACTTTTCACCTGGATAATTCCCACACATTTGCAAAACTGTGGTTAAACAAACAGGTAAAATGTGTCTGCCTCATGGTGTGTTGACGCTGGACCCCTCAGTGGCATTAACACAATAAACTGTGAATTCCTGCTCTCTGAGTGAGCGAATGAGCATCTCTCACATTTTCCTGTGGTTAACACCAGGAGGAGAGAGAGGGAGCAGGCTGTTCACCTGGAGGTCGGACTTACCCTCTGCCTTTTAGAGTTCAGAGGGGAGCCACACCATGCAGACAAACTCATGAGCTGAGCACACTCCTGGAACAGCTTGCCATTCAGTTACTGAACTCTACTGTGTCTGAGCAAAGCTAAGCCTGGGTACACGGCAATCGCTCGCTTTGGAGAGAACTCTCCAAATACACATATCTCTCTGTCACTACGCTGCTAAAACTGCTATTACAAAATAATTTACACACTGTCAGCAAACAAAACATGGTTATTGCTTTACAGTGTCATTGTCTACACAAAGGCAGACAATATCACCTCCAAAGCTCTCCGTAATCTTCGATTTTGACACTGAATGGGAGAGTGAGTGGAGGCTTTAGCTCGGAAACAATGGGATATTTGTTCTCTGCGTACGCCTCAAATTTAGGCCATGGTTTGAGAGGATAAACACCGGTCTAAGCCATTCTAAGACTTGGCCGTAGCTGAGATCATTTCACAGTTGAATGTGAAGCTATTGTAGAACCCAAATGCAGGAATGGAATGATGTTCTGCTGGATGGAAAGGCAGCTTATCTCATCATAGCTATCATGCCATTGCTATGGACAGCGCGGCTGGATTCAAAGCTAGGGGCGCCTGGCTTAAGTATCTGGCTTTGTTTCTTCTTCTTAACTGCTGCATTACTTGCACAAACACTTTGATTAAAGTACAGGGCCACATTATTCACTCTGTGCTTGAATAGCAGGCTTTATCTGAAGTGCAGCAGCTGTGAAGACATTAGCATACGTGCTATGAGTCAGAATAAGACACCTTTGTTGGAGTGTTAAACCACTTATGCAATTTTACAGCCAAGAATGTGCTCCAGCTTCCCAAAATTTGGTTTCAGTTCATTACAAATAAGATGGAGATATACTCAGAGCACAGAATTTGAAGAAGCACACAATATCAGAAAGTTGGAACTCCGTCCTCTTCCTTTGGCAAGCAGTGCTATGTTGTTCATCTTGAACAGCAAATTGTATAAAACAAACACAAAAGCACAACACAGAATCTAATTTATGTTAAATCATAAACTACCATCTTTTATTTTGAATGTGAATTAAATGTGTACGACGTTGTAGTTAAAGTTCTGCGCGTGAGCATATCTGAAGTCATGTGATTAGGGAAACCTTAGAAAACAGTTTTTGCGGGTTGAGCCAGGGGAAGATATGTTATGATGTGAAGTGCTGAGGAATGAGTGTTTGTGGGTAAACTAACACAGGAAGTGGAGACAGCTGTTTGACTGAGAAAGACTTACTAGCTTGTGATTCAGACAAATAATCATGAATTAACCATGTAAACATGAGTATGACATGATAAGTCCCTCTCATAAAAACGTACAAGCCATTCCTAAAACATGCCAATTAAAACAGTTTAATATTATTGTCAGGATTATATTGTGATCTCTTGTAACTTCACCTCATATGCTAGACACATGTATGAACAGGACACATGTATGAGCAGGATGATTCCTTGGATCAAAGTCATGGTGAGATGATGAGATGCATGGCTAGCTCCAGTTTTAGACGCTATGTCTTAGAGGTTATGTTCTGATCTCGACTCCCATGTAAACATATTGACCAGTAGGAACTCCTTATGAGCTTTCTGCAAAGCACCTTAAATGTTGATGGGCTTCAAACTGCCTTGTACATTATTCAAATAAACAAGGCAAATTGTACTTTGACTCTTCTTATATAACAGATGTTAGTAACAGGTTAGTCATGCCATGCAAGAGCCACGAAACTATTACACTGCAACATCGCTGGGTATATAAAAAACTAATTATTCTCCTTGATGAGATGTAGATGGGTTCAAAGCTGTAAATGATGCATGGCAATTACATTAATTAAAGAATAAAGCTCTTGATGGTGTGTAAATATGTTACATTTCATCTTTGAGTCAGACCAATAAAGAGAATGTTGTTGTCAAAGCTGTTTCAGAGAGGTGACTCATACTGTCAGCCTACAGGGAGATTAGAGTGCTGTTCTACCCATACCGAGCACAGTGATGTTCTGTGGTTTGTCACCCTGGTGTCTGTATGGTAAGACAAGTTCACCACACCAGGTGAGGGGTGACATGGGGCAGGCAGCGGGTCATGATCACAAACACAGAGGTGCTGCCTCCACAGTGCAGCTCAGGGGAAATCACCAGAAGTCCCTGTTTTTCCACTCTTTTATTCTCCACAGAGACACATGGTTCTCCATGTCACTGGTAATCTCTCCTTGAGTCACCAGTGTAGTTATTTTTCAAAGAATGTGCTTCTGCTTTTCTGCAATCACCATGTTAAAGACTACCTATGTGGTACTTCGATTGACACCTTTAACCACAGGCTGGGGGGGGTTTCCGTTTTTATTTGCAGCTGGAGGACATGCAAGAGAAGTTGACATGGGTTGCCATAAGCCCCTTGAACTGTGAACAGGAAGAGCAAGTGCTAAAGTGCCTGCGGGGAGATTGTCATGGCAGAGTGTCTAAGAGAGTGTCTAAAAAGTGTCTAAAAAGATGAGGACGGTGTAAACACTAGCAGAGAAAAAACAGGGAGGTTAGGAGAGAGAACTTGGTATTTGAAAGAAGTTAATAATGTTCTCAATGCAAAAAAGCTACAATTATTATTATTATTATTAATAATAATAATAATAATAATAATAACGTGATGAACTCTTGGACAGACGTATCGAGGCCTGGGGTCTCAGACATCACAGCAGCTCATTCTCACACAAGAGAGATCTGGAAGCCCAGATACACTCACTGCACACTCCCTGCATCAGCTTTGCAATGAAGAGGTGTCTTATGTAAGCTAATAGTGGGTTTGGAGGTGAAGGACAGAGGGATTGGGAGAGCTTGAATGGGGTTTGGCTGTGGGAAGAGACTCTGAGCACACACACACACACACACACACACACACACACACACACACACACACACACAGTATGAGAGGTCTGTGTGCCGTTGCTCCACTCTTCTGTCACTGGGTGCCTGCTGTGAAAACAACATCCCCTCCCATCCCTCCCTCCCTCCTCCTCTCTCTCTCCACTGGATACCAGCCTGACATACCAGACCTTGTTCGTTAGCGCATATTTTTACCCGCCGTTACTAAATTAGGAAGCCAGAGAGAGCAAACGGAGGGTGGCTGCCAAGACAGAAGAAGAAGGGGCTGCTCAGGCCTGGGTTTGCAGAGGGCCTGTGCCAGCCCTGCCAGGTTCATTAAGAGCCACTTGGGTTTCAGAAATAGAAACCCAACAGGGACCGAGGCCAAGCAGGACCCACGATCCCCCGGCCAAAAACTCACGGGACAAACAAACAAATAAACTGGTTTTCTCATGCACTGCCAGAATCAACCGGCAGCAGCCACCCTGAGGAGCTATAATAAGTTATCTTGGGCAGTCCTGCAAACAAGGTGTGCGCCGCCGCAAAGTTTAAAACTGGTGACAGCGCACACACTGCCAACCTGAGACAGAATAAATTAACACAAAGATTCCCCTCCAGAGACCAATTCCTTAAAGCAGCCACAGAGACATAACTTCTTGTTTGCTTGGCATGGACTTAGGGCACTGATGTGAAAATGGATATTTATAAAAGGAAATTTACATTTCCTCATCTCTAAGTTGGCATATAGCTGCTACTCATCATGTCTGCTGTCGAAGTATGGAGGAGGAAGAGGTGGAGGGACTTCTACATGTTGACCTAAAGAGATTAGTATGCCCTATGCCGTGCTGAAGCAGTATGAAGAGGTAGGACACACTTCGGTTATTTGGTGCCTTGTCTCACCGGGTCCATGGGACATGGTCAGACGAGAAGATGACACACTCCTCTGTAAACTGACGCTATGCTAGGTCGCCAGCAGCTCCAGTTCCACAGCTCCACTGTGAAGGAGAGAATATGTGTATAGCATGACATGTCATGTACTGTAGCAATATTGGTAGAGGTTTGAAAATGTGTGTCCACAGCTAAAGGCCTGAAACCACAAAATGAAAATGACCACAGGACCAGTACTAAAGCAGTAGTGTATCTGATGTCTCTATGTGACCAGCAGATCATGCCACTCTACACAATAATGTTCATTATCAAGGCATACTGTACTCCAGGAGGCCACAGTCAAAGTGATGTCTTGTATTTTACTGACATCTACTGGACTACTAGGAGACTTCACTTCTGCAGCTATCTAGTGCTACAGCCCCACGGGAGAATTGTTAGATATAATAAATGGAGCTACATACTGTACAGTCAAGGCCAGGGAGCACAATAATGTATTACTATTCCAGAATATATGGAAATACATTACAGTCAACAACCAACTCACCAATTGCATGTTTCTTTAACTTGGAACAACACTTGACACAGTGACATTTCTGGGTTAAATCACCGATGACTAAGTGCCGGCTGTTAGACAGCATTACAATAATCTCATCTTCCAATTAAGTAACAGTTTCAGCAAAAGCAAGGTATTCGGCACAGCCTTTAGAGAAGGAGAACTACACAGACCCAAAGCCACGTGGAACGATGATGGATAGGGATTCCTCTAACTGGATTTCCACTTGGCTGGAGCAAGCTTTTATTAAATGTCTCAATTGGAAAATGATTACCCCTTCCCATGTGGGACCAAAGCAAGGTGGTCTGTATATCCTCACACTCCAGAACAATTGACTATAAACCAATAAACCCATAAAAATCAGTCACATTAGAAACTAATGGAGCAGCCAGCAGAGCAATTTCCCCCATCTCTAGTGCCCTTCAATGATCCTATACCAAACAAGGGATTTTATGAGCTGTTGAATCAAACAATAATTGTATTTATTGCTGCAATTACAGACCTATAGGCCTAGGCTATACACTCGCCTACACCCAAAAAAGGATGGGGTTGGATATCCCTTTGGGAAAACTCCATGATAGACCCCTTCCATGTTGTTGTTGTTGTTGTTGTTGTTGTTGTTGTTGTTGTTGTTGTTTTTGTTTTTTTACTTAAAAGTGTACAGAACCGTGTTAACAACTTGTGAGCTTAGAATTATAAGGTTCTATCTCCGTTTAGGGTGGTTCAGAGATATTGAGCGTCAAAGTTTTTACATTCCATTATGTTCTGTGAGATGGAACATTTGTATTTTATGAATTACTAACTCAAAAATGTAAACATTTTAAAAATAACACCACACAGGCATTAATACACACCTAATGGATCAGATTATGTAAAAAAAACTCAATTTTGACAAAAATGGAGATAGAACCTTATAATTCTAACGTCACGAACTACATTGGGTCAGGGTGCTGCAGAACATAGTGGATATTGAATGGAGCATTTCCTTCTCTCCACTGGCGAAGATCACGTGACATACTTTGCCAGGAAGTTTGGTTTTCCTATGTTGACGTATTCATGCTGTATGACTGTTTACAACGCATGTACCGGTACTTGTTTGCAGGGAAAAAACTCAAACCGAGAGCTTTTACTCTGAAGTGGTGTCATGGCTGCATTGTAAATAATGACCGGTTTTATTCGCACGCTAATAGTAAACCGTCGCTGAGAGCAGCAGCGTTGGCGTATCCACGACTACAAAGGGAAGAAAGGGTCAAAGAAACAAACGATGATTCTTCGACAGCGAACTTTTAATACCAAAACATGAGTCACGATCTGTCAATTCCAAACGCTCGCTCCAAACCAGGACGTTGGTCAATTGATGCAGGAGAATCGTAAGTGTGTAATTATTATGACAGCTATCACTGTTGTTTGACAAAACATCTGAAACAATTCAAACGTTAGCAAGAGATGTTTTAGATATCGCATTTATTATGAAATAATATTGTGAAATAGGTTGTGGTGATGATGGTTTTGATGGTTAATCCATGCAGATTTACTGAAAGCATCAGAAGCAGCAATGGGAGCCCAACTGAATCCATGGATCGAGGGTTGGGGACTGTGTCTGGCAGAGGAACTGATCACATGGGGAGATCTATGGTCATATTAGGTCCAGAGGACAAACTCACCCTGTATGACACCAGAGCCCAGGAGCTTGCAGACAGCCAACAGGTATCTCAATATTTGCAGCATTTTTTTCATTCCGACACCTGCATTCAATGTGATGAGGTTGAGATACACTTTTGTTTTGTGACACATTCTAATGCTTTGGTCCTGATATCGCGATCCAATTTAATGATCGGACTTTTCTTTCGAAAAATGTGAATACAAATCAATGACACGTCGCTAGTCAACTAAAGCCTGTTACACACATAAAGATAATCTGCCCGATTTTGGCCCGATTTCCCCCCTTCCGACCAAGGACAGCAAACGCCCGATTATCGGATGGCTCTTTTATGTGTGTACCAGGCTTAACACAGTTTTGTTTTGTGAACATGCTAACAAGTAGTGTTATAGTTAACTCGGTAGCAGTGGGGATTACTCACCGAATCCATTTCGTTGCAGTATTTTGACTTGACTAGCGAGTTTGTGTTGTGATTGAAACGTAGTTCCGTGTTTCAAAAGAAAAGTCCGAACATTTTGATTGGTTGCCGACATGCGGACCATCAGACTGTGTCACATTTTTCATCAATGCATTTTTGTCTCGACAGTTTGATGCTTGTATCCAAGACCTTGTGCGCTGTGTGGCCCTGACAAGACTAGTTTATGGAGAAGATGGACACCTGAAACTAGCTGAAGCTCATGCCAGATTGGCTAAAGCCTACTTGCAGTTTAAAGGTAATGTTTGTTCAGAATTGCAGTGCACATTTTACTGTATAAGGAGGACTAATCCAAGTTGCTCTGTGCATGTGAAAATAGAGGTGACAAATCGCCACCTTCTTAAAATAATGGCTCACGTCATGTTTTTAAAAAAAATGCGGAAAAACTGAATAAACTGAACCAAATCTAGAATATGATATTTAGGCAAAAAATAATTTTTCTCAAAAGTGACATAAGCCATTATTTTAAGAAGGTGACGAAATGTTGTTTATTGCAAAGAACAGATGGCTTTTGATTTACAGATAGTAGGCTACAGACTAGTTGACGGTTTATTACTGCTTATAAATCCTTTACACATGGGGCCGGTTTTCACAGACAAGGCTTACGTCCTGGACTAAATCACATTTACAATGGAACATCTCCATTGAAGATGAATTTTAGTCTAGTATTAGGCTTAAGCGGCTTGTCTGTAAAACCTGCCCACTGTATTTTAATCTAGTAGTCAAGTGTTACATCCTTTCATTATCAATTCATTATTTCTCACTAATCTAATATTAATATCTAAAAGGCCAACATTTCAAAAGTAAATAGATCAAACACTGTCATCACACTGATTCAAGTGTTCTCCACCGGTCCCACAGGCTGGGCAGCACAGGCCCAGGACCACTCAACCAGAGCCAAAGAGCTGCTTCCCCTCTGCTCCCCTAGCTTCACCAGCAGGGAGGAGAGACTGCAGGTCCTCACCTGTCTCCTCAGCACATACCAAACACTAGGGGGCGCCACGCTGCTGCTGGACAAATATCCTTTCCCCACAGTACATTCGATCTGTGTGTGTATGTGTATGTGTGTCAATATAGAGTGAATTTGAATTAGGATGTAATGTGTAGATTGAGCTGCGTTCATGTCAACAATAGGAAACTCCTTAACCATCCCAACTCTTGAAGAAGCAGAGTCTCATAATCTGAAGGCAGAGAGAATTGTGGGGGAGCTTCATCAGCTAGGAGGCATGAGTCAGGAGGAGAAACTGAGGACTGAATTTGAAATATCCACTTCCCTGTACAGGTACGAGACAAAGAAAAACTGAAATGGTCAACACTTGTGTGCCTTAAGAGATTTGTGTCAACTAATTATTTTATTAACTGTTTATCTGACCAAGAATATATCACCAGCGTAGTCAATACGAGTTCCACAGTGATTCCACAGAGCACTTTGGTATTTACTGCACTCCTAGCTGGGAATCACATGCGTTGCTCTATTTATTTCCTCTGACTCCTGCAGTATCATGTTCAGGTTGAAGGACCAAATATCTTGGCAATGTTCAGATCAAGTCTTAATGGAGATTCAGATAAGAATATTGTATTTATTATTTACTTTGGTTTTCAGTAGTCAACAAATACTTTGCCACCAACAAGCCCAATACTGACAATCGTCTATAGTACTATTGATCTGAATGGATCCTCCTCCGTGATAGGCGGTTATGAAATCCGCCACAAGATGGAGACATTGTCAAATAAATCAACATTGAGATAACTGTTATGGTTCAGTCATTTTTAGACAACCCTCTCAGTCACTTCTGGTCTGGTGGAGGGCAGTGATGTAATTGAATGTCTCTGAATGATCCTCAACCCCTCGTGTCACATTAGAAGTGCCGTAACTTCCCAAAGGGTGACCATGTGAGACGTACTGTGAGAGTCCAGCGGTTCACAGAGGCCTGTCAAGTCAAAAGGCCCAGGGTGTGGGGGGTTGTGGGGGGTTGTGTGCGCAGCTGCAGACCATCTTGTGGGTGGGGTTGCTGCACGTCCCACTCGTTCTGTGTCTGCTGGAGCAGAGGCATGGAGGACAAGGAACGCCCAGCCCCTTCATAAATATTTGATGAATCTCCTCATTATAGTATAGTATATACTTTGTACTGACCGGAGTCAATTCTAGTGCACTGAGGAAGCTTTTTTTTCTCACATTTCTACAAAAGGAAACATTGATCCTTCTGTTGACTCTGTAAACCACATTCATTGATGCCTCCACTCTTATACCGTAGTAGATATGTTTGTACTATGTTATTGATTGGGGTTGGGAGATCACAAGGGAGGCACTGACTCAGGGAGAGATAAAAATGTTGAGGGATAATTTGGGCAGTATTTACAGCAAACACAAACTCCGCTGAGACATCTGATAGTCTGGTTGGGGAGTATTTGTCCAACAAATGTCAATTGTGGGATCAATGAGTAATTATTATTTGCTGTACCACTTAACTGGGAACCAAGACCTGGTCATCCTTTATGATACCCCAAGGCATACAGTAGGTCAATCAAATAGTTGAATGTGCTGTGCACAGGTTAGAATATCAGTTGAATTTGAGAAACAAAAAATGTTGTTTAACTTGCTTTAGCTGAGGTAAATGGAATTTGGATGATGTCATACTTAGGTTGTTTTATCACTGCCAGTTTGTTTACTTGATTTGTGTAATTGAAAAAATGTGCAAACGCTGGCTAGTGTGTAAGCTTGCTAAATCTCTTTTGTTGAAGGATGACTCTGAATTTGGCCCGCCTCTATAGCCCTCTCAGTCAACAGTGTGTTGACCAGTGTGAATGTCACCACCAAAGCCTGGAACAATGAACTAAGCTCAGCAGAGTTTCAGGTCCAGATCTGTTGAACACATTCTACAGTTACAGTATACACAAGGTGTAAGTCATTCATACCATCTTCTCATAATAACGAGTTATTATCCTAGACAGTATCACATTCACTACCTCATGTGTCTTTTGTCTTATTTCATATCTCTGTGTGATGTAATAGTGAATTACCTGAAGCTGCCTGAGGCTGCAAAGGAAATGACAATGAACTATGTGTGTTGTGTTGCTATGGGGGCACCAGCAGCCTAACACAGCACCACAGGAGACACCTGCAGCATTGATGTTGTTATATTTCCATCTCAATATTCCTTTTGTTGGCTTTCCTTTGCTGTGTTGTTTTCCTAGTATAAAGTCCAATCTTGCAGAGCCTACATTTACATCAATATCGGTCTGGTTAGGATTTCTAAACATGGGGACACACGCGGGCTGCTTAGCAATTCATGTATGTATACAACCCGAATTCTATTATTTCTCCACTCTATGGACATGAAATCAGATGCCAGCTGCTGACTGCATACAGTATGTCCCCCCTCTGCCAGGAAGCCTGTAGGGAATGCTGGTGAATAGAAGGATACAGTGGCATTGTACAGGACCCAGGTCTGTACCATGATGCTGATCCAGATCCAGATGCAGTTAGGCAGGCAAGTAGGCAAGTAGGCAGTCCCCTGGGTGCACACAGTGCTGCTCCTCCAGCCATTCCAGCTTCCCTACAAGGCTGTGTGCCTTTCTCTGCTGGAATGTCTGCTGCTCAAGCCCAGAGGTGGAGCCGGCCCAGCTCACATCAAGGCACGCATGTATGGATAATAATCTGGCATCCATGGGAAAACTCGATCCACTCATCCATGGGGGAGAGATGATTGTACTGCTACTCCACCACCACTACTGACATATTTCTGATATTACTGATCTCATTCTGGAATTCAGCTTTTGTTGTCATTTCACACCGGTATGGAGTCAGTTATTTGAATTGACGATTTTCTCCCCCAAACTCCCCAAACAACCTATTTCAGTGTGAAATGTGCAAGTGGGTTGCTTTGTGAAGGGGTGTTTTTCTTGCCGCAGTGACTACTGTACTGTATGTATTGACGTGAGCAGGACGTCCTCTGAGAGAGGCTACTGGATTGAATTGAGACTCCATTAGTGTCTGAATCCTGCAGGGAGCTGATGCTGTTAGCAGAGCAGATTGATGGAGCCAGTCTCTCCCTGTGTGGAGGACGCAAACCGAGGAAGGGTGGGCGGAGGTAGAAATCGGAGGATGGGTTCTCCCTCCGCCAGCCTCCACTGATGTAGACGTCCTCTCTCTAAAGGACCCTACCATGATGAGGGCGTGGAGAGATTTGTACGGGGATCTAGAGCTGCAGTCTTGTACTTGGAGTGGCACGCTATTAACCACTTACCGTACAGTAGTATGTGCTGTCTGTAACACATCAACAACACACCTTTAGACGGAAGCAGTTCAACCCATAGAGGATATATCGTTTCACCAATGTTATGAAATATAGATAAGCACACTCCGATGCTGATTATTTATTTAACGAACGTTTCGGCAGCAAGCTGCCTTCTTCAGGGTTTACATTTTAACCAATGTCATGACATAACATTATTTATTTTCTCTTCTACGGTACGTGTACGGTACGTGTTCGATTCCTAACGAGCGCAGCTGGACAAAAGGACAACCCTAATTTAGACATCCTGGGTCTGCGGACTCTTGTTGTAGCTGCTCAGCGAGGTCCAGGACATGTTTGGCAGTGTCAGAGGAACCTTTATTTATAATGGGGTCTTTAACAGCTACACACTTCGTTCTCTTTATCCGTCAACTTAGAGGTGAGCATGAGAGACCTCTGAGAGCTCCGTAGCCAGAGATGGTAAACAGAGCTTTTGTGTCAGAATTCCCTATTATAGCCTTCACTGCACCAGACCTCAGAGGCAACAGCCAGCCAGACCCAGCTCAGCGCTCCTCTTTAGGCCCCACGCTTGGCCAAACATCAGGCAGCGGCTCCAACACTCTGGGCCAAGCTCTCAACAATACACACAGGAAGAGCCGGGCTGCTAATGCTATGCTGCACTCTCTCTCCCTTTTTCTCTCTCTCTCTCTCTCTCTCCCTCTCTCCCTCCCTCTCTCTCCCTCTCTCTCACTCTCTCCCTCCCTCCCTCCCTCTTTCTCTCTCTCTCTCTCTCCCCCTCTCCCTCCCTCTCTCTCCCTCTCCCTCCCTCCCTCCCTCTCTCTCTCTCTCTCTCTCCCACTCCCTCTCTCTCTCTTTCCCCTTCTCTGTCCTGCAGGGCGTATCAGCGGCAGGGAAAGTCAGAGAAGGCTCTGGGACAGTGTGAGAGGTCTCTGGAGCTTCTGGAGGGCCAGGACAGGCCAGGTGAAGCCTGCTCTGTCTACAAGGACATGGCTGCTATCGAACAGGCCCAAGGAAGGCTGGACAGAGCCATAGAGCACCTCTCCAAGGCAAGCTGAACCTATGTCCCCAAACAAAACCTGGGAAAGAACAGCAACACTTTCACTGTGACAAACACACTGACTATGATAAACGACGAGCTGAGAGAAGGGCTATTGGAGGGCACTTTTCGAGCCCTGTTGTTAAGGTTATGTCTCGTCCCCCCCCAGGCCCTTACAGGGCGATATGTGATATGTGGCTTATTTCATGCGGGTGTTTTCCTCGTAGGCTCATGCCATTGCTCTGAGTCAGAGCCCGGGGGGCCTGGATGGGGCTCACATCGCCCACAGCCTGGCCCTGGCCTTCTCCACGGTAGCAGAGCCCCACCACAATGGTGAGTCTATTCACACAGCCCCGCACAATGGGGGTGGGGGCGCCGCTCTGGAGGAGGGGGTGTGTTGTGGGAAACGAATCCTCTAACTGTCTCTCTGTGTGTCAAGCTCTTGTTTTCACATGTTGGAAGACAGGCTTATACAGTAATAACATTGTAAAACGTTCAAGTTTGAGTCAGCTTTGAAGTTCGCCCCCATCGTAACTTTGTGAATGGGGCTTCCTGGTAGCAGGAAGCGACAGCTGAATACTATGAATACTGGTATGATAAGTGTTTAATACGATCCGCCCGTGTTTTATTAGATTCAGCGGCACATTACTTTGAGGAGAGTCTGAGTGCATACAGGAGCTCGGCGGGCCCACAGGACGCTGCCACTCTCACTGTTCAGGATGACTACTGTCGCTTTCTTCTCCTCATCAAGCAGCAAGAGGTGAGACACTCACTCACGCACGCACGCACGCACACACCACCTCCACCACCACCCCCAGTCAAACTAACATCTAACAGCCTGTCCTCCAGGTGTTTACATGATCAGACAACTGTTCTGTTGCTTTAACAGTGTTAACAGTGTTCTCACAGGAGTTTCAACAGCAGGACTCTCAAGCCACAGAGGAAATGGGCCTTCTTATTGTGTTCACCTGACACCGAGGCACTGACCAGCACATAACATTAGGTGACAGGTGTTACATTGGACAGTCTCATTGGACTCTGTGTGTGTGTGTGTGTGTGTGTGTGTGTGTGTGTGTGTGTGTGTGTGTGTGTGTGTGTGTGCCTGCCTGCCTGCCTGCCTGCGTGTGCGTGTGCGTGTGCATGTGTGTGTGTGTGTGTGTGTGTGTGTGTGTGTGTGTGAGACGTTCCAGAGGTGTGTAGAGATCCAGAGGGAGTCCCTGCCTCTGAAGAAGGAGATGTTTGGTGAGCTCAGTCCGGAGGTGGCTGACACTCTGCACCTGATTGGAGGGGTGGAGATGACCCAGGGCCAGGTGAAACAGGCCTACAGGACCATGAGGAAGGTAATTCTTGGTCAAGTAGACCCAGGGGTAATACAAGGTGTACAGTATAATGTGTTCACTGGTTGTCTTTGAAATACTTGTCCAACACAGCCTCAACCCCTTTTCAGGATCTCTGGGCATTAGTTAAAGTTCACATTGGAAAGATTTTTTGTTCAAAAGAAAATATTGAAAAAAGATCTGCTCTAATGCTGTTAGTCTGACTTTGGCTGTAGTTTGGAATAGGGATGGAGTCGGCTGGTGAACTATATTTTTCTGTGTGGAAAAGAACACGTATTTTGTGTTTACGTGACAGTTACGGGCTGGTTCTCACCCACATGCACTCTATATCAACCCGTCTTAATGCCAAGTTATTTTAGAGAGGGCTCTGCTAAAGGTCAGGAGTCACGGGGTGTGGCCCCTTCTTAACATTTGTATCCAGTGAGAATGTGGGTGAAGCCTCCCCACATTTACACTCACAAAGAGTCTCTGTCAGATAGATAGAGCAGCTATTTCTACCATGGTCTCTCAGGCTCCGAGCCTTCAGAGTAACATGCTAATCTTGGCACAGTGCAGTGTGCAGAGGCACTCTCCCTGGTGTAAAATGTCACACAGAATGACTTTGTGCTTTCTCTTTTTAGACGTAGACAGACAGATGGTTCCCAGAAGTTTGCTGGGAGAGTTGAACTTTGGTGACTGCTGTCAATCACAGGGACACCGACCCCAATTATACTGGCATGCCATTACGTCCTTCGAAGGGAAAAGCTAAACTCCTAAGTTTGGCCCTGTATGTATGCATGGAATGTAAGACACAATTAGACACCCACTTAGCAAACCTGTGGGCACTATAGGGCATTCAAATTCCTTGTCAACACGAATATTGCTTTAATCCAATTCGTTTGTCATAGAAGACACCCTTAAGTGAACCCGTATGCTCATTAATATTATATGATACGTATGAGTCATATTCCCTATTTGCCTTCTGATCTCAGTCACTCAATCTATGAAAACACACTGAAATAGCACAGCCAAGGGGGATTTCTAAGCACTGATATAACCATGTCTGGAAGTTAAGGAGCCTCGTTGCTATGTTGCTTTGTTATTGTATCTATGTGCAGAGGTGGTCCAAGTATCCCAGTGTGAATCAGAGCTGCCACACTCTGCTTCTCGCCAGGCAAGTAACCTTTTTGAATTACCCCTGACAGATAACGCTCTGTGATATCATGTTCTTTCTCCCGCAATCACGGCAACAGCTGCTCATAGAGCAATGATGCACAATTTAGAAATCTGGACCCAAGCCAAGAGGATTATGTCAGGGGAAGAAAATAAGGAGTTGGTTATTTAGAGTTAGAGATATTCTCTTTTACCGTTTTGTTTTATACATTATGGGGGCTGTGAAGGAAGCCAGCCTCGCTCTGACATGGCATCCACAAGTCGATGTGAAAGGAAAACAATGGCACACACACTTTGACATTTTCCCCCATCTTCCTGTTGAGAAAGATCTTCCATTACATCAACCTTTGCAGCAGTGAAAACATCCATCAGGCCAATTGGCTCTCTGCCAAGCTTTCAACAAGTCCTTTACTCTCCCTTGCCAATAAGGAAACGTTGAGCACTATT
This sequence comes from Nansenia antarctica, assembly GCF_963989245.1. Classification (NCBI taxonomy): domain Eukaryota; kingdom Metazoa; phylum Chordata; class Actinopteri; order Argentiniformes; family Microstomatidae; genus Nansenia; species Nansenia antarctica. The sequence continues at coordinate 18,720,759 of NC_137679.1, read as the reverse complement.
TTTCCTTGGTTTCAGAGAGTTCTGTAGTTCTCTTGGCATCCTGTCATTTCTGGGGGTTGTGGAAACATTGGATAATCTTTGTCACTGTTGTCACTGTTACATCACTGGTGTGTTTGTGTGGGAAAGAGTCATAGAGCAATAGAACGAGAGAGAAGGAAAAATCGGCGTATGGATTTCATCTCTAGGACACAGATGTTTCATGTTCACCATGGTTACAGTAAATATAGCAAATAAACTCGGACATCAAACACTATATCTAAAAAGTCATGTCAGCTAATTTGTCCATTGATTTAGATCAAATACTTATTGGATGGGAAATGGGTGCTACTTGAGTTAACCCCGTAAAGTAGAACAGAAGCCAGGGTTGTTGTTGGTGTGTATCCCTAGAAATACACTGTCCTATGATGGTCAGTGGTCAGGCTGTTCTCAGGTATCAGCACTGCTGTTATCTGAACCCTAGTAACAGAAGGGGTTTATTTATGGGTGTGAAGAGCTCTATTCATAGGTAGCTGGGAAGTGTTTTGATATGATATGAGTGTTCTGCTTTCATATCAAACAATCCATTGGCTTCCAATGCCAAGAGTCTTACACTTTGCTTTGAAGGGTAATATGCTGTATATTTAGTATCTAACATTGCATACCCTTCTGTCACTTCTGAACCTCCTCTTCCCCTTTCAATATGTATATCAACATCTCTATGACGTTCTTAGTGTTTGCAGATTCAAAGCATCCTGTACGGTCCTCACCATAAGAAGACCAAAGCTACACAGAAAACAGTGGACATGCTGGCCCAGTAAGTGTTTGGGGGTATTTAGTGAGAAATAGGAATGTGGTGACGTAGCGTTGTAGTTAAGGGTGTTTCCTGTGAAATGCATTACACTCACATTATCATGTGTATTTCTCCAGGGCGCCAGAGGTTGCTGGGAGACAGAAGAGGGAAGGCAGTCTGAACACAAGGCCTCCTTTCTGTGCAGTTATACCTTCCTATAGCAAAGCAAGCACCAATGCGAATATGTCTGACTCTTAACATGCCATCAGAGTTCAACTGGATGAATGTGCCCTGGCTCAATAAGAACATGACTTCTTCTTTGTCGCCAGAAGAAATGAGATGATTTGGAAGTAGACCAAGTAAGACCACTGACAATCTGTTCTGGTTTATTGTCCATTCTTTGAGGAATTAGTGTCAGGCTGTTGGCAAGACTACACAGCCAGCACTGCTCAGAATGAAGGGAACAGAGGATTCTAGAGAACAGAGAAATTGACTCACTTTCCCCTTACAGTACGTATGTTTTAAAATTCCTGAAGAATATGGTATGTTATTGTGTTATTGTTTGTTATTCTTAGATTTTTGTTGTGAGATTTTGTCAAATAAATGACTCAAGGCTCTGTTAAGGAAGACTCAAACTCATTAAAACACTCAAAGTTGTTATTTAATTGTTTTTGCGATATGAAGACAGTGTCCAAACAATGGCTGAAGCTATAAAACAATCTTTTACAAAAGAAAAATAAGTAATGCATGCAGCACTGTCTTTCAGAAATTGAATTAAAGGATTGCTCCTTGAGTTGTGAGTTTAGCACAGTCCTTTATAAACATCAATATTGAGGCATAATTACATTTCTGCACCATAATGTGGACTGCGCCAGGTGTGTGTTAGAAATGGATAGTTTGGTTTTGTTAACAGACAATAGTTGGTATCAAAAAGGATTGTCTTTCCGAAACAACAGGAGACAGTGATGCCACCATATACAGAATGTTTATAAAAACCTTTAAATGACATGATGTAGTCTGTTTAAGGACATGTACTGTGAAAGGCAAAACTTGTTTTCTTATGTATCTGGGCACTTAATTCAACAAACCAGTTTCAGTTATAACATCTAAAGTGCTACAATATAACTTTTCTCATTTGCATTCAGATGTGATCACAATAACATTTGTAAAACTGTTCCATGAAAGAAACGACACAGAGTAAAGCATAATGTGAAAGGTCTGTGTTACATTAGGTCCTTCTGTGCTGTTGCATTTGAGAAGTCTAAAGCAGCTTACAGAACGCATTGGCTTGTGTCGTGAAGCTGTATTGAGGCGCTTCCGCTTCTACTCACAGTAAACACAAACACACAGGCAGTGCTACTAAGCTGGTGCTCTGATCCTAAAATAGCCACGGTGGTTATGAACACACACTCACTCACCTCTGAGCCAAGGTCAATCCTGTCTGAGCAACACTGGTCACAAACACAAAATGGCTAAAGCTAAAGGAATTCAAATGCACTGTATTACTGACAATAGATGCACAGGTTCACCTTGGGCACTCAGATCTGATTCTTTCTCACTCTCACCAACTCTCTGTATCTCTGTTCTACTCTCAAATTCAATCTACAACCTTCTTTTCAGTCTCTGTCTATCATCATATCACTGCCTCTACAAGCAGAGAAAAACATTTTTGGAAGATGGTCGGATTAATTGTTGCCCCTCTTAAACCATTTAGATAACTGTGAGGGAACTACAATGTTAAACTATACTTTTATAGAAATTGCCAAAGGGCTGTTAGTGTAGTATGTCAGTATGTCAACATTTAGAAATATGCTGTGTTATACCACAATTTAATTGGTTTTGCAAAGTACCTATAGGAATCACTTCATTGCACCACTTATCTGATTCTACGACATGCAATATGTATCTAGTTACCTACATTTCCCAATGAAAATGATAGTTGAAATTAATAGAAGTTGGGTTTCAGTTGACAAGAAGCTCTATGATCAACACATTCATATACTGTATATCCCCCGATGTCATTGAACTTGCGAGGGTTCCGCTTTTTTAACGTAATAAATCCTTCAGCAACAACATTACAGGAAACATGTGTCATGGTTTTTCCTCACTACTGTACGAACAATATGTTTTTTAAGACTGCAGCAACACCCATAACATTTGATGATAGATATGATAATTCTTAAATATTTGGTAGTAGTAGTATCCCAGAAAAAAAGAGAGATCAAAGCAGTTAGTACAAAAATATATAGATCTAGGACCAAATCAAAATAAGAAATTTCTCAAAATGAAGAGCAAGGTGTGAAATTGGCTAAACAATGCTATCCAAACGACCCATTAGGATATTGCAAGTTGCTATAATAGTAATGTGTAGACTTTCCTTTTACCATGATTAAAGATAATGCAATTCATTCTGTTTTATCACAACCAATGCCATCACCTCACAGCTAGTTTACTCTGATTGAGTGTGTGGTTTAATGGAATAATGTGATTAAAAGATTTCATTTGAATCTGACCTACTCGTCCCCAGAGCTTTCAAGGTAGACTGTAGCGATTCTTTTCTCATGAATAACCTTAAGTGAAGGCTCTGTTACTTGGCCAAACTGAGCTCGCTCTGCGGTGTCGCTGCCCTGTGCTTGGCTGTTGTTGACATCCATTTGGAAAGTGAAGGTTTTCTCTGATGGCCCCAGCTTCATATGCTTCTCAGTGACTTCAGTCATTGACTCTCCTGTTGCCATGTAGCCTCCAAACCCGTCCATGCCGGTGATGTCCTGATCCCTGGAGACTCTCAGGGAATATCCTCCCTCTGCACCACCCTGGAAGGCCTGTTGGAACCCAGGGTTTGAGGACCGTAGAGCTGCCATAATCTGCTCCTCAGATATATCATCGTCCTGGTCCCCAATTTCCCCCAGACTCTGAGAGACATTCAGCTCTGCCGTAATAGTCATGGTTCCATTGTCAGTGGACTGGTGCACATTCCTGATGTCAAAGTTCTGAGGACTGTCGCTACCGGCTCTTGTGAGGAGATCCAACTCGTCTTTGATGGTGCCTGACACTGTGCCTTGTAGCTGCTCTAGCACTCCTCTCAGCTGCTCTTTGGGGTCCAATGATTCTTCTCTTAAGAACTCGAGCATGGACTCCTGCACTGTGGGGGAGACGTGAACCTCCTCTTCAATGATGCACTCCGGGAAATTCTCTCGGACATAGTCTTCATCCTCCATGTACTTGGTATCTGATGCAGGTCTGTAACTGTCGCTTTCCTCAACAAACATTCTGTTCCCCTGGAGTCCCCCCTCTTGGTAGTACCTTTCATCTGATAAGTCGTCCACTGCTCCATAATGTCCATATGATGCAATACCACCACCATCGTCAGCCTCTGACATATTATCATCAGGTGTGGAGACAAAGTACTCTTGAGAGTCATGGTCAAGGGTGAAGTATGGATCAATATTTCTGGAATCTTCCTGGACCTCAACAGATCTGTTCCTGCCATGGTCTGCAGCTGTCATGGAGGTTTTCATTTCTTCACCCTGACTCTCATAGTGTTTATCACCTTGAGGGTCATTCTCAAGCTCTTCAATCTGGAAGAACATTGAAGAGGGCTGAGAGAACTTGGACTTCACCTCATCCTCATCCTCATCTTCATATTCCACTGGTTCTTCAATGATCTCCACATTGACAGATTTGTTTCCTAGGCTCTCTCCACCGGGCAGGCCAAGACTGAGCAGGTTCTGGATCATGTTTCCTGTTGGGGTTCCCTTGATATCCTCCAATGACATTGTCTTCACTCCCTTGCTGAGGAGCTCCTCCAGGGCAAAGTCCTCTGACATATCCAGCTCCTCCTCCACCCTTGACTCAAGGATAATTTGTGTCTTTGTTGTCCCATCCTCCTGCTCCGTTTTCTCCACGTGATATTTGATCTTTGAGTCTCCGTAGGAGCTGATCTTTGCATCCAAACCAGCAGGTTTCATGACCGTTTCAATTATCTCCTCCATAGACACAGAGTCTAACACTGTCTTTTCACTTTGGAATACTTTTACTCTGTCCTCTCTTTCAACTTGCTTCTCATTCTTCTTAACCATGTCTGTGTTATTGATATCTCTACTAGTAACATCAGCATCCCTGACTTTCATTTTGCTGTCCTCTGTGCTTCTGCCCAGACTCATCATTGGCGGTGACACCACTCTAACTGATCTGGTGTCAGCTGTGGGTGAGGCAATGGGGCTGAATTTTTCCATAACTGAGTGTTGTGAAACCTCTTTGATTCTGACACTTCTTTCCTCCACTGCAGTCTTCTGCATATCTTGATTCTTTTTGTCATCAACCAGGGGCACTGTTTTAACAGAGCTGGAGGCTGCTGCAGCCTGCGACGCTTTGGTGAATGAGATCATGTCCCTTCTGGCTGCAGGACTCTGATTGGCCCTGTCAGTGAATGAGATAGGGATGACCCTGGAAGGACTGCGGGAACCTGTCTGAGCAGGGACAGGTGATCTTCTCAAGCTTGGCTCCATGTACCTGACATCCAAATGTTTCCTCAGATCTTGTCTGGTTGAGGTGGAAACTCTTTGAGTGTAGGGTTGTGAAGGCATCTTGATATCTGAGGTAGAGAGTGAAGGACCAATAAATTACTTGTATTGCATAAACAGTAAGTTGTTGGTTATACTTCTTTTATTCATTAAAAAACTGATTTTTTTTCTCGTTACAATGGTATAAATGTTATTCTCATCATATCAACACTTAATGCAGTAAGTAAGGTAAGACAAATGTCAAATCTCTTTCACTTTCAAAGCACTTTCACTTTCAAAGTATGAAATATTAAAAATACTGTATAATACCTATTACTCTGTCTCTTCCATTCTGATTTGCCCACATGTGTGTATCCTTTACAGCTATTCTCTCTCCTTCCAGAAGTGCCCTGTGGAGAAACAAAAACAGAATGTCATTAAAACCAAGAGTAAATACATGGGCAATTATTCTATAGAGTTGTTGTTCCAAGGGCAAAATGTTTTTTGCCACAAGTTCACACACATATCACCATACAGGAGGAGGCTGATCACCCTGCCCTGCCATCTCAAATCTCAAACTCAAACACAGAGGTAGGCTATCAGATGGTGAACACAATCCATGGACCTGGCCATACAGGAGGAAAGAGCAGAGGTCAACAACTAAACCACAACAGACCAAAAGACATCAACAAAAACTATGACCACAATGGTCAATCAACTCACCTATCTCTGCTACGCTATGGCTCAACAAAACAATTGGTAGACAACGAACGCAACAGTAGGGAGTGCTTCTTGAAGCTAAAAGTCCCCGGTGTCCCTCCCGAAAGGCAGACCTAAAAATAACAGCCACAATGCACTGCTGTCTGTACTCCACTATGGATCCCTGTGGCACGTGACATGACCACTGACAGACAGACCAGCTTTCCCACCACATCCCCAAGGAATACTTCTTTCTAACCAGCTATTGTTACCGCCCATTACCTGTCTGTGAAAAGTGTGAAACCTTTGAAAGGGTTTTTCTCTGTTAGTTGATTTGAGGTGTACCAACATTCAAATATGCATTACTTTATTTTCTGATTTCAATGTAAGACACATCATTTGAAAGTGTACAATCTGTCCTTTCAGAATCTGTAAAAAAAAAACTGGAAAATTACCTCAGCCTACCTATTCCCCAAAACACCAGCTGCTGTCACATATTGTAAACAAAGGGCAGGTGCCTAAGAGAGAGCTCCATACAGAGACTTAGGAGACTGGGGAATTTTTAAAAATAGTCTTTAAAAATAGTCTTGGTCAGAAAAAAGAAAGAGAGACCTTGGAGGAAGAGCTACAGTATTAGCATTGCATGGCTAGAGAGTGGGCTGTGATGGGATCTGGAGTAATCTTGTTTTTAAAGCCCTCTGTATATCACAGATGAAAATGAGTTAGTATCGAATTGGACATTTCATAACCATCTCATGGACCATAATAGTTCCAAGGGCAAAATGTTTTTGCCACAAGATGAAGTTCACACACATATCACCTCACAGGAGGAGGCTGATCACCCTGCCCTGCCATCTCAAATCTCAAACTCAAACACAGAGGTAGGCTACCAGATGGTGAACACAATCCATGGACCTGGCCATACAGGAGGAAAGAGCAGAGGTCAACAACTAAACCACAACAGACCAAAAGACATCAACAAAAACTATACCACAATGTATTCCACCTAAAAACAATCTTAAAGCAACAGCAGGTTTGAGCACACATGAACAACATCAACCACTTAGATGTTGATACTCTGATAGATGGAACTGTGGATAGCACCCAAACAGGAGTTCATATGGCAGGCAGAGTGCAGGAATGCCAATTGCCCATGCAGGGCAGCAGTTGCTCTGGTGCTCCAGTGATGGATGAATTCACTATAAATACATTCTAAGAGGCGGAGTTCACCACTGAGGGGTTTCTGTTAGGCAAAACATTACTCAATCCTCAAAAGAAGAATGATATCATTCCTTTTTAAACAAATAAAGCAAGTGAATAGTTATCGGTATAATCATTAATCATATGTTATGCACTCTATGTTCACCTACAGTATAAGCACATTGACAGCAAATTAAAACCATAATACAATCTCAGCATTTCCAGTTTCTCTGATATTCAAAGGTAGGGAAAGAAAGGATTAACCTATGAAGCAGAATGAATGTTACAGTAAATATTTAACCAGCCTTAGATGGTGTGGGGAAACAAGAATGTTACATAACATGTAATGTTAATCACAAGATGGGGAGAGAATTTTCCTCTAAAGCTACTTGCCTTGGCAACATAAATCGTATGACTTCATATAGGACTGAACAGTGGATAAAATGACATACCTGTAGGAAGCGACCTCCATACCCAGATTCATCTTGACCTGCAACAGCTCCTGATGTTCATGGAGTTTTTCTGCCATGCTGTCGGCCAACAACCTCCGCTCCTGCTCCAATTCATCAATAATCATCTGCAGATGATTAAAGAGAATGTCATGTAATTGTAAACCTGTACATACTGTACTTTATTTTACATTATACAGAATTTGTACAAATTGCAATTGGATACATTCATATACATTGCGATACATTTTATGGGAAAACAGGTTACCCTGAGTGCTTAGATAAACCTGTTTCAGAATTCAGTAGTTGTTTTTCTGTAGTTGTTTACCATTAACTGTCCCTCTACAACACTCATTGTAGTTTACTACGGTATTTTCGTTTCCGCTAACCCTCCCATTTACACCCAGCCAGGAAATCAATCCAATTAGACTGACTAAGTCTGTTAGGGTGTGAACTGGGCTGTTCTGTTTCAGTTGTGCACCTTGAGGCACCATCACCAGGCTCTCTGTCTATCCTCCCTTTAATGGAGGAGGATGTGTAAACTGGTTGTGTCACAGGATGATCCCTCTAACAGATCAGAGTAATCAACTGGGCCAGGTAACAACTGTCCGTCCTTTTCAGTCTAGTCTCCCTGCCCAGAGTGTCACCCTATGCCTAACGAGTGTCAGTGTCGATTTAAAATGCCTTTCTAAGAATTGTAGCTTCCAATTCAATGTAGCTTCTTACAAACGAGCATATGAGTAAAATGATTGACCTGCTTGGTTCAGCTCCATCTTTAGTCGGGTAATAAGGATTTGTCGCCCCGCCTGCTAATGGGTTTAAGTGGATGGTGCAGCTAACAGCCGTAGTATGTTTAAGCTGACAGCTTCCACTTGGCTATTCAATCCTTTTAGTCTAATGTGAAATACTGCACTTGTGCAGAATTCTCTTTTCTTTAAAGTTATGAAGGGGGTGACTTGCCTGCCACCACCCTGTGATGGCCATTTCAATGTAATACACATTGAAGCTACAGAGGCATGTAAGATGTATTGACTTGACCTTTCATCCTGACGCCCATGTGCAGGCTGTGGACCTAAAGTAGAATGTCATTCCTCACCAGGGTCCCAACAGTCCTGTCAGAAAACAGGTGCTAGATGATGGTTTATATCAGTGGAGGCTGGTGGAGGTAGAAATCAGAGGACAGGCTCATGGTAATGCATGGAACGAGTAATGGTATTAAGTACAAAAGCCTGTCCTCCAAATTCTACCTCCACCAGCCTCGAGTGGTTGTTGTGGTCTTGTGTGCACATTTAGACTGTAGAGTAAGTCCCCTCCCATTTGGATAGTGATACTGCTGAGCCAAGGAGGTGTGTCTCATCATCTCATGTATCCTCTCTTAAGTCCTGTGGAGACTACAGTAAGTGTTGTGCAATGGTTGTTAGTTGCACAACAGTATGAATACAAGAAGCCTAATATGTTTTATTAACTTGAACAAGAATGTACTTAGATAGATACTTTTGAAATGATCAAAATAAACATTAGAATTAAGAATTGTACAGAATCATTGATTCAGTCAAGTCAATTGATTTCTGAATGTATAATGATCCACCTCAGCCATCATTATAATTATCCATCATACGTATTAAAAAGGTGATTATGTTTGAGCTCAGGGCAACGTTGAGTGAACCACTGCAACGACATTTACAATGGGGGGCTAACGGTTCTTTCTCCTCAGACAGTGGGTGTGGCACCTCAGGGGGGAGTCAGCCCTCATATCCCTCGTGGAGTAGCCTTAATACGCGCACTAGCCTAGAATAAATGCAGTGGTCCCCTGAACATAACAACACTGCAAAAAACAACAAATAATAACATGTAGGCATTAATGTAACATTTACTGTGTAATATAAATATGGCATAATCTGTCTGTGCCTGTCTAACACATGTCTCACCTGATACTGGCCGAACTCCGCATGGAAATTGTCCTGCATGTGCACGATCTGTTCCTCCAGATCGATTTGAATCTGACTGTGTTTTTCAGCATCTGCGCGCATTCTATCGAACTCGGCGGCGTAATGCATCTTCTCCCGCTGGAGATCCCCCAGTTTCGCCTGATCTGCCTTGATCGACTCTTCCATTTCTTCGACCTTCAGTCGATACATCTCGAAGGTGTCGATCCAACCTTCGGACAGGCTCCGGGCATACTCCTGGACCTCTTCCATGGTGGCAGCCGGAGGACCATGGTACGTTTCGGTGACGACCACCCGTGAGTGGACCTTGCTCCGGAGATGGGCAATTTCTTGTCTGTGCGCATCATCCAGGAACGTGTACTCATTCTCAAGCTGGCACAGACGTTCTTCAAGCGCCCCGTTAGTCTGTTGAGCGTGCAGGAGCTCCTTCTCGCAACATTTAAGTTCACCGCCCATGTCTTTGCGTACCACAGACTCTTCGCTACACACATTCTGCAACATCTGAAACTCTTGCCACAGCTTCTCCCTCTCCATCTCGGCTCGGGACTTCTCGAAGGATAATTGCCCCACCATTCTCCTTAGTTCCCGCATCTCGGTCATATATTGGCTTTCCCATTCCACCGTCTTCTCTTGTCTGATTTTGTTTATTTCAGTAATGAGACATGCGTTTTCTTGCTCCAACTGCTTCGTCCTGGAGAGGTATTGGCCAAGTCTGCCGTTGAGCTCCTGCAATTGATGCTTTTCGTCTTCAAAGGTTCTCCTGTATTGTAGCATTTTGTCATTTACAAAAATGCAGCCGTTATAATGTGTTTGCTTCTTTAAATGTGCATAGAAAAGAAAACGTTGCTGTTGCTCATTTGCCTGTGCGTCTGAAAGCAAAGCTGTGGTGCGACTGTGTGATGAGTGGCCTGGGCTTGTCAAGTGCAGAAGGTGGGCGGGGGCTTAATTCTCTGTTCAAGCCAAGCGTCCCGTTATCCTGGCAGATGTTTATTGGAGGAGAAACCATCTCCTTATATTAGCTCTTGCTATGGTATAGCTCTCCCAAGTGGAGAGAAACTGGTGATGCAATGCGCAAGCTACAACAGAGACGCACTGACAACTGCTTGTATACATACATATCATTATTGATTTAACTTTAGGGTTAGGGTTAGAAATGAATTGTATAAATAGGGCTTCTATTTTTTCAATAATAGGAATGCTGCGCCCCACTACATATTCACACTCTCCTAGGTGCGTAATTCCGTGCCAGTAGCGCTCTATCTATGTCCGAAGTCGTCGTTGTAACAGGTTGGTTTTTTCTTCTGCATGATTTTGGACTTACTGTATGAAATTATTGTCTTTAGTATTTTGAGCTTGTGGACTATTTCGATCGTGTCTGGCCATCTGTGCCTACTGTACGAGCGCACATAATAGGATATTATCTGATGTTCGCACTTCAAAGTGTGTTTGGTTTTCCGGTTGGTCAGGTTTCGGACCTTTCAAGCAGTACTTTGTCAATCCCAGTTGGCAAGCAGCTCAGGTAAATATCCTGTTAGCAATGTTAACTTTAACGTAGGCTAAGCCAATGCATACATTTTCTGTTACAGAATTTAGATGGGTCCTCTGTCTTGTTTTAAACTATTTCTTAGACGCTATAAAAACTCCACAGTGTGACCAGAATCTTAATTTAGAAATGTAGATATCCCCGAATATGTATCATATAGATTTATACATGTATGTAGGCCTATACAAAATTAGACTATCTAAAATTATAGAATTATACAAATCAATCATGTATTTCATGTATCATTTAAGCAAATAAATGCTGTGTACCTCCAAGGGCTTGAAAATAGTTGGACTGGGAGAGGACAAACATGTCTACATTAAAGAGGTACCAGTAAGCTACACCAAAGCTCAGCAGGTCATAGCTGACATGTGGCAAACCGTTAACCCTAAGGTAAATATGCTGGCCATGACTGGAGAGGTTGGGTGTAATATCGCCTCGTCCTCAGGAGGCTCGTACAGCGCATATAAGCCTGGAAAGACAACGACTCAAACCTGGCCTTTGTTGAGTGAATTTGTGTCATTATTTGATTTCAGCTAAACACACGGCTGCGAAGCGTAGCTCCGAATTAGAAACCTGTGGTGTGCAAACACTGGGGGGGGGGGGGTGAGACTGGTTGAAGTACGCGCCGTGCGTTTTCGAAAGCCTTATATTGTCTTAATGAATGCCAAGTTTGACACGTTTGTACACCAAACCATTAGCGCATTTGGGCGGCAGTGTCTGGGAACTAGGTGTAGTACAACTAACTGAATGAATGAATATACTGCTCTGGAAAGCATCTCTACATGTATGGCATTGGCAGCCGTTCCATTCCAGTGCCCTGTTGAACTCCAACACAGGCCCACCTAGGTGATCACCTGAACTGAATCTTATGGATATAAAAAAAACACTGCTGTGGTGGTCATCAGTATCCTCTTGCAATAGGATCAGCTGGATGGCAAAAACAGTATGAGTAGTACCTCAAAAGTAATTGGAATAAAAAAAAAAAACTATTGACCATGCCAAAAGAGTGATGAAAAGAAGAGTTCAACAGTAGGGTTCTGACTTTGCTGGCTTTACAATTCTGGCTTTACTTTTTGTAACACTAGTAATGTGTCAGTACTTTCTCTGTGGTTTTGATTAACCCCTGTATAGTACTCACAAGCACTATGAACATGACTGAATATGAGTAATAATGTAAATGTAAAACATTTCCACATCTTTATAGAGCAATTATTTTTTCTTGACATGATTCAAGTTCGTCATACATCTTGGAATAGCCAGAGGTTCCAGAGCTATCTTTCTGGAGCAGACTGGGAAGAACCATGGTTACCGTGATAGAGATGTGCGTGGTTGTTGCCCTATCAATCATTGCTGCATTGAAGGAGGGCCAGATAGATTGGACTCCATAATCAACATGAGGTCCCTCTCCAAGCGCCTCAAACAAATGGGGCAGGAGGATGTCATTTATTCAAGAGATGCAGGGAGGTAAGCTTTCTTATCTCAGAAATACCCACATATTTGGATCCATACAAAGATCTAAGACACAACCATTTGGGACATTCTCTCTTCCCTCCTCAGGTACCTCTGTGATTTTGTGTACTACTGCTCACTCTACCATGGCCAGGGGAGGGCAGCTCTCATCCATGTGCCCGCCTCAGACAGCCTGGCCTCTCCCGGAAGACTGGTGCCACTGCTGCAGACCATCATTCAGACGATGCTGAATCAGCTAGATACTAGCTGCTAGATAAACATTTTACAGTAGTTCATTAATGACTCTGACCTTTATATGAGGTAATTTGTTGTGTTAGTATTCACTCAATATAAACTGTATAGTGTATATTATATATATATATATATATATATATATATATATATATATATATAAGTAAAAGCCAGAATTGTAAAGTCAGAAGCCTTCTTTTCATCACTCAAAACATTTCCTTTTAACTCTTTTGGCATGGTCAATAGTTCTTTTTGAATTCCAATTACTTTTGAGGTACTACTCGCTCTGTTTTTGCCATCCAGCTGGTCCTAATGCAAGAGTATAGTGATGACCACCACAGCAGTGTTTTTTTTAATACTTTTCCTTGTTAAATAAGATTCAGTTCAGGTGATCACCTAATCAGTACGTCACTAAGTAGAATGAGGTGGGCCTGTGTTTGAATTCAACAGACACTGGAATAGGACGACTGTCATACATGTAGAGATGCTGATTTAAGAAAATATTGGAGTGGTCTCTTGTTTTTTTCCAGAGCTGAATATATTCATTCAGTTAGTTGTGCTACACCTAGTATAGTTATAGTATATATATTTATAAATACTAGAATTTTGTGAAAGAAAGAGTGATTTGCTAAATATACAAATATGGTATACAGTCAAGAGCTGGATCAGACCTCAGGGCACTACGTCATGTTCCTCCAGACAATACATTTGTCCACCTATGAGTAAACAGTTGTCACAAGCAAGTCATCTTTCTCATTCACTTTTTTATTCAAAATTTAAGAAAAAAAGAAAATACAAGAAATTCTTAGATACACATTAAAGAGAATGGCAAGTCAAAAATACACCATCTCAACTATACGTGTGAAAAATCAGGAGGCCTCAGATACAGAACTAGCCAGAAGACAGAGTCTAGCCAAGCAGTTTGACCAAATCTATTTGCGAATCATTGAAATGACACAGAGATTCAGGTTTTGGGAAAGTAAAGAAAATAAAAACGAAGTAAAATATCCTCAGTAGATCAAGGCCCCTTTTGAAGCTGTCGGAATGCAAAGCAGAACAGTGCCTGAAAAAAATCAAACTGATAAACCTCAAGCTCATTATTGCGATTTTAATGCATCAATGCATCTTCTATAAACCTGAGGTTTGCATATAGAATATTCTGAAGAAATACAATACAAAAATAAAATAAAATAAAACATAATAATAATAATGATAATAATTAATAATTGTAATGAAACCTTTCAGTCAGTTTATCTCCATATTTGCAAACTGGCAATGCAAGAAGCAACTATTTATACTGTAAACGAATCCTCTTAAAATACTAGTCATGTTGTTTACTCTCTGCCATGACTACCCGTACTACTTGTATCTACTTGACATCCCTGTCCTATTTATGTCCTTGTGTTTGCTTGAGTTGTGGTTGTAATAGGTATGACACCTACTGGTAACTAAGGAACCCTGGCAGCATTCCATGAAAACATATGATATTCACTTCGCAACACGGCAACCCTCATATCCATTTTGATAACTGAACAACAACAAAAAGAAAAGAAAAACCTCAGATCTCTATCTTTTAGCATTACAGACATCAGCACTTTACACACTACATCTAAATGTGAAACACTCCCACCCATATACTCACCAAAAACAAGGCTTTTAAAATATTTATCTGGATTCATTCATTTTCAGTCTGGTACAGTATATATTTAAAGCTATTTCCAGAGATGTGCCATTCAACCAACCTACCAAGTCTCTTTTGCTTTGCTGTTCCTCAACAATCTACTGAAAACTACCGAATACTTCCAAGTGCCTTTAACCAGAGCTTAGAGGCTTAGTTAAACTGTGAACCAAAAGCTTCCAAATCTCCAAATGAATACAAAAAATATGATATGCTTTGCTTTCAACTCCACCTGCCTTTTGCTCTAAAATACAGACAGACCTTTGTAGTGGTTTATATCAAATACAAAGAAAGTGAATTCTCTTGCATATTGTTGAGAAATAGTGTACCTAAATGTTCCCAGATTGAGGAGGGGTGTATCCTGTTTTTGTAATATTGTGGAGTGTCCCTTGTTGTAAACCATTATTACAATAAAGGGCATTGCAAAGCTGCTTGACTTGAGTTTCCTGTGCTCCTTCTAAATGTCATATCTGCATAAGAATCAATTAAATCAACAACAGCTTCCTCTTTCTATGACCCCTTAATCCGATGAAAAAAAAGAACTTTTATGAGAATATTAGGGGTCTAAAAGTAACCATGGCACCCATTTGTACCATTTAGAGGTTTAGACCCACTAATTGAGACACTCTTTGTGTTATTGTCAGCAGCAGTAGAATAGAGAGGACTGGGTGCAGTCTTGAGAACTATCAAAATGAGGATGACATGCAGGCTTACAAATGAAAGACCAATACCATAGCAACGTCAACAGAATGTCTCAGTCCACGCAAAGCCAACTGGAATGGTCTAAACATCCTCACACAAAAAAAGGTCTTCACGAGGTACAAAATAGATGTGGTAGGTCCTTGTTAGAAAAGCTGCAGTAGACGGAGAGATGGGATGATGAGGGTGTACAGAGGTACCAACAGTGTGCTGTCAAGAGGCATGAGAAGGTGGAGCAGCCGTTGGCTATAGATTTGATGTCTGCCATCGGTGCTTTTAAACCCCAGAGTATACTTTACAGTAGTATGTGTGATGTCCTAACATTTCACCTTCCCATCTCTAACACAGCAGTTCCCTCAAGGTAGCCACCTTCATGCAGCACTACTGTAATACGTATTTACCAAGCTACTCTGTCATGGTGGTGGTTCCAACCCTCAACTGCTTCCCAATAACATAGAAGACACATATCCCTTCCATAATTATAGCACTGACTTTGAGACAAAACCAAATCGATTTTTTTTACGGCAGTTGAAAGGTGACCATTGTAGAGCTGTGCTCTCTGCTAAGGTGGGGAGCACACTGGCGGTATGGGTAATGTAGTCTTCACTAGGGCTTCACAGACACTCGTGCTGTCAATTATACTTCAAGAGAAATCCTCTCTGTACTTCACAGTACTACACAGTTACATACGAAATATGAAAGCTGAAACCATAAGCCAGTGTTGGCAAACATTCTCTGGGGGTTGTTTTGATGTCAGTAGTGGTTTAAATGTCCATAATAACCTACCCAAACATCTATCCTCTTGGCCCATGTACCCTACATCTCAACATCTAATGATTTTGATCTAGCAAAATGTACTGAATGATCAAAATCAGTTAAATGTTTCCCATTTTTCACTACCCCTGTTACTTGATGATGTATTGATTTGATTGAAATCGTATCTACATAAATACATTGTACAATAGAAAATAAAGACACCATTCAGCTTCTACCTCCATGCCAGCTGCATGATCTGAGGATTACTAGTTGTGAAAATCATTGTTTGCAGGGGAGTGGAGATGGAATATCTGGTTGCTGTATCCTAGCCTCGCCCACTACTTCCTGTGCTTCATCTACTGCAAACCCTTCCCATCAATCACTTGTATAAGAGGAGTGGGGAGGACCCAATGACAACCCAATCAGTCACTGGAATACAGCCCTAACCCCTTATCCTGAACAATACATGGCTCTTTTACTTCAATCCGTAACATCCTCCCATATACATTATCATCATACTCTTAGGGCCGGTTTCACAGACAAGGCAAATTAAGCCTAGTCTCAGACTGAAAAGCATCTTCTTCTTTTTTTAAAGATATTTTTGTGTGTGGCAGTCCCACTCATATTTCTCATTTTATTGGACAGATATAGTGAAGACAGACAGGAAAGTAAGGAGAAGAAGGGAGAGAGGGCATGTCAGCAGGGCATGGGCCGGGTTCGAACCAATGCCGACATGGACATAATATGTGTGCACAGTAGACCTCGGTGCTAGACCACTGGACCACCCCAGGCCACTAAAAAGCATCTTCAATGGAGATTGAAAGTTTAAAGGCTTAAGCTTTGTCTGTGAAACCAGCCGTTAGAATCTCAACACTATGCTTACTTTACTTTCTACTTTAAAATCTTTGGACCAGGGGTCAAATTAGTTGATATACTGTATGTAGAATTGTGTAAGCATGGGGCAGGATATCGTCTCTACAACGAAGAGATCCCATCTCCACTCCTCTCCCAGGAGTGGTGTGTGTAGTGTTTATGAGGTTAACCCAGATCCAGAGAACTGTGAGGTTATCTTATACAGACTAAGGAGAAAAGGTGAGATGTTCTTTTCTTTTTCACACACACACACACACACACACACGCACACACGCACACACGCACACGCACACGCACACGCACACACACACACACACACACACACACATATATATATATATATATACATAATATATATATATATATACTATATATTATAAAGAGTGAGGTAGAGATATACTCGAAGGGAAAAAGAAAACAGTCCCCCAGTCATGACACCAAAGAAAATACATATTAAAAAATCCAACTTTATACTGAATCATGGGGCATTTATACAGTGATTGAAACTGATATCACAAAATTAAAATAAAAAAATAAATAACAATCCTACAGAGAAAACCTTCAAAGAATGAAAAAAAAAAAAATCACCAAAAGCGACATTTTCAAGAGAAATCAAGAGAAATCCTTCAAAAAACACTTTTTCCTACTAAACACCCCAGTAAGACCTATTCCATTCACAACATTGAAATGTGACCACTTCCCTGGACTTTAACCCATCCTTATTTGGTTTACAGATGCCATGTTTAAGGAGACAGACAATTAAAACTGTTTTCACTTTGATCATAAGGTGATTAGTATGTCAACAGAAATGATAAAGTAGTAGCAACAATATAGCACTTGAAAGCTAAGACACAAAAAGATGAACATGATTATGGATGAGTCTTCCTCGAGGGGATGGCGAGTGGTTGGGATGATTAAGGCAAAAGAGACAACCCAATTAGCCCTATCAATTGAGAGGCAGGAGAATGGATGGGTTAAAAGACCAGATCCAGTAGAAAAAAGAACATCCTGTGTACTAATCCTGACTTCAAAAGGAGGCACTGGGGGAGGCAGGTATACTTTACATTTCAGTGGGGGCCCAGAGGGGAGAGGGAGGGCACTATTGGACTTGACATTGAGTGGGGAGGTACAAGCAGAGGACAGTCATGAAAATGTACTGTATGGAGAAAGCAAAACCTTTACTTTGACCTGAGATTGAGTCGCCCCTAGCAACGCTAGACGCAGTGCTAGACAACTGGTACTAGATGGGTGCCAAAAGTACACGCTCACACATGGAGCTACGGTGTCCATTCCTAATAATAATAATAATAATAATAATAATAATAATAATAATAATAGATAAGAAATCTACCAAAAATGCAGAAGAAAAAAAAAAACATACAAAAATCAAAAGGCAATGGACAGTATGGTAATCTTCTGGGCTGCAGAAGAGAGAAAAGTAATTTCTAAAATCAAAATGTTTTAATTTTTGCTAGAAGATTATGAAGCATAAGAAATGGACTGTAGTGGAGATCATAAAATATTAAACCTGAAGGAGTTCTTTTATATCTATATATATATATTGTGATATATATATAACATAAAAAAAAGAAAAGAATAAAATAGCAGCTTTGTTCTGTACAGACAGAGGCGAACATCTGAATCGTAAAAAAGTTATAAAAGTGACAAACCGATGATGTGTGTGAAAATGATCCTTTGGTCTAACATATAACTGTAAGACCTTTATATATATGTCTGAATTGTACAGAGACTAATGACTAGTCTAACATATAACTGTAAGACCTTTATATATATGTTGGAATTGTACAGAGACTAATGACTAGTCTAAACAAATACCTGCTGTCTGCAATGCCTCACCTGCCTTCAGCAGACAGCAGACAAGCTGGAATTTTATGTCCTAGAGTTCTCCATCTACATTAGATTAGTCCTGATCCAATTCCTTCTGCTGCAGGTTTGTCTCTGCATTTGTTGCATTTTTGGTGCTATATCCGTTTTGCTTTGAACAGCAATGTCTCTGTTGGTGATATTCATCTCTCAGATGAAGCATACAGTAAGAGATGACTCAAAATAAGGGCTCTGATTTGAACCAGAAAACCCCCAGAAGTGATAACAGTTGAATTTCTCATACAATTTGATTGTAAATGTGAAGTTAAAAACTAAATAAACAGCAGAGTGAGATTTATGATGCTTGATTCTGTTCTCTCCATATCCAATCAAAAGGACCAACTAGGAGCGAAAGGGAAGGAATTATAATGTTTACGAAAAACATTTGATTTGGCAAAAATGTTGCTTCACAATAGCCCCTCCTCTATTACTTTTTTACCCACTCTAGAAAGGACTCACTCCTACCAAAACAATTGACAGGGAGGGAAACCAGTGATCCAAGTCCAGAAAGCACACTCTGACACGTGTGGGAAAAGAAGTATATTGATGCAGATAATTTTGGAAGAGGATCAATACTCCATACTCAGAGTTGTGTTTGTAGAAATACACGCACAGTCAGATATGCATGTTATCTTACATGTTTACCTAAGATCATAAAAAAGTGCTCTTCTGTTGGATTTGCTGGCAAATATGCTAAAAACGTATTTTTTTAAGTTAATGTCTCACAATACCAGTCAATCAGGGAATATGATAAGCCTGTATTGTTTTCATTCTTAGAGGATTTTTGAAAAGTAACAAATATTATACAATGCAGTATCTGCACACAAAAGAAACACCAGAGTTTCCCCAGTGTGGTTGGGGAGCCACCATACTCCAAATGCTTTACCAGGTTTCTGTGCTGTTTTGTCAGTCTTGTTTTTTCATCATAAATCTTCATAACATAATGAACGAATGAAATGACAATCTACTGCAGTACAGTAGGATAATGTCTGTCAGTTATCCACTCGTTCATCACCCCATAAAGAGAGGGAGAAGTTTCTGATACCCTGTGTAAGAGGAGGAGGAGGAAGAGTAGGAGGGAGGGAGGAGGGGGGGGGGGCTAGGATCAGCAGGCCGAGGACTGTGGCAGTGGCAGCGCACGCTCGTTCTTGCGCCCCCCGTTCATGTGTGCGTAGGGCTGCGTCTCGTCAAAGTTGGGCCGTAGCGCCACCGCCGGCCCGTTGGCCGACACCTGTCCTGAGTGCTTGTCCAAGGCGAGGCCTGGGGAGGCGGAGGCGGAGGCTGAGGAAGCCGTGGTGGGGGTAGAGGGGGAGGCAGGTCCCAGCAGAGGGGTGGAAGGACCCTGCAATGGCGATAACTGCTGGGGAGGAGGGGCCGTCGCTGAACTCCCCCCTGCGCCCCCCACTCCCCCCGAGGAGGGGACAGGGGCAGGGATGGGGGCAGAAGAGGCTTGTCTGTTGGATGCAGGGTCTAGGGGGACATTCTCCATGTTCTCCACCTCCATGTCCAGCTCCTCGGTGTCCGGGGGCTTGTTCTCCTCGCTGTAGAAGAAGCTCATCTCCTTGAAGGTTGGCTCCAGATCCTCGTTGATGCTGCTGATGATCTCCTGGAAGGAGGGTCGCATCTTGGGGTTGTACTGCCAGCACATGCGCATGAGCTCAAACCTGCGGGGTAACACACACAGACACACGCGTGCACGCACGCACACGCACACACACACACACACACACACACACACACACACACACACACACACACACAAACACAAGAAATCTCAAATTAGCTTATTTTCTATGTGTCCACTGATCCTATAGGGTCAATCATTTGCATTTTATATAGATCTATAAAGTATGTCTTATTTTAGTTGTAATGTCATTGAATTGCATCTTCTCACCAACAGGTGGTAGTGTGCACCAAGAAAAGCCTGCTTAATGTTTCTGGCACGGAACTTCGAGAAGTTTCTATATTTACAGCCACTGAGAATTGTGCAGATACGAGAACATCAGTTTGAACCTATCATCACAGAATACATAGTTTAGAATCTGTGTGCTATAAATCCTCCATGACTGCAACGGGCCAAGCCAAAGGCATAACACAACATCAAAACAACATCATAAACCTAATAATCATTACAATTGGGTGCCGTGCAACACCACATACCACATACCACATCTTCAAGTACACAATAACAAAGCTAAGAATACCGTCTAAGGCCGACAACACTAACATAAACACCTCAGTCTGCCCATCTCTCTGTCTCTCTCCCAGCAGTCACCTCTGTCGCCAGATTCCAGAAACAGCCTGTTCAGCTGTCCTAAGGCATTCTGGGTAGTGTATTCCACACTACCCAATCGAGGCCCCTCCTGGCCTATTTTTCAGCAGCCTCATTGTGAGTCTCTTAAAGTTGACTTTCAGATAAACCCAGCCCTCCAAGACCTATCATGAAACAGAGTGTAATGCTTGGAGCCGGGCCAAAACTCCAGAGTAACCTGTCTGCTTGGCCCTACGCTTGGTGCAAATTCCTACTGGGCCATCTGTCGCTGTGTGTAACGCTCGCTGATGTGAAATTAGAAAATACGCCGCAATAAATCCTGTCTGCTTGTCAGCGCCTGGCTCCTCATCACACACGGACACATGCCAGCGCCTTTTAGCAAATTTGACTCACATTTGAGATGTCACGATAAGTAAATGTGGCATAGTTCACAACATTATAAATACCCGTATCAAAACCAGCCTCCTCTACACACACAGAGAGAGAGAGATAGGTCCCCAGAAGGCCAACCAATGGCAGAATCCTTAGCAGGAGACCAGGAAGTTCAAATGCACTTGGGAGATTTCGGCTCTTGACAGCCCATCATCTTTACATGCAGTTCCTCTAGCCCTGCTAGATGGGTCGCAAGTTTAGACACATTTGATCATATAGTCATTCGGTATTTTAGATATTTTCCTGATTTCATTAATCCTCACTTCATTCCGTTCTGAAACAGAGTG
Source organism: Nansenia antarctica (assembly GCF_963989245.1). Taxonomy (NCBI): domain Eukaryota; kingdom Metazoa; phylum Chordata; class Actinopteri; order Argentiniformes; family Microstomatidae; genus Nansenia; species Nansenia antarctica. Next base: position 18,699,066 of record NC_137679.1, on the reverse strand, counting down.
GGTTCATTCATTCAACACCGCAAACGGAAAACATCCGATTCAAATATCGGAACTCACTCGTTCAGAGCTACCTGACCCTGAAAGCTTTCCAAAAATGACTCATCTCTTTCCCTCATATCCTCCCTCTCTCCCTGGTGACTCTCACTACTGAATGGCAGCGTTCACCTCTGTCTGCGCCAACCCCAGCCCCAGCCTCTGAGGGTATAGCTACGAGTCTCCCCAACCCCCTGGAACACTCCACTAACTCAACACAGGAGAGACATGCAACCGGCAGTCCTCCCCAAGCAGCCCTCCCCAAGCGGCCCTCCCCAAGCGGCACTCCCCAAGCAGCCCTCCCCAAGCGGCCCTCCCCAAGCGGCCCTCCCCAAGCGGCCCTCCCCATGTGCTCACAGAGCAGGGAGGGAGCAGCCCTCCCCCGCCACCCTGTTCTCTCCCCTGTCTCTCTTTCTCTCTCTCTCTCTCTCTCTCTCTCTCTCTCTCTCTCTCTCTCTCTCTCTCTCTCTCTCTCTTTCTCGCTCCGTAACACAATCCACACACTCCTGCAATCAGGACACCACTGTGAGGCTGCCATAGAAACCGGAGGTTTGTGTGGACATAACACTGGGCCCTCTCTCCAAGGTGAGGTCAGCCACGCAGAGTGGAGGGAAAGAGGGGAATGCCTTCTGGTTGAGATCAGAGGAGGGAAGGAGAAAGGCATGTACGGTCCTGTGTGTGTGTGTGTGTGTGTGTGTGTGTGTGTGTGTGTGTGTGCGTGTGTGTGTGTGTGTGTGTGTGTGTGTGGAATCAGCAGCAGAGCAGACCGACAGGGACCTTGTTCTGTTGTTCCACTTTCCCCAGACAGGCTGGGTGACTTCATTCATGGTGGGATTGCTGCTGCTCTCTCTCTCTGTCTCTCTTTCTCTCCCTCCCTAATTTCTCTCTCGACCCATCCCCCCATCTCCCTTTCTCCCCTATTTCCTATTTCTCTGTCTCTCACTCTCTCTCTGTCTCTCTCCCGCTCTCTCTTTCTCCCGCTCTCTCTCTCTTTTTCTCTCTCGACCCCCCCACCCCCGATCCCCCACCTCTCTCTCCCTATTTCCTATTCCGCCCCCCCCTCTCTCTCTGTGAGGGTGGTAGATAGAACAAGAGAGGGCTGATGAGCAGACACTGATCTGCCTCCTCATAGTCCCCCCCCAGGAATGAGGGGCATCTTTCACACACACCGTGGCCTCCCTTCTATGGGCCTCCTCTGACTGCTGAGGAGGGAGCTCCCCGTCCCTGCCAGCTAAGCATCGTGGCCATGATGTCACTCAGCTCCATTTAACCTGTGACGTAAATGTCACCAGTCAGGCCATCGCTTGGCTCCACACCCAGCATACAGATGGTATGATCTACTACAGTATACCAGTCTAGGGCGTAACCTCGAAATAGAAGCAGGAGTGAATCTAAGGTGATTGGCTAGGGGGTTAACGTCAAGGCTACATTTAGGGAACAAAGGCAATGAGACGTGTATTGAAGGATGTATACTGTTTGCAAAAGCCCATCCGCCGAGCGGTCGGGACAGGAGGGAGAAAACCTGTTTCATCTTTGCAAGTAGTGACTGTCATTCATAAATTCGACTGCTAAAACAGGCAAAGGGGTGTATGTAATATTGAGAGGAAGACTCACAGCATGTCAGGGCAGTTGTCAGGCTTGTCCAGGAGTCCTCCCTCCATGACGAAACGCAACACCTGCTCGTTGGACATGCCCTGGTACGGCTGCTCCGACAAGGTGGCAATCTCCCACAGCACCACACCAAACGACCTGCAGGGGGAGACAGAGAGAAGACCGTCCTTTGAACAACACTCCTACCCCAGTAAGTAACCATTGTAGAAGAGAGTAGAGTTGGCTAATGGCTATATGTTAAAATATTCACACAAGGACCAGCAGGGCATGTAAATAGGTGTACACAGCAGGACTGTGTGTAAGGTTGTGTACTAAATGTCGCAGTGGGGCAAATGTATTAGGAAGCCAAAGAACAATAGAATAGTCCTAATACAGTATGTGAATATTCCAAATATAAAAAAAGGACAGACAGCTATGTATGAACCTGCATCTGGCTCTAACCATGTGTTGTTCATTACTGTAAATAACCCCATTCGCTACACAGAGACCAACTGAACAACTGAACAACTGCACCAGAAAACCGAAACCTTGACACAGAAAACAAAGAGCACAACTTGCCAATGATTATTTGTTAGCTCTCTAAGGCCATATTTCCTCCGCTGGCCTGGGATTTAAGACCTCACTCAACACTCACACACACAAAAAAGCCTATTACAACATTGACTTGTATCTAATTGGCTGAAACAAACAGAAGTACGTGGAAGGACAAAAACCACATGAATCGTTTTTCTTTATTTTATTCTTTTGATAAACAAATAAAGACACCTACTGGTAAATGTCCTTAGGAGCTCAGAATGAGTTCCCCCTATGGTCGTTTTCATTTGTGTGACTTCAAAGAGGGAGATATGGAGCGGGATGTGGAGGTGGGTTTCTGTTGGCTCTCTAACCCGTCATTTGAAAACATCTGGAGGAGCTTAAGTGTGCTTGTAGGGACAGACCCGAGGGACACTTTCGATTGGGAAACAAAAACTAAGGAGCTAGTAAACGGCTACATTTCTCTCTAAAACGAGACTATTCCAGACAGAGAGCTGGGGCAGTGCCTTGATCTTGCTGTGAACCAACCTAGCGTTAACCTAAAGCAAATGCACAACTTCCAGAAAAAGCAATAGATTCTTGTTCTAAGGAAGTGAGCTTCCTTAGAAACATGGGCTTGTGTGTGGGAAGTGATGGACTGGTTCCCTCTATGGTAGTCCCACTGAGAGCATGCCGTGTTCCAGCACACACACACACACACACACACACACACACACACACGCATACACAGCTGATGTACTACGGAGGTCCCCTGGCGCTGTTTGTGTGTGTGTGTGTGTATTTGTGTGTGTGTGTGTGTGTGTGTGTGTGTGTGTGCGTGCGTGAATCGGTGTGAGGACAGAGTGTGCGTACCAGACATCAGAGTTGGTGGTGAACACGCCGTCTTTCAGCGACTCTGGGGACATCCAGCGCACTGGCAGGAGGCCCTTCCCTCCTTTCCGATAGTAATCCGTCTCGTAGATGTCCCTGGTCATGCCAAAGTCTGGAACAGAGGAGGAGAACAGAGGTTAGAGTGCTCCACTATATATCCCTTTAATGTGATGGGAACGCTTCGGAGGGGCCGACTCATTCCCTCACCTCTCCTTCATGTCAGTTTTATCACCTTCATTTTACGTTTTTATGAGGTCCTCCTCTCCCTCAAGCACTCAGTGATCTCAAAAAAATACTTGTTTTGGAGCAGAGCGGAGAGTTTCACATTCAAACAAACAGGGGAAAGTAAAGGCAGTGTGTTTCGGGAGGCTCCCACCTCCGATCTTGACCGTGTAGTCCTCTGCCACCATGCAGTTCCTGGCAGCCAGGTCTCTGTGGACGAACTTGTTGGCGTTGAGGTATGCCATGCCGTCCGCAATCTCCCCCGCCATCTGGATCATCTTTTTCAGCGGGGGTAGAACCTGGCTGGTCGAGTTCTGTGGTAGGAGAGAGAGAGAGAGAGAGAGAGAGAGAGAGAGAGAGAGAGAGAGAGAGAGAGAGAGAGAGAGAGAGAGAGAGAGAGAGAGAGAGAGAGAGAGGTGAGCACAAGCAGAGCATTGAGTCTCTCGTCGCTGTTAGCAGCACTGAACTTGTAGCCTGGGAGTCTAGAGCACGATATACAATGTGAGAGATGGGACTGAGGTAGGTGTGTGTGTGTGTGTGTGTGTCACACATTAACAGGTGATTACTACTACTGACACATAGACTCGAGTTGTGTGAGAGAGAACAGGAGGCGGGGCTAACCTCTTTCCGTAGCGAACGCAGGTGGCTCTTCAGGTCACCACGGGTCATCAGCTCCATAATCACCAAGGTGGGCTGTCCCTGAGAGACCACGCCCAGTAGGCGCACCTAGACCAACCGGAACACAGCACATATATTGTGTCAGGTAATGATGAGTACAGAATTTAATTGAATTGAATGAATCTTTATTTTGAACATGATTTAAAAATAAAAAAACTAATAACTAATAACGAAAAGTACAGGTATCACTGTTGGAAAGGGAGTAGGTTGAAGCCTAAGCTTATCATGCCCTACCCCTATCCATTGTGTATTGATTGAAGAGATTGTGTATACTAGAGATATATCACTCCCTTGATCGATTATAGTTTTTTTCCGCTGGAGATGGGGGAAGATGGGGCCAGTCCCACGTAGGTATACATTTCTGACCAACTACCACACAGTTATACATAAGCAGTTGTTGTTTCTAGGTTTGCGGTGCTAGGATTGCGTCTTTCTCTTTTGGTTTCCTAGTAACGCGTGTGCAGGAGTAGGAGGGCTAGGACAAAGCAAAGTTAAGTGTACTTTTAAGCCATTGCAACAACTTTTAACGACCAAATGACCTCAGGAAATGTTTCTACACATTTCAGTGATATGAAAAAATTCAAGGAAAATTTGCTAATCCATATAATTTTGGTGTGGTTGGACTTTTTCTCCTGCCCTCCAATAGACAACCTGTCTAAAAAAACAGTGTTCGGTCTCCTTATTGAAAATAAGCGCCCAAACAGGCGTCGCCAAGATAGCGGTGGGGTGAACCGGCTTCCTTTAAAGAGGGTTTGGTACAGACCATCCTCACTGGTTTAACTATACGGTATTCCCTTTGAATCATCATGGCACAGGAATAGATTTTTAAGTGCTTACATTCCCTCACTGAAATGATTGTGTCTTAGTTTTTTGGAAACTCTGCCTTCTCTTAACGAATGCTACTGAAGAATTTTGATGAAAAAAATAAAACTCATTCCTCTAAATGATTTAAATTGAGCTTAATTATTAAGTAATTGGCTTTTTAAAACACCCAGACATGCAAAAAGGTTGTAACGCAATATTTCCAGAGGGCAAAATCCGTAACACTTCCATTTAGCTGAATTGAGGATTTGTCTGAGATATCTCAGGATGTGCCTGAGACACTGGGTATGGCTTCAACCTCAACCTGACTACAACTCCCAGGGGGTCACAGGCTGAAGCCCTTTGTCTTAACCATGACCCTCTAAGAAATTGAACAGATGTCTTTGATTTGACCTTGTATCCTTATTTCTCTAACGCTTGCGTTTCTCGGTACCTGACGCTGATGCTAACGGACGCTACAGAGTCTGTCTCTCTCACCACGTGGTGACAGTTGAACTCCTTCATGACGGAGGCCTCGTTGAGGAACTCAATGCGCTCCCTCATGCTGGCCGACTCGTTGACGGTCTTGATGGCCACGCGGGTCTCCGCCTCGTCCTTGACCACGCCCTTGGCCTGGCCCTCGTACACCATGCCGAAAGACCCCTGGCCCAGCTCCCTGTTCATCACGATCTTCTCCCTGGGCACCTCCCACTCATCAGGCACGTACACTGACAACACATGAGGGGAGGAGGTTAGACAAACCCACAACACGAGACACCAATCAATATACCATCAATACCAAACGGACCCATGACATCACATACAGTCGTGGTTCATGTGACCATGGTACGTTTAAACAGTTCTTACTCTCAGCAGCACTGAAGTACTCGGGGTTGACAGAAGCATAGAGAACTCCATTCCCCAGCCTGTCATTGTTCCTGTGGGCACAAAGAAGTGTGTCAGTGCCAGCCAACGGATGCAGATGGAACAGCATGTCTGGGATAGATCATTCAATGGCACAGTCTACAATCTCACACATCGCCTGAAGCAGGAACATTGGCTGACAATAACGCTAACAAAAGCACTTGTCAAAACTTCATCATCAACCATAATGGGTTGCGTTACAAAATCAAAAACAGAGGGCTTTGGTGATCCAGATGTTTTGTTAACAGACATATTTCGCTTCCCGTACCTCTTTTTGTTGACAAAGAAGAGTGCGGTGAAGAGGCTGGCGATGATGAGGATCACGATGATGGGGATGATGATGACCAGATAGAAGGCGTTGTCATAGTCTCCTGCAGAGAGGACAAAAATCAAACTCTTATAGCTTTTAACAGGGTTCCCACACCTTCTGAAACATCCAATTCAAGCACCTTTCAAGGACTTTCAAGACTCAATTCCCTCATATTCAAGGACCCAACACGGCATAGTTTGAGACAGAAGAGAAGAGAATTTATATAATAGGAACTATCCGCTCACAGAGAGAGAGAGAGGGGAATTCAAGCAACTTTCAAGGATTTCAAGGACCCGTGGGAACCCTGTTTTAAACACAATAGGAGTTCTGGGCATTTTCATCCATAAAAAAATCCATTGTCCATGGCTCTTTACGTTTGGGCGGTGGTACGTAGAAGGACACAGGCTCGGTCCAGGATCCGTTCCCTGCCAGGGAAGTGGCTCGCATGCGGGCAGAGTAATTCCCCGATCCGAGGTTGGTCAGACGGGCTCCTCTGTGGTCCCGGTAGTGCTGGCGTGAGACACACTCGTGTTTCTCAGGCTGGAAGACACAACAGACACATACAGGCGTCATCGTGGGGGGGTCAGGGGTCATCGTCCGGACCTGGGGTGATATGGCCATTTCACCTGCAGCCCCGTCCCTCTGGAACGCCCTCCCCAACCACATCAGACAGGCCAACACCCTCCCAACATTTAAACCGGCCCTCAAAACCCACCTCTTCAAGCTCGCCTTCACCAGTTAACCCTCTCCCCCTCCCCTTCCCATGTGTCCCCAGCACTACCTTAATTAGGCCCCTATACCTTCTTCTATTTACCTTTTGTTTCTTTTTATTATTACTACTCAATCTTTTCAGTTTGTAAAGCGTCTTTGAGTGTCTAGAAAAGCGCTATATAAGTCTAATGTGTTATTATTATTATTATTATTATTATTATTATTATTATTATTTTTATTATTATTATTATTATTATTATCGTTTAGGGTGGTGTCTCTGTAGTCCTCCTGCGGAGGGACCCTGGCATGGACTCACCTCAGTGCCCTGCCGGAACTTGATCTCGTACATCAGGATGAGGCCGTTGGGTTTGGCGGGCGCCGGCCACCGCAGGAGCACCGAGCCTTCCACCTTCTCATCCCTCTCCTGGATCACCCGGCCCGGGATGTCATCCGCCTTGTCTGAGAGGCACAGAAACACACACACACACACACACACATACACACATACACACATACACACACACACACACACACACACATACAGATACAGATACAGATACACACACACACACACATAATATCATATATGTTTTCCTGCAAATAGACCATCATACTGAATGTGAAGGTACATAAAGGTACAATAACAAAAAAGGTGAGGTGGTCAGGTGGTCTAGCACCATGACCTACAGTGCACACATTATGCCCATGTCAGCTTCACTACCTCTATCCAATCAAATGAAAAATATAAGAGTGGCTACCAACACGCAAATAACCTTTACAAATATAGAACGGAACAATAAATAACGGCTATTTCTACAGTCAGAATCTTGTTGGTGGTTTCTAAATGCTTTCTACAGTAACGGTTGTAAGACTGACCTGCCGGTTTGGTCCTGGAGAACACGAAGGCTGCGGCGCTACAGCGGCGAACCTCCTGGTTGCAGGCGTGGATGTCGATGCGGTACACAGTGAAGGGCTGCAGGTTGGGGATCTCCATGGAGTCCGTCTTGCTCCTGTCCTCCATGAAGGGGAACTCCCTCTCCTGGGGCTCCCCGTCCGTCCCGTTCCCCTCCAGGCCCGTGGTGTTGCCCCCCGCCGCCCCGCCGCGGCCCAGGGTACCGTTCGCCACGCCAAACAAGTCCCTCCGCCTCCGGTCTGGGGGTCTGAAGGACGGAGGGAGGGAGACGTGCAGAGGTACGTTAGAGAGAGAGCCAGAGAGGACTGACTGACTGAGAGGACTGACTGACTGAGAGAACTGACTGACTGACTGACTGACTGAGAGGACTGACTGACTGACAGAGAGGACTGACTGACTGACAGAGAGGACTGACTGACTGACTGAGAGGACTGACTGACTGACTGAGAGGACTGACTGACTGACTGAGAGGACTGAGTGACTGACTGAGAGGACTGACTGACTGACTGAGAGGACTGAGTGACTGACTGAGAGGACTGACTGACTGACTGAGAGGACTGACTGACTGACAGAGAGGACTGACTGACTGACAGAGAGGACTGACTGACTGACTGAGAGGACTGACTGACTGACAGAGAGGACTGACTGACTGACTGAGAGGACTGACTGACTGACTGAGAGGACTGACGGACTGACTGAGAGGACTGACTGACTGACAGAGAGGACTGACTGACTGACTGAGAGGACTGACTGACTGAGAGGACTGACTGACTGACTGAGAGGACTGACTGACTGACAGAGAGGACTGACTGACTGACTGAGAGGACTGACTGACTGACTGAGAGGACTGACGGACTGCAGCAGAGAGAGAGCACTTAAGTGAGGCGAAAAAAGAGATAAAATGAGGGTACAGAAAGCGAGGGAGAGCAACGGGCTTGCGGCTCTGCTAGGAGAGATAACCACAGAGGGAAGCAGAGGCACAGTTAAATAGGATACGTGGGAAATGATGTCCGCCAGCCCCAAAGGCGTTATGTCCCCTTGGAAACCTGCTACAGCACACAATACGGTATATTGTACATACACACACAGCCCACATGACATCATCGACACCGACTCACACAGGACCAAAACCATCGCCTTCAACCCCTCCGGACAGGATCTTGACACAATAGCGGTGTTATAATAACGTGGTAAAATCACTTGTTTCTTGTGAGATGCGACTCTTGACTAGACTTGGAGAGACAGTACAGTAAAGGCTGTGTTGGAAGCAGACTGGACTGACCGGTGTGATTTGTTGTTGCTGTGTGTCCAGCTGCACTGTTCGGCTCCCTGCGGAGCGGTGTGGTGTGATGAGGTCAGAGGGGTGGGAGAGAGGTGGAGAGAGAGCACACGTCCACACGCTGTCAACACCCTGCCTGTACAGTACACTGACCCCTACTGACACGGCCGCTCTACTTGTCTACTTGTCCCCCCCGTCCACAGTAGACACGGAGGTGACACGTTAGTGACAACAGGGTTGTTACATCGTCATGAGGTCATCCGATGGTGTATGGAGTTCAGGTTTTTTGTCCGCTCGTGTAAGAATCACATTATATAATGTTACCAAGCTATTATGTACGATATGTCACAGCATATTAGTACAATGGTAAGCGGCTGTGGCTCAGGAGGTAGAGCCGGTGTCTAATGATCGCGAGGTCAGCAGTTCGATCCCCAGCGAGGTCAGCAGTTCGATCCCCAACTAGCCATGTGTTGAGGTGTCCTTGGGCAAGACACTGAACCCCAAATTGCTCCCAATGAGCGGGCCGGCACCTTGCATGGCAGCTTGCCGCCGTTGGTGGGTGAATGGGTGAATGAGAGGCCATTGTTAAGCGCTTTGGAATAAGGTGCTATATAAGTGCAGTCCATTTTGCTGGTACGGGTGTAATAGAGTTACTACACAGGTATAGAAGCAACTTCATAATGTACAGTGTGACCAACATCTATAGCACGAGATGGGAAAGAAATGGATCACTTGTTGAAAGTACCGATTTTGTCCAGATTTGTACCGATTGGCTCTCTGAATGAAAGTGTTGAACAATCAGCCCACATAGGAGTCAGCTGAGGTGAGGAAAACAAAGGACTTTCTGACTGGGGAGAATGTCTGTAAATGTCAGTGTTAGTGGTGGAGAATGAGACTTATGGCACAGACCCAAAGGTCAATCAGATAACCAAAGAAATACTTAAAATCACACAGGAATTGCTCAAACTGCAGTTAAAGTGAATTATTGCGATGATTCCTTTGGACAATAAAAACAACGACTGGAATTAATGAGTGTGCTTGAAATGACTGTGATCTCCAGGGCCCAGTATTTCAAAATGTTTAATCTGAATCAGAATGTGTCCAGATTCTTTTTCAGCATCAGATCGATTTGGCTGTTTTCCCCCTAATACTACAAAATCAGCTAGATGATCTGATTCTGATCCAGATTAAACATTCAGATCCAGATTAAACGTTTTGAAATACTGGGCCCAGAGGATTCCTTCCTATCACTACGTCACCAGAACAACAACAAACTACGGCTGAAGAGTCAATCAGTACACTGTAACCGCTTACCAAATCACCATCTGAATGATAACATTTGAGACAATGACGCACTATACAAAAGCCAATGCCTTTGTCCTCTGCAAACTATCCATTGCCGATATGACAAAGAACCTTGTAACAAAGAACCTTGAGACTGACCAGGCACCCAGGGGAAAATGGTATTTACTGAGAGTGGAAAAACACAGCCGACACACAGAGATCTGTGGGAAAACCCAGTAGCAATCGCACACCCCTGTCAACATTCCATTCCGACAGTTTTTAACTGCTCCGGCAGAAATCGAGATACTGGCTCTCCAAAACTATCGGTTACTTTTTTTGCCGATACACAGAACAGCAACAAGGACTGCTAAAGCATTAATGAAGATCTGTTCAGAGTCACGAGTGCATGGATGCCAACACACAAGACTGATTGGCATTCACAGTCCCTGTTGAAACACGGCCTCGCACTGGGGAAGCGGTGGGGTGAGAGGGAGAAGGGGATGTTGTAGACCCCCCACTGGAGCAGGTCATATGAGCCAGCGTGCTTGGAAGGTCTAAGGGCAGGAGACGGATCTCTCCCAGTGCTAGCTAGCGAGGCGGGCCAGCCCAGTGGAGCGGCAGCCCCGTAGAGGGCCAGGCTGAGGCAGAGAGGCTGAGGTAGAGAGGCTGAGGCAGAGAGGCTGAGGTAGAGAGAGGCTGAGGTAGAGAGAGGCTGAGGCAGAGAGGCTGAGGCAGAGAGAGGCTGAGGCAGAGAGAGGCTGAGGTAGAGAGAGGCTGAGGTAGAGAGAGGCTGAGGCAGAGAGGCTGAGGTAGAGAGGCTGAGGTAGAGAGAGGCTGAGGTAGAGAGGCTGAGGCAGAGAGAGGCTGAGGTAGAGAGGCTGAGGCAGAGAGAGACTGAGGCAGAGAGAGGCTGAGGTAGAGAGGCTGAGGCAGAGAGAGGCTGAGGTAGAGAGAGGCTGAGGCAGAGAGGCTGAGGTAGAGAGAGGCTGAGGCAGAGAGGCTGAGGCAGAGAGAGGCTGAGGGAGAGAGAGGCTGAGGCAGAGAGAGGCTGAGGCAGAGAGAGGCTGAGGTAGAGAGGCTGAGGCAGAGAGGCTGAGAGAGGCTGAGGCAGAGAGAGGCTGAGGCAGAGAGAGGCTGAGGCAGAGAGAGGCTGAGGCAGAGAGGCTGAGGCAGAGAGAGGCTGAGGCAGAGAGGCTGAGGCAGAGAGAGGCTGAGGCAGAGAGAGGCTGAGGCAGAGAGAGGCTGAGGCAGAGAGAGGCTGAGGCAGAGAGGCTGAGAGAGGCTGAGGCAGAGAGAGGCTGAGGCAGAGAGAGGCTGAGGCAGAGAGAGGCTGAGGCAGAGAGGCTGAGGCAGAGAGAGGCTGAGGCAGAGAGGCTGAGGCAGAGAGAGGCTGAGGCAGAGAGAGGCTGAGGCAGAGAGGCTGAGGTAGAGAGAGGCTGAGGCAGAGAGAGGCTGAGGCAGAGAGGCTGAGGCAGAGAGAGGCTGAGGGAGAGAGAGGCTGAGGTAGAGAGAGGCTGAGGCAGAGAGAGGCTGAGGTAGAGAGAGGCTGAGGTAGAGAGAGGCTGAGGCAGAGAGAGGCTGAGAGAGGCTGAGGCAGAGAGAGGCTGAGGCAGAGAGGCTGAGGCAGAGAGAGGCTGAGGCAGAGAGAGGCTGAGGTAGAGAGAGGCTGAGGCAGAGAGGCTGAGGCAGAGAGAGGCTGAGGTAGAGAGAGGCTGAGGTAGAGAGAGGCTGAGGTAGAGAGAGGCTGAGGCAGAGAGGCTGAGGCAGAGAGAGGCTGAGGCAGAGAGGCTGAGGCAGAGAGAGGCTGAGGCAGAGAGAGGCTGAGGCAGAGAGGCTGAGGCAGAGAGAGGCTGAGGCAGAGAGGCTGAGGTAGAGAGAGGCTGAGGCAGAGAGGCTGAGGCAGAGAGAGGCTGAGGCAGAGAGAGGCTGAGGTAGAGAGAGGCTGAGGCAGAGAGAGGCTGAGGCAGAGAGAGGCTGAGGCAGAGAGAGGCTGAGGTAGAGAGAGGCTGAGGCAGAGAGAGGCTGAGGTAGAGAGAGGCTGAGGTAGAGAGAGGCTGAGGCAGAGAGAGGCTGAGGCAGAGAGAGGCTGAGGTAGAGAGAGGCTGAGGTAGAGAGAGGCTGAGGCAGAGAGAGGCTGAGGTAGAGAGAGGCTGAGGCAGAGAGAGGCTGAGGCAGAGAGAGGCTGAGGCAGAGAGAGGCTGAGGTAGAGAGAGGCTGAGGTAGAGAGAGGCTGAGGCAGAGAGAGGCTGAGGCAGAGAGAGGCTGAGGTAGAGAGAGGCTGAGGTAGAGAGAGGCTGAGGCAGAGAGAGGCTGAGGCAGAGAGAGGCTGAGGCAGAGAGGCTGAGGTAGAGAGAGGCTGAGGTAGAGAGGCTGAGACAGAGAGGCTGAGGCAGAGAGAGGCTGAGGTAGAGAGGCTGAGGCAGGGAGAGGCTGAGGCAGAGAGAGGCTGAGGTAGAGAGGCTGAGGTAGAGAGGCTGAGGTAGAGAGAGGCTGAGGTAGAGAGAGGCTGAGGTAGAGAGAGGCTGAGGCAGAGAGAGGCTGAGGCAGAGAGAGGCTGAGGCAGAGAGGCTGAGGTAGAGAGAGGCTGAGGCAGAGAGAGGCTGAGGTAGAGAGAGGCTGAGGCAGAGAGAGGCTGAGGCAGAGAGAGGCTGAGGCAGAGAGGCTGAGGCAGAGAGGGGCTGAGGTAGAGAGAGGCTGAGGCAGAGAGAGGCTGAGGTAGAGAGAGGCTGAGGCAGAGAGAGGCTGAGGTAGAGAGAGGCTGAGGTAGAGAGGCTGAGGCAGAGAGAGGCTGAGGCAGAGAGGCTGAGGCAGAGAGGCTGAGGCAGAGAGGCTGAGGCAGAGAGACAGAGGCAGAGAGGCTGAGGCAGAGAGACAGAGGCAGACCTGTCCTCAAATGAACTTAACAAAAGACTGAAGCGTAACCTTCTAACCAGGCTGAGTTGAATGCAGCTGGTGTCCTTTCTTGCCCTCCTAAAAAAAAAAGACCTCCTGTTTTCTCACCTTTACGCAGCCTGGTCCTGAGAGGAGGACATGATGACTAGCCAGAACAGCGTGATTTAACGCCACTCTTAAACCACAGCAGCTGAACACAGCGGCCTCACATACCAGCAAAGAGAGAGAGAGCCGGGGAGAAAGGGGGTCTGAGACCTCTGGAACTTAATGCTCATGTGTAGCTCATGGTGTGTCCAGTTCTGCTCTGCCGCGAGGTATCTTCACTGTGTGGCGAGGCTAGGTCCAACAACAGGTAGACCACTCGTCCTTCTCGTATCTATAATTGTGCATGTGTCATCATGTGTCCACTACAAGAGTCAGTGATGTCACGTGATCATGGTTGCTGATAGATGGTTGTATCCAGTACTCAAGTTGTAAAAGAAAATCAGGGGGGATGGTGGATTTTATCATCACATGGGGACAATTTTAGCATCCTCACAGCGTCAGTGACTTCAGTGTCAGTGACTTGGTAAAACTGTCATTGCATGTGTATTTCAGGGGGGGGATGCCATCCCCCCTCATCCCCCCTCAACTTGACTGCTGGTTGTATCATCTCATAGGAGGTCCCCCCACACCAGACACAGTCTATTCCCTGTGTCTCACTATCCTCCGCTCCTCCAGTCAGTCAGTCAGACAGTCAGTCAGTCAGTCAGTCAGTCAGTCAGTGTGCCCCTGGCCCTGCTGCTCTCCGCTGGCCAGTTAAACCCGGGGATCTTCCCTCTTCCCTCATTCATTTGAATTCCAGATGGCTTCGCTGTACATTTCCTGGCACCCGCTCACTCAAAACCACGCCACGGACAAAGAGAGTGTGTGAGGGGAGGAGGAGGAGGAGGAGGAGGAGGAGTGTGGGGGGGGGGACAGAATGGAAAACATTTCCTCTTTCTTTATGTTTCTGTTTTTCAACAGCCTCCCTCTTTTTCCCCTCTCTAAAGCCTGAACTTTTGAAAAATCAAACTCATTCAGAGGCCCTTCCCTCGAGTGTTTTGTGATAATGCGCGCTCTGTTGTAGCGGAGAGGTTGTGCATACACAAGCAGCACGCCAAAGATCTGGCACTTGACTGTTTCCTCGACGGCTATACTATAACAAATCAACACAAAAAAAGGGAGGGGAGGGGAGAGAGAGGGAACGAATACAATTAATAACAATAGAATGGCTGTTTTATTGTTGCCTTTCGGAGACATATTGTTTTAATTCTACGGGGCTGTAACACTGCATAAATGCATGAATGTGTTGGAGTGGATGATCAACTGTACTGTACAGTACCAAGCAGGTAAAAACACAGTGAATTACGAAGTGCTTGGCTGCAGACGCTTCGCTGTAACTGAACAAGGACATAAGAATGTTTTTTTTCCAATGAAACTGTAGTTTATGGAATACTCAACATTGTATATATCACTAAAATTCCCCAAATACCAGTGTATAACTCTACACACCTCAAAACACATAGACTTGCATAGAAACACACACAAAGGCACAAAAGTGACACACAGACACAGACACAGACACAGACACACACACACACACACACACACACACACACACACACACACACACACACAGCCACATCTGCCATCTGGTATGAGGAAACAAGTGGCCTGAGTTTACCCTGAAAAAGGCTCAATTTCAAAAACGAATCAGGCTGTGTGTATGTGTGTGTGTGTGTGTGTGTGTGTGTGTGTGTGTGTGCATGTGCGGTTGTATGTGTGTGTGTGTGTGTGTGTGTGGTTGTATGTGTGTGTGTGTGTGTGTGTGTGTGTGCATGTGTGTGTGCGCGTGCCGTGCATCTGTGTTTGTATGTGTCTGTGTATTTTACGTGTGTGTGTGTGTGTAATGCATCTGTTTGCGTGTGTGTCACTGTGTATACGTAGGAGAGTGAATATGTGTGGGAAAAAAAGATTGGAGTCTTTGAAACTGCAAAAGATCCGTAGCCACGAGCTAGGTGAAACGATAACACAACACAGATGTCAGTCCCCATTCTGGCAAGACAAAAGCCTAACCGGCTGCAAGTGTGCAGCCAGCGCAGGCCCTTCAGACTCATTAATCACATCTCTCTCTCTCTCCCGGGTTTGTTTGTACTGCCTAAATGACTGCCTGCTAGGCCCCAGTACCCTGCCGTCCCGCCGTCACCATGGCGACGGCAAAGCCACAAGTGAGCGTAAAAGCGAGAGTCCTGAGTCCTGTTTCGGTGTGTCTCTGCGCTCTGTCAGTGGGGCTCCCGACAAAGCTGACAAAGCTCCAGCCCACCAGTACCACACCAGCCCCCCCCACACCAGTGTCTCTCTCCAGAACCTCCATGTTTAGAACCTGTCACTCCTACTGAGGAGTCATTCCACCAAGCGCTGCCTTCTGGATTCTGCTGCTACTGAAGCAAACAAGACCGACATCGGTGAACTCAGCTCTTTGATAATCGTCTCAGGAGACTTGAGAGTGGGTTTGGACTGCAGCTGGAAGCAGTGGAAGGAGAAGTCAGCCTGAGCTTTTCGACAATATCATAACGCTGAGTTCAATCTCTCCCCGTTTTGCCTCCCGAGCCTCCCTCTCCCTGCTCCCCGCAGACACCTACCTGGGGGTGAAGATGGCGTTGTGCAGGAAGTTCTCAAAGACTTTTTTGTAGGAGGCGTCGTCTATCTCTGCCTTCAGGTCCTCCTTGGTCTTGGGGCAGGGGCAGCACGCTCCCTTGTCCCCTCCCGTCATGTCTGACTTGGTGGGCTTGGTGTCCTCCTCCATGTCCAAGACCCCCGTGGCCGAGATGCGGATGGGGATCTTCAGCTCTGGGTGAGAGGGGAACAGGAGCCATTAGCAAACTAGCTACATTGTTAGCAAACGGCAAGATTCACCCACAGAAGCACAACAAGTGAAATAGGCATGGAGAGTTGAGCAACTATACAATAGCACACAGAACAACAGGCTGAATAGGTGTCCGGTATGTTAACGTGACACATGAACAGTTATTCAGCTACACAATAGCATAAAGAACCTGGGAGGCTGAATAGGCTAAATGAACATAACAAGCCAGCGAGTCCAACAAGCAAGTTACCGGTAAGCAAGTTCACCCAGCTCCCGATCTCATTCCACATCACTGAATATGAATATGAATATGAATATGATATATAAGTGAATTTTATATATAAGTCGCACCTGAATATAAGTCACCTGACCAGCCAAACTATGAAAAAAAGTGTGACTTATAGTCTGGAAAATACGGTACTAGTTGAGGCGCAGTGGAGGACGGTGGAAGGACTGTGGAAGGACGGGCTTGTTGTAATGCATGGAATGAAATAAGGAACGGTATTAAATGTGTGTGTTTTGTTTTGATACCATCCCTCATTCCAGTCTATGCATTACAATGAGCCCGTCCTCCGATTTCTACCTGCACCAGTCTCCACTGGTGAGGAGAGATATTTGTTGCGGAGCAATCTATATGGACTTCATCATGCTCAAAGACGAGAGAGAAGAGAGTGAAGATAGGAAAAGAGGAGTAAGAGAGGATGAAGAGCCATGGGAAGAGGAGGAGGACTAACCTTTGGAGCAGTAGTTATGCTGGTAGAGCTCCCTGTCCTCAGACTGCTGTTGCCAACGGACCAGGTAGAAGGTGAGGTTGCCGTTAGGGGAGATGGGAGGGGACCATTTCACCACCAGCTTGGAGGAGGAGTTGGCATACGCCCGGACCTCCACTGGCATGGATGGCTCTGAGGAAGAAAACAAAACACACACACACACATTTGAAATGCTTTATTTATGTCCACATAAATACAAAGTGCATTAAGGACATAAACACTATCAGTGCAATCAGTTCATTGGGAGACATTCATTTACGTTTGTGACTGTACAGCCAACCATCGTACACATATAATATTAACACAGAGGATGTTTCAAATGTGGGTTAACAGATACAATAGCATTACTGTAAAACGGTATCTACTCTAAGGGTCCAAAAAGCAACGCTGTCTCCATATTGAGCGGCTACCGATAATAATAGCAGATATGGAGCAAAACCTTGCTAACTGTTTAGCCTTTCTCTTGGAGATGTGGGCCATCTGAAGGCCCCTAACCACCAGCTTGTGAACATGACCCAGGCTGCCAAAAATGAAAACTAAAAGATGACATTTGTAGCCTTGTTGTGAGATGTTCAGCTTGAGCTGCTGTTATTTCAGCAACTTGGTTAAAAAGGCTTCCTCCAGGCTGTGGTCGAAGGTACATACAGGCATACTGTTCACAGTAATGTTACAATCCCAAAACGTTTCTAAGTGGGGACCCCATGGATTTCATCCATAGAGATACATACAGATACTGTTCTCGACGGTTCTATCAGACAGCTTTAGTTAGTAGTCAGTGTTACCTGAGGGGTTGGTGCGGATGTAGACCACGTCACTTTTGGCTCCCTGGATGTGTTTGTCCTCCACCACCAGAGTGATGGCCTTCACAAAGATGGCGTACTGCGTCCAGGGTTTCAGCGGGGACAGCAGCACGCCAGGGTCCGTGTCTTTGTCCTGAGGTAGGTCCACGTCCACCATGTTCCAACTGTTGGAGCCGCACCCGTCCTGCCCGTCGAACTCTGTGATGTTCTGGAACGGTCTGGAAAGCAGGAAAACACACCACACCTTCTGTTCATGGAGTCTGTAGTGACCGAACAGTAACTCTTGTTAAAACCTAGGATAAAGGTCATCATCATCCTACTCACCACTTATAAAGCCATCAACAATCTGGCCCCCTCCTACCTTGCCGACCTCGTCCCCCTCCACACCCCCTCCCGTTGCCTCAGGTCTGATGACCAAACCACCCTTAAGACCACCAGGACCAAGCTGCGGACCTGGGGTGATAGGGCCTTTTCAGCCGCAGCCCCATCCCTCTGGAACGCCCTCCCCAACCACATCAGACAGGCCAACACCCTCCCAACATTTAAACAGGCCCTCAAAACCCACCTCTTCAAGCTCGCAGTTAACCCTCTCCCCCTTCCCTTCCCATGTGTCCCCAGCACTACCTTAATTAGGCCCCTATACTTTCTTCTATTTACCTTTTGTTACTTTTTATTATTACTCTAACCTTTTATTATTTATTATTACACTAATCTTTTCAGTTTGTAAAGCGTCTTTGAGTGTCTAGAAAAGCGCTATATAAGTCAAATGTATTATTATTATTATTATTATTATTATTATTATTATTATAGTCAAACAACTTGATAGTCAAACATGTTCTTCTCTCTTTTCTTCTCTGAGAATACTCACGCCTCCTTGTAGTAGACGATGAAGCTGACGAGGTCTCTGTAGTCTGGCGGCCGGTAGCGCTCCCAGGTCAGCTTGATACGGTTACTCATGGTGCTGTTGGTCCTGAACTTCAAGATGTGACTCTCACCTACACACACACACACACACACACACACACACACACACACACACACACATTGTTGATTGACTTCATGCATATCCTCCATTGAGCGTTGAACACAAATCAAATTCATCCTTGTCGATATGAGCTTAATGATATACTTCGATATACTTTTATTTATTTATAAAAAACATTTTTTTTAAAATGCCGGTCGAGAGAGGACGCTGGCGTTGGTTGTTCGCCGCTTCTCCGCCCGAAATCTAGAAATACTTGCAGTATACAGAGTAGATTGTCCTACAAAGACACTTTAGTAATCTAAAAATTAATTAGACCCCAATACTTTCTTTTATTAACATTTTTTTCTTTTTCTTTTACTACTCAATCTTTAAAAAAAACGTTTTTAAATATTATTATTATTATTATTATTATTATTATTATTATTATTATTATATGAATGAGCAGCAGCGAGAGGAGACAGGCGCGATCGGTAGACGACACTTCAGGAGGGGAACTCACAGCTGGCTCTGTCCCCGTTGTGACGGAAGTCGTCCTCTTCAAACTTCTTGGTGATGTTGGTCTTCTCCCACATCCTGTGGATCTCCGACATGCACAGTTTGGGGTTGAAGCGGAAGAAGAGCCGCCCGGCTCGGATGGTCAGGTTGTGCTGGGACCAGTCCCACAGGTGCTGCAGGTGCTGGTTGTCGATGGCTGAGAAAGAGTAGATCCTGACAGGAGAAACAACAGACAAGGTTGTTCACCATCTGGACATTTCACAGCAGGTCATATCACTGTTTTTTTATTCAATTCGGTGCTGAGGAGAAAGTCGTCGTCAACATTGTTGTCAGGTGCTTGTGGCCTAGTTCTCTGTCTGGTGGATGAGTCAACTGTTAACAGGAGCAGACGGGAGAGGGGATCGGATTTCTGTGTGTCAGTCAACGCAGAGAGGGAGAGAGAGAGAGACAGAGAGAGAGAGAAAGAGAGAAAGAGAGAGAGAGAAAGAGAGAGATAGAGAGAGAGAGAGAGAGAGAGAGAAAGAGAGGGAGAGAAAGAGAGAGAGAGAGAGATAGAGAGAGAAAGAGACAGAGAGAGAGAGAGCGAAAGAGAGAAAGAGAGAGAGAGAGAGAGATAAAGAGAGAGAGAGAGATAGAGAGAGAAAGAGACAGACAGAGAGAGAGAGAGAGAGAAAGAGAGAAAGAGAGAGATGAAACAGAGCAACTATAACAACCCCCCCCCCACTCCACCACCCCACCCCCAGCTCCATAGAACACCTCAGGAACGAGGGGAATGCCAACCCTCCTTACGAGCATTCCTGTTGCTGAAACTCTACCCCGGGAGAGATGACAACAAGAGGGGTGAACGGCTTTCCCACGATCCTCTCTGCCGGTCTCCAGAACAGACTCTCTCCTGTCTGAGAGGGGATAGGCTGGCGGTGACATCATGCGAGAGAGCCCAGGAATAGGCCAGGGGACCTGAGTGTTTTCACACACTCAAGTCCATCATCCACCTTTTGACTCGTTCACAGGGAGAGGCCCCGGTCTTGGCACGTGTTACTGTATGTGTGAATTCCCTTCGTACTGTAAGGCCTACTGTGAATCTTCCTCGCCATGACGATATGATGGGCTGATGACAGCGGTTTGGCTGATATCTACCGGGATCTACAGCCCTTTCTGACACACTCCTTTTAACAATTAATAGTGCACCACAACCTCGTACACAAATCATTTATGGGGCGTACCAAAAACCTGCTGAAATACACTTGACATGAGATATCAAAATCGGATTTGCTGGATACTGAATCATTGAGATTGAGAGATCCCCCAGCAACACCCCCCCCTCCCTCCCCACACACACACACACACACACACACCCACCTCCTGGCATACCCTCCTTTCCTGTCCTTCTCTACTATCTCTCTCCAATAAAAACTGAAATGAGATATCATTTCCACGACCACACACCGAAAAAAGAACCTTTTCAAAAAAGAAAAATGAAAGACAACAACTTCCTGTCTCTAGGGCTGCGGTAAGTTCAAGGCTGACACGTCCACTGATCTATACACACACGGCCCGGCCACGGCCCGGCCCGGCCCAGAGAGGTCGTACCCGTCCATGAGCTCCTCTCCGTGGATGTAGCGCAGGCTCTTGAGGAAGGAGAGGGAGCCAAGCGTGTGGGAGTGGCGGATCCTCACGTAGCCCGTCACTGTCTGAATCAGCCCCATGAAGCTCTCCAGCTCTGAAGCGATGTTGTCTGGGGAGAGGAGAGGGAGATGAAGAGAGTCACACACGTGCCACACACACACACACACACACACACACACACACACACACACAGGCACATACATACAGACACACGCGCACACGCATATACATATACACACACACACATACACACACACACACGCACACACACACACACACATACATACAGACACAAGCACACACGCATATACATATACATATACACACACGCACGCACACACACACACACACACACACACACACACACACACACACACACACACACACTGTGGGAAAACCAGGGCTCTGAACATGAACAACAACAAATCCAAAGACTACTGCTAACTACGTCTTTACTCCAGAGGGGAATTCCCCCTCCCTGCAAATCTAGAATTGCGCCAACACTTTTATATCTATAGATAAGCTATAAGTCAACTGAGAAAATGAATAGCATAATAGCTTAATGCGATAATTGACTCGGGGGCGCAGGCTAAGCTGATGTTGTAATGTTGACTCTGCGGGCCACACAAGCGGTCCCAGCGGCCCCCTGCTCCCCCGCCTGTCTCCGGAGAGAGTGGGACGGTATACTCACTGCCACGGCGGATGTTGATATGCAGGTTGCCTTTGATGACTGTGCATCCCATGAGCGACTGAGCAGCATCCACCGAGTCTATGGTCTTAGAGTCGCAGATCTTATCACACAGGCCATCACACTCACTGCAGAACATGCTGGGTATGAGGGGTAAGGGGGGGGGGGGGAGAGAGACAGAGAGAGAGAGGGTGGGGGGGTGGAGGGAGACAAAACGGTCAAGGAAAAGCCACACAAGCCAATCAAAATTCACACAGACTGATTGCCAGGGAGCATCGGGTCAAGACCTCTTGCTCTCCCACTCCCTGAAATTCCAGAACATCAAGATGTAATGAATGTGTCCTTTCGCTTGAAACTACAGGGTCACTCTCTGCGTGAAGTGTGTAATCGTTTTCGAAGTCCTCATGTGAACCTGGTGTTTCGTGAGAGTATGAATCACGGAACGGCCTTTAAGACAAAACAAAGGTGACGTGGCCAAAATTGTATGGCAACAAAGACTCAACGCGGAACGTTTTCGAAAATGACAAATCAAAACACGGAGATAAGTTTACCCTGAGTCACCAACAAAGACGTCCTCCTCCTATCCTAAACTCACGTCAACCACGGGAAATGATAAGCAGGGGAAACATTCCGAGTTAAAAACACGGCTGTGTTTTATTCCCTCCCCATGAACGCCTTTAAGCAATCTGCATAACGTCTCCTTAGTCCCTCGTGTTTACATTTACAGTATACTTTGTAGTTCACGGCTACGCCCTGCAGGTCCTGCTCCAGCTTCTAGACGTTTCCAAATACTGAGTCGTCTTGTATAGGCCTGCTGGGCCCTGAGGTCAGCATCTTTCTCTGTTTCTCAGTTACAGTACAGTAAAAAGTAACTGGAAAGTCCACAGCCTTCAAAATAACACACATAGCCTAATGTGACATTTTTTCGCCTGCAGCACTTCCAGCTCCGGAGGACCAGGTGGGGGGGGGGGGGGTGTGGTTTTTCAACCACGTGAATAATTCAAAACACCTTGGCATGCGAACCCACGCAACAACAAAACACAGGGTCACACAGAACCCACAACAGACACGTCTGAGATGGGGTATAGTGTAACAATGTCTCTCTCGCGCACTAGCGTTCTCTGTGAGCGATAGAGGTCCCCTAACTAGGACCATGCCAGATCCTGCAGAGGGCCCCTGGAGGCCAGGCCTACTCCCTTACCTATTAGTCTCATTGCGTGTGAAGCCGGAGGGGCACTCGGGCATACACTCCCCTCCGTGGATGACAAAGTCAAAGTCGCTGGGCAGGTGCACGCGAGCGCACAGGTCCATGGTGATGCAGCGCCAGCCTTCGAACTTGTAGGTGTCCGGGGGACATTCCGCCACGCAGCGGTCCTCGTGGAAGTAATGCAGGCAGGCAGCGCACGCCATGTCGTCGTCCGCCTCGGTACAGCTGCCCAGGCACTGGCTGTGGCAGCACTCGCCCGAGTCCGTGCACGCCCGCTCACATCTGTCCGGGCACACTGGAGGAGAGAGAGAGAGAGAGAGAGAGAGAGAGAGAGGGACAGAGAGAGAGAGAGGGAGAGAAAGAGAGAGAGAGAGAGAGGGACAGAGAGAGAGAGAGAGAGAGAGAGAGAGAGAGGGAGAGAAAGAGAGAGAGAGAGGGACAGAGAGAGAAAGAGAGAGAGAGAGAGAGGGAGGAACAGAGAGAGAGGGAGACAGAGAGAGAGAGGGAAAGAGAGAGAGAGAGAGGGACAGAGAGAGAGAGAGAGGGACAGAGAGAGAGAGAGGGACAGAGAGAGAGAGAGAGAGAGAGAGAGAGAGAGAGAGAGAGGGAGGGACAGAGAGAGAGAGAGAGAGGGACAGAGAGAGAGAGAGAGAGAGAGAGAGAGAGAGAGAGGGGAGAGAGAGAGAGCGACAGGGAGGTCAGCGTCAACAGCACATTTGAAACACAGGGCCACAGAGGAGACCCACTAATGCAGCGAAAAGATAAAGCACCAGCTCATCACATATTAATACAGTCTCAAATTACAATAAAGTAAATGGCTTTCAGACTGGAATACATTTCTAAACGTCTTTCCCTGGAGATGAAAAGTGGAGTTAAATGGGTATACTATTATTAGATCTATAACCAGAGCTCGGAGGACAGGAGCGAGGATAGGTGGTGGCATGGGAAGTCTCTGATTAAGCTGGACGGTGCCTGTGTGTATGTGTGTGTGTGTGTGTGTGTGTGTGTGTCTGTGTTTGCACCTTTAATGTGTGTGTTTTGGCGTGCATACGTGTGTGCGCGTGTGTGCGTCTGTCGGGTGTACACTTGTGTGCGTGTGTGTGTCTGTTGGGTGTACGCTTGTGTGCGTGTGTGTGCGTCGTACGTGTGAGTCTATACTGTGATCGTTGGAGGTCTAGGGGAGGCAGGCTTTAGGATTAGTGGGCTGTAAAATGATAATCGCTGAGCAGAGTCGCAGTTGGGAGCCACTATTTATTCTGAAGACTAGACATCATGTCTGATAAATACCAGCATTGTCAATAATGGAGAACACATGACTGTGAGTTTAATCTGCCAGTGATCAGAACTGAATATCTTTCCTGGTATTTTTTTGTGAGATTGAAGTGGTATATTAACCCATTGTTATGGCTGCTTATGATAATCCTGTAGATAGGAAAGGAGAGAAGAGGAGAAGAGCTAGGTGAGGACAGGAGAGAGGAGAAGAGAAGAGAAGAGAAGAGAAGAGAGGAGAGGAGGTTTTTCTCTAATGCACCAAAGGGCATCTCAGTCTGGCCAGGGAGAGACACTTTATCACAAGAGAGAGAGAGAGAGAGAGAGAGAGAGAGAGAGAGAGAGAGAGAGAGAGAGAGAGAGAGAGAGAGAGAGAGAGAGAGAGAGAGAGAGAGAGAGAGATGTCGGGTGCTTTATAGAGGGCCATGTTTGTTTACTTGTGTATTAGATGTCAGGAGATCAGCTCTGTGCTTTGCTCGGTGGAGAGAGAGGGAGCAGGGCTGCCGAGCTAATCTCAGTTATGAATATTTCATGCCGCTTTCCTAAACATCTGTGTACAGTAAGTTAAGAACGTGACAGTGCACTATAGCAACACTGCAGAGCAAACACATCCTCCCACAGCACCAATTCACACTGCTCATTCCCACTCCAAACAATAACTCAAATACTCGAGATTCCCTGTCACATTCACTCACATCTCAAACCGTGCACATACAAGAGGTGGAATGACTAGAACATTCCTTCAGGGTTTTGGAAGAAAAAGAACAACTTGAACATGTTCCACTATTTGCTCCAAGGAAGGCACACGTGGGATGGGTATGATCTGTCGCAATTACACAATTCCCTCCAATTTAATTTAGCCAGTTTATTTCATCATTAGCTCACGTGTGTCTGAGGGGAAATGTTCTACAGCATAATGCC
>NC_137679.1:18634535-18669156 GCF_963989245.1 Nansenia antarctica | reverse complement strand
AAATACTCGAGATTCCCTGTCACATTCACTCACATCTCAAACCGTGCACATACAAGAGGTGGAATGACTAGAACATTCCTTCAGGGTTTTGGAAGCAAAAGAACAATTTGAACATGTTCCACTATTTGCTCCAAGGAAGGCACACGTGGGATGGATCTGATCTTTCGCAATTACACAATTCCGTCAATTCCATTTAGCCAGTTTATTTCATCATTAGCTCACGTGTGTCTGAGGGGAAATGTTCTACAGCATAATGCCTATCATAGGTTAGATACTGTATGGTGGAATGAGCCTATTAAATGAGAGCTGTACTCCCTTAAATAGCCATATGGTCCTTTTATGAGCTATATATAGATACACAGTTCCTCGTTCTAATTACATCTCTAACCAAGCACTGACTCAATGCTTCCTAAATACCTAGCCATTCTGGACCTAGTCCATCAAGACACTTATATCTCCTAACTATCTATCTAATGCCAACACTAAAGCGACTCATAGCCAAGCTAGGACTTGGTAGTTGATGATCCCTATATTTCCATGATGAGAGGTGAGCAGAACTGCTCTTGCAAGGAGAGAGAAACCAAAAGAAAAAACCAAAATCAGGAAGCCATTAATTTCTTGGAATTCCACCAAAAGGGGGCAGCCCAGGCAAACTCAGAGGGGCCTCGTTGGAAGAGGTTCCGCATCATTTTAACAGATTCCTCAATGAAGGAGGAATTCCAAACATGGATACCTTCCGCTGTGAGGAAGCAAGAGGGGGGTGGTGGGGGTGGGGTGGGTGAGTGCGGGGTGGGGTGGGGGGGGTACTGCTGCTTCGCAATCCATATAAGTCAACCAACGGTTTCCCTGTGTGACCAAACAACCCGTGGTATCAAGGATACGCTCCTTTATTTATAGACACCCCAAGTGCAGGCCTATTTCCACGCTGCTCTGCTCTACACACAGCTATGCACGGCGTCGTGGGTGTCCACTGCTTCAGAGGAAAGGCACTATACCTAACAAGGACGGGGATCCGCTCCCTGCATCATCAGTCTGGCAATGTAGTTCATCAGTATGGGGTCCAAATGACAATGTTTTGCACTAGAACCTACCTCACAGCTTAACGTATAACGCTGAATTACACTGAATGGCATCTCGAATGTAAATGGATGCTTGTACACTTTCAATTGGATCGAAAATTTGATTTTCAGATTGTAATACCTAGTACATGTATATGCCACTGGAAAGTAGTTCTGCCCTATTTTCAGCCCAGTGATGTGATTTTCAGTTCAGTAGAGAGGAGATCTCCACAACAACAACACTCTCCTGTATGACGCTACAGAGATCCAGCGGGGTTGGTGTGGGATGGGTGAGTTGATGTGCTGTACTCTCATCCCTGTACAATCCTTCCTCCCTCCCTATTTCTCTCTTCCTCCACCTCCTTTTCCCAGAGCGAACAGATAGGTCAGATGACATCGACACTGCCTCCCTGCCTGCCTCCCTCCCTGCCTGCCTGCCTCCTTCCCTCCCTCCCTCCCTCCCTCCCTCCCTGCCTGCCTGCCTGCCTGCCTGCCTGCCTGCCTCCCTCCCTCCCTCCCTGCCTGCCTCTCTCCCTCCCTCCCTCCCTGCCTGCCTGCCTCCCTCCCTCCCTGCCTGCCTCCCTCCCTCCCTGCCTCCCTCCCTCCCTCCCTCCCTCCCTGCCTGCCTCCCTCCCTCCCTCCCTGCCTGCCTCCCTCCCTCCCTCCCTGCCTGCCTGCCTCCCTCCCTCCCTGCCTATCTGCCTGTCTACCCGCAGAATCACTGCAACGTGAGGAGTAGCACAGTCCATCTATTCTTTAGCAAATAACACCATGAACACAGACTCCACCCCCCCTCCCTCCCCCCCAACACACACACATACACACACTCCCCCGCCGCCCCTCCCGTTAGAGACATCCACACATTCCTCTACACTCCACTAGATCAAATGGGGATAAAAAAAAAAGAAAAAAGAAGCTCCACTGAAAAACACTGCTGTTCCAGAATGGAGAACGTATGCTGTGTAAATGCCTATTGACCCATTTGGATGTTTTTCGGCGTCTGGTCAGTGGACTATGTAAAGAATCCCCAGAATGTTCCGGCCAGCAGGGACAAGGAGTAGAATGTTAATCCCTCTGTGCTCCGGACCAACACAATAACAACTTCAGGAGACAGGAGAGGAAATGGCCTCAGAAGCTGTGGTGACTTAACTCAGACATAAGTGTCTATTAAAAGAAAACCTGTGAGCCTGTAGAGGAGATGGGAGGGATGAGAGAGCTTCTCTTGCAGGAGGAATGCAGAGGATGGAGGGCCAGGATGCAGAGAATCTGTGATACTGAGACACTCGAGGCTTTGGCAGACTGACATGCTGCATCTGCATCACACAGCCTCAGATCCCTCCATGGGGGCTCGACTCGCTGGGCTGACAGAGGGCATGCGGCGGGGAGCTGTTAACGATTTCGGGTCTGAGACTCATACGACCCATAGATCGCCCTCCCGACAAGCCCCCGTCCTTCCCACCTCCTCCCTCCCTCTCACTGTCTGTATATCGTTCTGTCTGTCTTTCCGTTTCCAAAACCCCTCCGATCTGATAAGTAGACGGAGAGATCTCACCACTGTCTACTTGGCGCAGGATGCGTTGCGATGATCCAACAAATAAACATTTCACTGTTTTTAATATCTTATCATAGCTTTACAGGATCATCTTTCCCTGCAGAGGAAACACAGAGGCTTACAGAAAGCATTATGCAGCGCCGGGTCCTTCGACTGCGTGACATGTCGCTGCAGCCAGGGCGCTACAGTGTTTACATCTGGGAGACTAGTGACACGTTTACACCCTGGACGCAACACAGCTGCAAAGCTCCAGTATACGCACGAACACGAAGGCATAATGTAGCAGGAATACAATGTTCACTTTAGTTACAGATTCATAAATATACTGTATATTAAGGCAAAACAGGAGGCGATGTTATCATGCTGGTGATATGTGCTTTTTTTTAAATGCCAAACAGTAGATGTATTTAACAAGACTAAGAACAGTCATTATATAACAGTGTTCATGAGATGTTCTCAATTATGATCACAATTGTTATAGTCTGATAGTATGCCCCTACATCCAACCGTACCGGTGTCATCGACAATGAATAGGAAGCGTGACAGACAGTTGGGAAATCATTCATTATTCAAGGGGGTGGAGTTGTAGGGGGTGTTAACTGGCAGACATTTCTCGTGGACCAATGGCAGGCATGCGGGGGAGGTTCTAATCTGGATGAGTGACATGTTATTGAGTCTAGAGCCGAGATGGTAAACAAGTCCTCTCCCCGGAGTGGGAGGGGTACCAGTAACCATAGTGATTAAACATGCTCCTTTTTCAGCTTTCCGTGTCGCTTTAGTCTCAGGAAAAACATGAAAAGAAGCTGTTTATGAAAATACAATACAATATTCCCTATATAATATGTCATCAAAAGCATAAGACAGTTGTACCGTAGAAAAAACACTTGAATTCATGTTAGCTGCATGTGTTCTACAGTCTGGGACTGTAATAATCTGCTATAAATGCAAATCTAAACATGACAAACGACCTATGGTAAAGGTCACCTTGGCATTAGATGCAGTCTGTCAGAGGAGTATATGTATTTACGTAATCAAAACCAAGCTATTATAACGTTAATAACCTGTCAGCTTGTATTTCGTCTGACCTGGAAACATACACAGCCTTCTGTACATCTGTGATCAATGTACCAAACGTTTGATCTGATCGCTTATCTCTCCTTGACCTATTCACATGTGCCAGGTCCATTAAACGTCCCAGTAATATCAACATCCCATCCGTCTCCTTTAAGTCTACCGACCAAGAATATCCGTGGATGTTGAAAGTGAGCTCAATAAGTGTGCCTTCAGCGTTACTGTATAGAAACATTCTGTATACAGTGTCAACACACTGGTGGTCAGATTAGGAGAGCTGAGAGAGAGAGAGAGAGAGAGAGAGAGAGAGAGAGAGATGTAGGATATAGCTAAGAGAGAGAGAGAGAGAGATGTAGGATATAGCTGAGAGAGAGAGAGAGAGAGAGAGAGAGAGAGAGAGAGAGAGAGAGAGAGAGGGAGAGAGAGAGAGAAGCGGAACAGGAGTAGCAGTAGCAACCAGCTGTCTGTCCTGGCTCGGACGCCACCAGGCAGGCCCTGTGTGCTGCTGCTGCAGTCGGAGTCCGACCCCGTCTCCCTGAGCTCCATCAGGCCACATCCTCATCCGGCAACCCGATCCTCCCCTGGAGCCCCCAGCGGATCACTCCAGACACTTGTTTAAACCACATCAGCACGGAGAGAGAGCCAAGGAGAGGATGCTTCCTCTACTCTAGCTACACAGAGCAGCCCAAGGCAAACCACACCAGCAAATCCAATACCCAGTGTAACTGTTACGACTACCCCGTTTCTCAAGGATCCCCCCCCAAAATAACCCACTTTAATCAGGTGTTATTCCACATTCCACAGAGTGGACTAACATGGAAACAGCTGGAAAGCAAAGCACAGGACAGAGGACCCTGGCGAACTGTTGTCGACGGCCTATGCTCCTCCAAAAGGAGCGATAGGCGTAAGTATTCCACATTCCCAGACACATCATCCGTCTGTGTTTTTTAATTCACTTTTCGGACGTTGTTTTGATCCTCGCTGGTCAAACTTTGTTGCTTCTACCGATCAAGGTTGGGCCCGATTTTTTACCATGCAGACTCAGGAAAAACTGGCTCAGGAAAGCTGGAAAAATCTCTCTCGTCAGTGTTATGCACCTAGGTGTGTGTGAACTCATTCCTCCCAGCCCAGTGTTTTTGGGACTCTTCCACTCCCATGCCCGCTAAAGACCAGCACTGTGTTTTTCACAGAGGTATGTGCTGGTCTGTGTGTTCAGGCATGCATGGCATTTCCCCTCACCCGCGTTCAGTCACAACAACACACACACCCCTTCCTTCCAGCCTCAGGCCAACTCCACAGCTACCGCTGATGCTGCTCCTGTTGTTGTTGTTGTTGTTGTTATTGTGATGTTGTTCATATGCATGTACATTATATGCAGTAGTGTTCGTCATAGCAACAGTAACTTGTTGTTTTGGATACAGTATACCTAAAATAATCATGAAAGAGACTCTAAGTATTTAGCAGGTAAAAAAAACCTGTGACCATATAATTACATAAATATTATTATTCTTTTTTAAATATAGCGATTTCTACTGCATCTTTAAACGAACGAATTCAGCAGTGGGTAAATCTCACATACATGTACAGGTATACAGTATATCAACATACTGAGCTGTACATCCATGTATTTAGATGTACAAAGTATTTGCGGTTGTACAGACAGAGTGGGGAAAGAGCCTTCTGTCTCCTCATGGTGGTTAACCCTGGATCCCTACAGTGTTTCCTAATCACAGTGGTTGCGGGAGGTCGTGGGCTCTGCGAGCCAGACCAGACACAGCGGCCCTGCTCTCGCTGCTCATCTCCCAGACAGAGGACGCCTCCAGATCCTTATTTTTAGTCCAAACACTGGCCTCAGCAGTCAATTCCCTATTAATTCAGGAAACGCTCCAAGTTCATCTGAGGACTCCTCATCGCGGCTGAATTTTGGCTGTCATGAATTGCCATGTTTGTGAAAAACAGGTTGCGTTCGCTGGCATGGAACACTCTCTCTCTCCCTCTCTCTCTCTCTCTGTCTGTCTCTCTCTCTCTTTCTCCCCCGCCCTCTCTCCCTTGCTCTTGTTTTCTTGTCTGTCAAACCCCCCCCCCCCCCCCCCCGGTACGACTACCCACTAAATTGTTGCTAAAATTGCATAATTTGATCAGCGGCACTACTGTAGTAAATGCGTTTAAAATCAAGGATTTTCTTCCAAGATTTTATTGTGATCTTCCTTTTCCCGACAGCCACTAACATGCATCATGAAATAGGGGGGTGAGAAATACACAAAGTGCATTTCTGTGGCTAACCCATTCACATCAAATTGTAAAGCAATGTTAACCACTGTCAGCAGGGGCAAATCAAATCACTGACAGTGCTGTTCTGGTCAGGCATGATAATGACATTCATGTAGGAGAACATCAACATGTCCGCAAGGTTAGCACAGGCTAACTGCTAACAGCCAACTGCAAACAATTTAGGCAAGGCTGCTAGCTCCACCGTGCCTAATCTCAACATACATTAGTATGTGAAAAGGTAAACTCCCGGAGAAAAACCAGGCAAGGTTT
Organism: Nansenia antarctica; assembly: GCF_963989245.1. NCBI lineage: Eukaryota > Metazoa > Chordata > Actinopteri > Argentiniformes > Microstomatidae > Nansenia > Nansenia antarctica. The sequence goes on along the minus strand of NC_137679.1, from coordinate 18,662,934 downwards.
TTTTTCTTCCGTTTTTTTTTTCTCTCCCTCACAGATTCAGAGTCGGAGGTGTTTCCTCTCACTGTAAGTGGCTTCTAAAAATACCTGAGTTCCCAGATCTGCTTCATTAAATGCAGTGTGTTTCCTGGCAGGCCCTGTGTTGGCTGGCTGAATGGCTGGCTGACTGGCTGACTGGTTGGGGGTAGAACCACCAGCCACAGCCTTGCCTGCAGGTATGCCAGCAGTGAAGAGGCCAGCCCTGGGCCCTTGCCATCACATCATCACACCCCCCCCCCCCCCCCACCCGCACACACTACCTTCTAGTCCCTGCTAGTGCCGAGTGCTACAGCCACATACACCGTGTCACCGTCTACCACCCACGGTCAACGAAACACTTTGAACATCAGATCATTGCCGGCCACGCCTGCATATGTCCATTCCATTCCACATACAGTAGCATGTTTTATGATGTCAGATTCCAAAGAGCCGTAAAACAACACGACGTTCCCTGTGTCGTCTTTACTCCATCGCTTGTTTTGTCTCAGGGAACTTTTGAGTGACGCCCAGTCTGATGCACGGCTCCTTGGCACGCCCTCCCCAGAAAACACCAGCTACTCAGGAAGGACTAATATTATACGGCAACATGACATCACGGCACATCTCCTAGTACTAGAACAGCCTAACACCTCGTCTCGACCCAATCCCTCCCCTTTCTTGATTAACTGGATTATTACTCATATCTGTGAGCATGCTGTCTGCACGTAACACAGGGCTCGACTGTGACTCCCAATATCACCCAGCCAATCGGAGCGTCGGGATTGTGGCGGTTTCCGATGCCAAGCCCTATTTTTGTGGATAGCCATCTGCAGCTTTTGCGGCAGCGTTCAGTACTGTTGGCAGCACAGCGCAACACACTTCATACTGGCACCGCGGCTCTCTCTCTCTCTCTCTCTCTCTCTCTCTCTGCTAGCACAACATCTGGATTTAAAAGGACACATCTGTATTCTACATTTACTTCAAGCAGGCCCTAATCCTGATTAAGCAGACAAACATTTACCCTCACTTAAAAAGAGGAGCAGATGAAGCCGTGTTCATGTTCACTCTGGGCCTCCTTCGTTGGGTTGAAACGGGAGTGCTGCTTTACCAAAAACTGATAAGGTCATTAGCGGATTGCTAATCTGACAGCTGGTGGACTGGTGGGCTACTTGGTGTGTGTGTGTGTGTGCGTGTGTGTGTGTGTGTGTTTGTGTGTGTGTGTGTGTGTGTTATCTGGAGTTCCTCTGCCTACAATGTCTTCTCTATCGCTCTGTCTCTCTCTCAGTCTCTCTCTCTCTCTCTCTCTCTCTCTCTCTCTCTCTCTCTCTCTCTCTCTCTCTCTCTCTCTCTCTCTCTCTCTCTCTCTTTCTCTCTCTCTCTCTCTCTCTCTCTCTCTCTCTTACGACAGTGGCCAGGCAGCTGGCACACCCTGGCCAGCTTGTGGCGAGAGGCATTTTGTTTTTCTGCCCATTTCTTCGAGCTTGTCTCATTTAGTTTTTCGGGATGCGGGCATGTGTCTGCCACCTCTCTCCGGCTGGCATTCCAATCTTTAGGAGGGTGCTGGTGGCCACTTACCATTTAACATCTGGCGAGGGGGGCTCCATTCTGCTCCGCTTAATTCCGTTTTCACAGTGTATTTTCTAAGGGTGGATATTGTGTGTGGCCGTTTTTTTGTTCTTTAAAAAGGACGGAGCCAAGGGTTCAACAAGTGCAGTTGTGCCCGGGACTCGACATCTGTTCAGATACGGCAACAAAGACTACTCTCAGAGAGGAGCCGACAAAGCTTCACAGAGTCGGTGTGTTGTTTAGGTCCTTTTAAGTGGAATACTCGGACTATCGTATGGATACCGTAGGATGTGATTACATAGGCCCAAATATCCATACAAACAACCATACGTTTTCATTTCACATGAAAGAAACATAGCCTAGGGGGGATTGTAACAGCTCATGAATATCAATGCATGTTTCGCTGATTCCCTATCTGACCATCTATTCGAAAACCCTGAAGCTCTCTGGTAGTTCATGGACACTTGAACAAACAATACAGAGAGGGGAAGAAAAAAAAACACTTGCTACTGAATGACTGCCCATGTTGACACAGTGATAAGATTATACAAGGGGGTAGTAATGTAATAGAGAGGGTACACTCCCTCTGTATAGTTACTCCCAGGAAGAGGTTAGGACACCGTACCCTCCTCTTGTGTTCCATTCGATCCGGTTTTCATCAAAAGGGGGCAAGCCAGAAAGCACAACAAGAGGAGAAGAGGAGAGATATTAACTCTCGTCTTTATGCCCTCTTTTGTTCGTGTGGACAATAAAAACACCCGGTGTAGGTTACCGGGTGAGGATTAAAAGGCTTTGATTACACTAAGAAGCTATTATATCGGGCGTAAACAATGAACTCATAATAGCTTGTCCTCATTAGGCCATTGGGTAACAACAGGACCAAATAAGGCTCTGCAGTTACACGCATGCAAGCGGGAGTGTAAAAAAAAAAACGACATTGTTTACAGTCTCTGAACAAATTGGGGGGTTACATCACCTCAGTTTTCTCTTGCGGGCTCAGCACAGTTGGAGCTCTGTTGTATAGCTAGCTGGAGTTAATCAGAGCTATGGTGTCACACTTTTTTCACTCCTGGCTCTATGAATATGCTATAAAGACATAGTATCAACAGCCAAGAGTCATATCGAGCATACAAAACGGTGCCCTTTCCCATCTCTAACCTCTTCCTCTCTCAATCTAGGCACTGGAGGACTCGACAGGGGTTTCTGGGGGTCAATTTCAACCAGAAAGAGGGACATGGTGTGAGGTCCCCTGGTATAAGTAGACCGTGAGACAGGCATTGGGACTGAAAGACAAGGGGCCAGAGGCCAGGGGCCAGAGCACTGGAGAAAGCCTGTCCTGGCCTGGCCTTCCAACAGCAGAAGCAGGCAGCAGCTGATATGGATGGAGGAGGACAGCTGACAACAACCCTTAAACAGTCCCCAGCCCACACTTCCTATTGGCTGACGGTGACATCATGATTGGATTTTTCACCTCCTCTTTTCTGTGGGAGGAGAGTTGCTCTTCCTCCACCTCTCTCTCTCTCTCTCTCTCTCTCTCTCTCTCTCTCTCTCTCTCTCTCTCTCTCTCTCTCTCTCTCTTTCTCGACCTCCCTTTTGGTCTCTTGGTCTTCCCCCTTTCGGGGACCTCAGCAGCTCACATGGCCACCCTAGTGGCGCGAGGGGAGGAGAAAGAGAGGGAAAGAGCGAGAGGGAGAAAAAGGAGGGAGGGAGGCGGGGGGGGATCGTAGGCACTGGTACAGCCATTACCGGCATGACAACTATAAAACACATCATACAGAGGCTGCGCTGCTCTGTCCACCGCCTCCTCTTGTTCTGATACGGCGTCTCTCGGTGGAGCTGGCGGTCGGGCCGTGAGGGCACGCGTCCGACGATGTGTTGAGCGCAACCTGTGTGTGTGTGTGTGTGTGTGTGTGTGTGTGTGTGTGTAAGGGTGACACTCACAGGACGTGGCATGCGTGCAGGGATGCAGAGCCCACCCCCCAGTGATCTCCCCCTCCGCCACATCACACTCAGTTACCGTTAATGTCCGCCATGTGGGCTTCGGATAGGCCAGTGTGTGGTCAGCTGTGACAGAGCAGGGGCACGCACACACAGGCACACACACACACACACACATAAACACACACACACAGCTGCATACAAGAGCTCCTCTCGTCTCCAGCCCAACAGCTCAAACATGCCTGCTTCTCGACGCAATCTAGACAAATCAACCGAGAGACCAGGCCAGTGCTCTCCCTTGAGAGGACGCCATCTCTGATGTGTTATTGTGAATTTCTTACCAATAAATGACTTATCTCATCGCCAGCTGGACTTCATAAACATATTGTGACCCCATCCAAAGGAATGAGAATGAGAGAGAGAGAGAGAGAGAGAGAGAGAGAGAGAGAGAGAGAGAGAGAGAGAGAGAGAGAGAGAGACTGTTAACACAACGTGGCTTTAGTCAGCTCAGAATGACAGGGATGGATCTTTGTACCAGACGGGTGTCCCTTGTCTGGCATGGAAGGGAGGGAGAGAGGGAGTGAGAGAGGGAGGGAGGGAGGGAGGGAGGGGAGGTGGATGGGGGAAGTTGGGGGTGCGGGAGGGGTGAGTGAGTGAGTCAGCCAGTCTGCCAGCTCTGATCTGAGGCCTGGCCCAGGAGTACACAAGCCCCCCACCCCCACCCCCACCCGCAAGCCCCTTCCCCCGTGACAGATTAGCCCTTAGTCGGATTAAGGAGGAGTCACAGTGCTCCACGTAGGAGAGGTGAAATGTCGTCAGAGCACTGCAGGAGGAATCAAGGGGGCTGTGGCGGTGGTGGGGAGGAGGGGGGTGGGGGTGGGGGGTGGAGGGCGCAGCGGGGGGGGGGGGCTCAGGGAGGGAGCGCGGGCCTCTGGGCCAAGGGCAGATGGCCAGGGCTCCGCTCTGCTCCACAGACACGACACCGCAGCGCCGCAACACCGCACACAGGCAACAGTCACTGTCAAAGCCTGGGCTCCAAAACAACCTCCACGTAGGCCTTACACCCCCACGGCCCCGCGCTGCTCCACAGATAATCATCACACCGCCCGCGCCGCAGCCAGTCAGTGTGTCTGCAAGGCATACATCACAACACACCCACCATAGGTATGTAATGCCTTCATTGTAGGCTGGTTGGTGTGTGTCGAGCCAGCTGACAACAGGTTGGAGGCTCGTTTGAAGGAACGGAAAAGAGAGAGAGAAGGGCAGATTGGGGGCTGAGGCTCTGCGGTTAGTAATCCACACAGACAGGAGGAGGAGGGAGGAGGAGGAGGAGGAGGAGGAGGAGGAGGAGAGGACCGGACATAAACAGGATCTGAGGGTCACATGGAGCCAAGAGGGCAGGGCAGAGAGGAGGAGGAGGAGGAGGAGGAGGAGGAGGAGGAGGAAGGAGAAGAGGAGGAGCAGGAGGGGCTGAGATGCAACGGAGCAAGGAGCAGGGACCTGAGTCCCAACCACAGGAAGTGCTAAGCCCTCCACCACGTCAAACATAAGACTTCCCGAAAAGATTGAAACCCCCACGCTTACTCACCCACCTCCCCACCTCCCCCCGCCCCCCCCCCCCCCCCTCAAACAAACAATGGCCTCCATTATGGAATGTTGTGCCACACACACAGGCAGGGGAGACATAAAGGCACGGTTTGAAAAAAAGAAAACAGGGGCTCTGTCTCCCTCCTCTCCAGACCTGCTCTCCTCTCAGCTGGGACATAGAGGAGGCCAGGCCAGGCCAGGCCACTCTGGGCCCCCTGTTCTGAAAAATATGCCCTTTTGTTTTGCTGTAGAAAGAGATCTCAAGATCTCACACACACACAGCACCGACAGACTCAGGTTGCACTACCTCAGCCAGCCAGCAGGGGGTCCACGGGCTGGAGCGGAGGAGAAAAACAAGCTTATGTTTTTTTACCTTTCAACAACAGCCAGGGGAACAACAACATGCAGGTGTACTGTTACGTCCATAATTACACTGGGAACAACGCGAAACGGCAACATAAGAAGCAACTGTTTCCTTATCACGGGACACCTAAAACCCCATGTCCCTCCAGTGCATGGCTCATATTAAAAAGAGGATGAAAATCAGTCAGAGTGAGCAACAGTCTATGAGTATCCGAACACTGGAGCGTTACCTCTTAAAAAGCTATTTAAAAACAATCGTATGTTTCCAACAAGATACAAAACATGATAAAATGCCTCTCAAGTTTCCATCACACTGAAGCGCTGTTGCGTCATTACTTTCTTGAGCCAATTACCTTTTATCATCAGGCACATACACGCACACACACACACACACACACACACGCGCCCACATGTGCACACACACACACACATTTGAAATGCTTTATTTATGTCCGCATAAATACAAAGTGCATTAAGGACATAAACACTATCAGTGCAATCAGTTCATTGGGAGACATTCATTTACGTTTGTGACTGTACAGCCAACCATCGTACACATCCAATATTAACACAGAGGATGTTTCAAATGTGGGTTAACAGATACAAAAGCATTACTGCAAAACAGTATCTACTCTAAGGGTACAAAAAGCAACGCCTCTCCATATTGAGCGGGTACTGGAGCAATACCTTGCTAACTGTTTAGCCTTTCTCTTGGAGAAACACACACACACAAACACACACAGACACACAAACAAACACTCCAATGAATCCATTCAAAGGCTGTTCTGTGAGCCTGAACATCTCCACTTTAGACGTATTCTCATTCAAGCTGCACGATCGACGGCTTAGCTCCCCGCTGCCCCCGGGGGCTTCCTCCAACACACTGCTCTACTTCCAGGTTTCCCTTCATTCAGAAAGGAGAGTGTTTTGTTCCACTGACATGCAAGTGTGAACCTGAGATGGATGCTACCGCACATGATCTACCTGCTTAAACGCACCTGACCTGACCTAAGCCATCTATTAGAACCAACCGAGCACACTCACGCTAACTGGCCGACCGACACGAGCGTACTGTAGGAGGGAAGAGCGTTTAACGTGCCTTAAAACAGACAAGTGACAGTTGAACGTTAAGTGATTGAACGTTAGGACGTTTCGTTAGTGAGTTATCGGTGTTGTCCGTCGCAGTCGTTTTGTTCCAAGTTATTTCAGGAATGTTTTCGTTCACTTCCGCTGGTTATGAAAGGTGGCCATTTTTAAAGCCTAAAGGGTGATAAATGAATGTCCTGAGGCTAAATTTAATGTTACACAGTGGTACATTCCTAAAAAAACGGTTGGATTTCCAAAAAACCTGAGTGACTACAGCGGAATCTTGTCGAAGAGCGGATACAGAGTTTATCTCGTGCCAGCCAGGGTGAACAAAACACAACACCATGATGATGAATCGAAAGCTGTTGAAAGCAGGGAGCCATGTTTCTCTTTTTACCTTTCTCTTTTTATATGATTGGTAAATATGACCACAGTATTGAACTCCTCCTGGTCACTTGTGTTAAACAATAGGACCCACTGAGAAAAGGAATGCCACCTGCTGGATCAATGACTTCCTCTCTCTCTCTCTCTCTCTCTCTCTCTCTCTCTCTCTCTCTCTCTCTCTCTCTCATCTCTCTCTCTCTCTCTCGCACTTCTGCAGCTAACTGGCTGTGCACGGCTGAGAGCAGATAGCTGGCCCAGAGAGGGACTTGGGAGCACGCTGCTCAATCAATGAGCCATCAATCATACACAGACAGAGGGAGAGAGGAGAGAGGAGAGAGGGAGTGAAAACAGGAAACTGGAGACCATATCCTTTAACTACCACTCAAAAGAAAGCCATCAAAGAGCTGGCTGACGATCAGCCTTCTTTTATTTATTTTTGCAGGGGCCAACTTTTTCCAAGCATCGGTTTCACTTGTGGTGATTTGATTAAAGCCATCAGTGCTATGACACCCCCCCCCCATCCCTCCCCTCCCCCACTCCCCTTAGGAAGAGTTCCCCCACCGGTCCTCTGGTCTTGGGCTCTCACTCTAGCTACCTGCTACATGAACCTAGCTCTCTGTCCACTGTTACAGGAGCTACATCGACAGTAGCTGCACTGATCACTCTGGGATTTCACAATGTTGAGGCTTTAGCGAAAAGGCCGGGATTGTTTGTGTGTACGTCCATTATATCTCCGCAGCGTGCGCGAGAGAGAGAGAGAGAGAGAGAGAGAGAAAGAGAGAGAGAGAGAGAGAGAGAGAGAGAGAGAGAGAGAGAGAGAGAGAGTGAACACAACCCGGCCGATTGTGTGCTAGCACCCAGACAGTCTACAGATCAAAGGCACATTCCTTGCTCCCCTCCCCAGCGCCAGTTCTGCCTGCAGGAGGACATTCTTACTGCATGTATGCAATTCAAGGAGGCACACCTGAGGCGCCTTTTACTGCCTCCTGCTCGCCTTCTGTGGGAGGAAACACAGACCGCCACCAAAACAAAAACCTTAACAACCTGTGAGCTCATACAGCTCAGCAGTCTCTCCCTCTAAAGAACGCGGGGGCTCTGACTTTGAAGATGTCCACATCGCTCGTCTGGCACAGCGGTGGACAGAGAACATGGACGTGACCCCGAAGGGTTGGTTGTTCTCCGCCGTGGCCTCGGAGGAAGGTCAGGCAGGCGGGAGGGCAGCCTCGCGGGGGGGGGGCGGAGTAAAAGCACACGGTGAGGAGAAAAACAACAGCGTGCCCTGGATGTCCTTGTGTCCCAGACTACACCGACAGCATGTCCCTCCTGTCTACGGTGTCACTCTGACTCAGCTCTGATTACTGGCCCGCACTCGCTAATGGCACCTGCTATTCTTGTGTGTGTGTATGCGTGTGTGTGTGTGGGGGGGGGGGGGCATGGATCCCTACAACAACAACAACAACAACAACAACAACAACAACAACACAAAGGCCTAGGGTCCTTAAACGCATTCACTTCTGGGTGACCAGCTATAAGATAGGATAGGTACATGAAAAGCAATGTGAACACACCCCGGAGGTTTTAAACCTCTTCCTCTTCCCGGACACCTGCAAGTGGGTCTCCTTGGGTATCTTTAACCCCCACCTCCCCCCCAACCGGGGCAATCCATCTTTAATCCACGTTCACATGGCTAATTTCTCAACGACCTGGCTGTTTCTTCCATTGGCTGCCATTTAACATAGGGAACACAGAGATGGGGGTAACAAAGGGGAAATAAAACTGAATTAGAGTCCAAATTGGACAGGCTGAATGAAAAAGAGTCCCGGAGGCCCTGTTGTCGACTCTCCCTTCTGCCTTCATAAAAGCCTGGGTGATTATTCAACAGCAGGGCCTGAGTCATTTGGGCCTTTTCCACAGAGCTTTTTTGGATAAATAAGAACCGGAGGTGGTGGCCGCGGGGGTCTGCACGTTCGACCCATTTCCCCCGACGTGGGCCCTTCTCGCATCAAACAGAGCCGCACGCCCCTCGTCCTCCTCAGGGACGTCCGGGTTAGGCCCCAATGCCAACATTGTTGGCGGTTTCAGGATGGATGCAAGTCAACCAGCAGAGAGAGAGAGAGAGAGACAGCATGGATCAATACGTCCTGGCAGCTGAACACCACATGTCATGAACATCCATGTCATAAACTACTTCCACAAAAGGAGAACAGAGGTTCAACTCGCTGTGACCTCACGCTGACTACTATGTAGAAGCGAAAACAAAATGCGACAAACAATGTTCCCTCAGGTCGGAACAAAGAGAGAGCCCTTCCAGAAGTTTCCGATGGCTTCCACAGCTCCTCCAGGGTTAGCTCAGCTCAGCTCGGATACCGGCGGGGTCTCTTTCCACCGGCCTTCTGCCGTGGAGACGCTGACACTCTTCGCTTGTCACGAATTGCGACCTTTTACTCAACCCGTAATTGTGAGAACAGAAGGAAATACAGTCGACCGAATACAGAACATCGCCGTTATTTGTCGACTTTAAAGTTTCCTAGACATGAAACGTTCAGGCGCTGAAGGATGAAGGATAATGGCAGGAGGAGAAACAACGACTCTCCGTACAAACGTATTGTAAAAAAAACAGACACACGACGCCTCGGTTCCTACAAGTCGTTGAAGTGTCCCCAAATGTGTGTGAGAGAGACATGGTGGCTGATGGGTCATGCTGCTAAGTGAGCAGCTGTGGGCAGAAGCAGAGCCTAAACTAGGCCTTTCATTCCAGACCGCTCCGCGCCTCGGCACAGGCAGGAACAAAACACAAACACACAAAGCCTGCCGAGCGGCAGAGTGTGTGGGCCCACCCCAGGCACCTCCTCAGCTAGCACACACACACACACACACATACACACACACACACACATACACACACATACACATATACACACACACACAAACACACAAACTCACGAACACGTCTCACTGAGCTGCGTCTCACACACACACACACACACACACACACACACACTCCACCTGACCGACTCCCCCTCCCCCCCTTTCCCTCCCTCTGTCTCTCCCTCCCTCTTTCCCGCCCTCATTCATAAAATGGCCGCTTCACAACTCCAGCTGCTGGCATGGGATTTATGGATGAAGGGTCACAGGCAATGGTGGGACAGGAGGGAGGAGAGAGCGAGGGAGGGAGGGAGGGAGGGAGGAGGGGGTGTTTGTGTTTTTCTATTTCGCTATGCACCGTCACTTCTGCACACTATCTATCTGCCTGTAGGTCCCACTCCACACATGTCTTTTTCATTACCGGGGCCATGATGTAAAGATTTCTCCACTCCACATATGCCAGCCCTAGCCCCCCCATCCCTCCCTCTCTCTCCCCTCCAAAACAAACCTGATACCCCCCCAGCCTGGGAGGGAAACTGAAGCTCTGTCTGTGGTGGGGGAAGGAGCAGGGAGCAGGGTGACTCCTCCTCAGAGGCCAGTGAGGGGGAGAAGGGACATTCTCATGTTCCCAGCCCAGGAACACAACCTTCCATGTTTCTGTTCCATTTGACCACATCACACACTCACACACACACACGCACAGACACACACACACACGCACAGACACACACACACACACCATGACACACACACACACCCACACTCACAACCTAAGGGGAATATATTGAATGCTGTCCTGGGTTTTCCTCTCCTCCTCCTCGTCAACAAACGTTAGATTAGTGTTTGTTTTCTCTCTCCTGCTTTACAATAACACACAGGGAGATGATCGAGATCAAGTCAGATATAATAGTGCAAAGTGAAAAGAGCACGGCCAGACCAGACAAGGCCAATAGACTGTGTCCCTGGGCAGCTCATTCCAGCCTGCCACAGAGCCTTATAAAATGATCAATCAGAGAAGGGACTGCACCAGGGATGGGTTCCAGGGGAGACGACGGAGACAGCAGCGCCAAAACCGTTCAGACAAAGCCACAGGGCGCAGGCAATCCTGCATCAGCCAGTGTGTGTGTGTGTGTGTGTGTGTGCGTGCGTGCGTGTGCGCGTGTTCCCGAGGTGAACGAGTGCATGAGTGGCACTGCGTCTGTTCCTCCACTCCGCCACGCTGCAGCGTCTTCACCCGTTAGCAGACAAATTAAAACCCACTCAAGCAAAAGGCTTGGCTGTCCCCCCACCCCACACCTCCACCCCCACATCCGACCCCCACCATCCACCCCGCTATCCCCTCAATCCATCCATCTCCTCCACTGCTGCCTCCCTCACACCCATACCCACCCCCCCTCCCCGTCTCTCCTCTCCTCCCTCCTGCTGCTGCTGCAGCCCCTTGCAGACAGGGGCGGTGGGGAGCAGAGAAGACGGTAGGGGGGGGAGGGGGGAGAGGGGGTGGGGGGGTGGGCAGGCACAGCCAAGCCAAGCGCACCCACCTCCTGCTTGAGTGAGTTTTAATTTGGGAGGGGTGGGGCAGGACCTCTGTGGTGGGACACACAAAGAGGCATGTGTTGACAGAACATGAGGTGACACACACGCACGCACACACACACACAGAGTGACAGGGGCCAGTCTCAAGACGCAGCCTCCACATGAGTCATGTGTGTCAACAGAAAAGACCCAATGTTTCAGTCCTTTACTCCGGTTATGTAATAACACAAAGCCATTACTAAGGTCATTAGTAATGCATGCTACTATGTCATCGCATATTCATACAATAACAAGCTGCTGCTAGAGTCATAGAGCAGAGTCACAGAGTCACTCAATGAAAAATGTTACCAACAGGGTCCCTTGTATTCAACTGTACTGTACTGCCTGTGTCTTACATCTGACAGCACAAAGGCGGTGCACTTCTAGAACTAGAACTACAACTAGAACCAGGATATTACACTTCCTCTCCTCAGCCCACATCCATCAGCCAACGCAGGCGACTGTACCTCCAGCACACCCTGCCACCCAGGACACCCAACCCACCCGCCGGGCCCGCCCACCCGCCCAACCAACCATCCACCCACCGCCTGCCTGTCTTTCAGCTCTGGAACCTGCGCCGCTCAAACTTTCCACAGATGGGCACACGGTCTCTGTGTGTCTGTGGTGGGGGTGCGTTTAGCATCCAGCCTGCGTCAGCCACACCAGAGGCCGCCACCAGGGGGGGCCGGGGGGGGGGGGGGGGGGAGGCTGGGCGGGGCCGGTGGGGACCACGGCCTGATACCACGGCGGCCGGGTGGGAGGGTGGGGGGGGCGGGGCCATTGGATCACGGCGACATCGCTCACCCTATGTGAGAGAGGCCGCCGCGGCAGAGAGAGAGGGGGGGGGCGTACTGCACACTGACGCGCGGGCCCCCGCTGCACAGTGTGGTTACTGCAGCCCTGGCTATTTATATGTGTCCCCTCCTTTAGGGGAGGAAGCCCAACCTATTGGATCCAGATGTGAAGACAGGAGGCAGAAGACAAGCAGCAGCAACAGCAGGGCTGGGACAGAACCCGGAGTGGCAACCTTCCCTGTCTGAGCATGCTGTGTGTGTGTGTGTGTGTGTGTGTGTGTGTGTGTGTGTGTGTTTTTGGTGCTCCCGGTCACTCTGTCACTCTGACTCTATCGGCTGGGGTCGAAGAGGACAACAGCGTCGCACTGATGGCATTTCCTGGAATTTTACTCCGCGTGGACAGGGGGGGGGGTGAAGATGCCATGTGAGGTTAAAGGACAGGTAGACAGGCTGGCGGACCGAACGTCACGTGTGTGTGTGTCTCTATACAGTATGTCATGTGGAGATCTCATGGACACGAGGGTTCACATGCGTCCCTGTAGAGACGACAGGAGGCAGGGCAGTAGTGTATGGTTTTTGCGGGGGTCTGGCCATACACACACACACACACACACACACACACACATGGGAGCTCGAACAAACACACACACACACACACACACACACACACAGACACAAAGAGGAGCACTGTGAAACTAGGTCATCTAAAAGGGCCAGGGTGTCTGAATCCATTCCCGGATCTTTCCATGTACTTAAATATTTCATTGGGCCTGGTCAAGCTGAATTGGTGATTTTTATGAAATTGTGTGTGTGGGTAAAGTGCTGAAGCACCGAAGGGCCGCGGCCCTCACACAGCCCGGCGGAGCGCAACCAAACCCACCCTAGCCTAGCCTAGCCTAGCCTAGCCTAGCCTAGCCTAGCCTAGCACAGCCTAGCCTAGCCTAGCCTTGCACAGCACTCCCATCCAGTGCGTCACCGTGGCACTTAAATGACAATGAGTGCTTGTGGGACAGGGCTAAACGTGTGGCGACCCTGTGATGATTGTGCTGGTGGCCAGCCGTCCTCTGGGCCAGGAGCCTATCGGTTCCAATGACATATGATCAATCCCTCATCACAGCGCTCAAGGGGAGGAGGTGTGTGTGTGTGGGGGGGGGCAGATAGGGCAGGAGGTCTTTACACTGACATACTCTCCTTGTCGGGGCTCTACTGAGAGAGAGAGAGAAAGAGAGAGAGAGAGAGGAGAGAGAGAGAGAGAGAGAGAGAGAGAGAGAGAGAGAGAGAGAGAGAGAGAGAGAGAGAGAGAGAGAGAGAGAGAGAAAAAAAAGAGAGAGAAAATCTCTCTCCAGACCACCTAGGACAGAGAGTGTACAGTACTGGCCATGTCCCCAGACAACAGACAGACAGTGGAGAATCTGGATGACCACGGATCAGTCAGGCACCTCTGGTTCTGCGGTCATACTCCCCAGTGCGAATGGATATACCAGCGTGCTTCTCAGAAATGACATGGTGAACTGTGTCCATCAGTATCACACCAGCCGGCATTGTGAGAGTAGATAGACAGACTGACAGATGGATATACAGACTGACAGACAGGCAGATAGATAGATAGATAGATAGAAAAAAAAAGATGAAAAAACAACAAGAATAATGGACAACATCACAACAGAATACAATAGGACATAAAACAATGAGTATGTGACCATAGGGACATACATTGGTGCAGTAGAAAATAACGTGCATAGGTTAAAAGTGCAAAATAAGACAGAAAATAAGGTAGTGCAATGGTACTGAGGGAAAGGTAGCTGGCAGGCAGGCAGGCAGGCAGGCACACACACACACACACACACACAGTGGTGTGCCGTCAGGGCCAGCAAGGCCTTCTCTGCTGGCCTAAACATCATCAGAATATACATTTTATTTTAATATATTTTTTCCACAAATATGTATTAATGATTCCCCATAGTCTATTCTCTTCATTTCATAGCTTTCCTCTTGGTTGCGCTGCTTCCAGTCTCCGATTGAGATTTGGAGGGCTGGCCTTTATGTTAGAGCTTTTATCCAATCAAAATGTGTTGCTAGGGGGCTCCAAAATCTGCCCAGCCTGCACGATAAACGGTGCCGCGGATACGACCTGTAACTTAACGTTGGAACGAGAAAACCTGTGGCGTTCCTAGTAAACCTACGTAGATGCGAGCAAAAGCAACAACGGCGCCTGCTGTAAGGCTCAATGATGTCAGCACCCAGCACGTCTTTTGATTGGATACGCACTATTGATACGCACTATTGATACGCACTATTGATATTCACTATTGAGATGCGTAACTATGCCGGTAGATGTGAAACTTTTGAAAGTGCCAGGGAAACGGAGCGCCACAACGAAAGCTTTCGTTGACTGATCGATAATACTGATCGATTGTGTCCTGTTTTTGGGTAAACAATAACTTTCATTTAGGGGACACGATAAAAGCGCCGAGTCCACAAACAGGAAACTACTTTGAGCTTCTTTCTTTTCTGGCTGAAAACAACCCAGATTTACATTACCACCTGTCCACAAACAAAGTGTTTACTGGGACGTCAGACAAAATACAAAACTACCTGATTTTTGCTATTGCTGAAGTGGGAGAAGAGATCAAAATGGAGATTAAAAAGGCACCCTTTGTCGCTATTATGGTGGACGAGACGACAGACGTGGGTAATGTAGCGATCTTAAAGATGTTAGTTTAACACTCTTCATTGTAAATGCGGATTTATTGATTAAAAATGCTTCGGAAATATTAATATAACTCTGTTGTACTTGTCTGACTATGTTAAGGTGATGCAACGCCCGGTTATACTGTGTTTCTGTCTAGTTTCTAGAGCCATGGCGTCATAACGATGGTATTAAGAGGTAGAATAATTCAGGTAGGAATGTGTCGGACATCACTGAAGGCCTAGGTGTGAAATGCACCGCCCGCCACTGCACACACACACACACACACACACACGGTTGTGAGATCTGAACAGGAGCCATTGTGGATTGAGAACCCCACTTGCTCTCTCATATGAAAGACGACGTCAGCCCGCAAGCAGCCGCTCTGACGTCTCCAGATATGTGCGGAGGAGGAGGTGAAGGAGGAGGACAAGGAGGAGGAGGAAGAGGAGGAGGGCACTGTCACTGACGTCATGTTGAAACTTGCGGCCCGCCATAACAGAGAGTGAGATCAGCCTTGATTAGGGTAGCAACATAAAACACTAGTATTTCACTGATCACTGTCATGTGTAATGGTATAATTATGTGTCTGCTCTTCTCTCAAATAACTCTGAGGTATTCCTGCGTGCCCACAGCACGGCCCAGTGTTCAAATAAATCCTACCGTCTCGTTGACCTGCGGGTGCCGAGGGTATATTTACAGAGATGTGATATGGATGGCAAACGGTATAGTAATAAAAGTAAATCTTTTAACCGGGGGGGGAAAGATACATCAATGTCAACTCTAATTGGATAAACAGGTCTCTTGAAATGAAATCACCAAAAAACGGACTTGTTGTGTAAGTCAACATTCCTCTGTTCCCCCCTTTTCCCTGTTGACACAGCAGCCGTGTGCTATGGCTCTGTCCACTGAGCAGTAACACAGAATGACATGGCCGAGATTGTATTACATTAGCTAATAAATGACTTCCTGCTTCTGCTGAACTAACTGAGTTGTCTATATTCCAATGGTTGAATGGCAACATGAGGAAGGACTCAGGGGAAAAAGGGGTTTGCGTGAGAAACGAGCGTGCATATACACGCACGTACGCACACGTACGCACAAATATACATACACACACTCACGCACGCACGCACACTCGCACACACACACACACACACACCTCAGAGAACATTCCATCCCTTCCTGCCTCCCCTTCGGCAGCCTCCCGGTGCCCCCCTCAGTGGCCCCGCCCCCCCGGGCCACCCAGACGAGGCTCGATCACGGCCTGACATTCCACAGGGACCAGGGCTACGTGCAACACCACACAACAGCTCAGGCAGCAGGGGTAGGGGCAGAGGGCAGGGCACTTACAGCACCACCCCCCCCCTTCCCCCCAGAACCCCCCCAAACACTGCACCAGGCCAGAGACCTTCAACAACAGAGCCCTGAACAGAAAAACAAGAAAATGGACACTTGCAAGGCCCTTTCCAAATGTTTCGGTCTGTGATATTGTGCGGAGGCCCCAAAAGGTCAAGGGTAGAGACCCCTGCCTCTGACATCCAGACCACGTTACCGTCAAAACATGGGGGGCACCGTTTGAACCGAGCCTCGTGACCAATGGGAGAGCACCAAGGAGCCCTAATGGGCTTAAGTGAGTGTCCAGACTGCCCACTGCTCTCCTAAGCCCTGTTTGACCAGCTGTCTGTCTGTCTGTCTAAAGGCGGCTAGAGAGCGCCTCCCTCACCGACTGACTTAGGGGAGTGTTAAACACACTCCCTAGGCCCCCCCCCCCCCCCACCCCCCCCCCCCCCCCCCCCACCCCCATCTGCTCCGCCAACAGCCAACCTCTCCTCCAACAACACAACAAAAGGCAATGATGACGACCGTCGTTAAGGATGTCTGAGGATCAGCCACCATCATCATCGTCCACAGCCTCCCCATACCCCCCCCACCCTATAGGTAGTGGGTGAGGAGCAGAGCGGTATCTGACTGCAGTTACACACACACACACATACACACTCACACACTCACACACACAGACACAGACAGACAGAGACAGACAGACACACAGACGCACAGACACACACACACACACACACACACACACAGGGGTGCTACCATGTGCTCTGGGACGCTGCGGTACTCACGCCCAGGCTGTTCAGCTCGTCATTGAAGCGCAGGGCCGTGGTGTAACGGACAGAAGCCATCAGCGGAGACTGAGTGTGTGTCACACAAGAGTGTGCGCCCCAACAGCCATTTCCCTCCACACTCATTACAGTTAGTGGAGAGCAGCAGCGTCAATCAATCTCGGGGGGGGGAGGAAAACAACGGGCAGCGTGATGGGATCTGTCAGCTCTCTCTCATCACCACACACTCCGCCCTCCCTGTCCTCAGATCCCTTCCCCGTTAACCAGGTAGAGGCCCGAGACCCAAGAATGGCTGCATTTAATTGTCTGTGATAGCTGAGGGTGTGTGTGTGTGTTTCTCTCTGTGTCTGTGTGTGTGTGTGTGTGTGTGTGTTTCCGTGTGTGTGTGTGTGTTTGTGTGTTTGTGTGCACGTTTGAGGCACAACTCAGACCGCTCAGTTACAACCACTCCTGATGGGAGAATGTCCCTGTGCTCCCCCTCGTCGCCTCCTCCAAATGCAATTCATAATAGAACACGGCAGTGGGGCACTTAACCCCACTTTGTAAGAGGGACACACGGCTCTCCCTCTCTCATTCCTTCTCTCTCATCCCCTCTCTCATCCCTTCTCTCTCTCCCCTCAGAGGTGGTCCACCCAGGAGTTGCAGCTCATGTCCTCATGTCCTTATGCAGACCTCTAAAGGTCTGCGGCACCTTGTGATTCTCTCACACACCAAAAACACGACCGTTGGGTTGGGCTCAGAGAGGTGGTGATGTCTGTGCCTGTCTGAGCCCAACTCAGCGCCATTGAGGAGAGGGCGGTAGCTTAGAGGTCGGAGAGGCCAGCTAGCAATCGGAAACTCGCTTCGATCCCCGCCTCAGGAGGGAGTTGCGTGCGCCCTTGAGCAAGGCACTTTACCCCTGATTGCTCCATAGGGTGCCGACTATGGCTGACCCTGTGCCTAGAGCAAAACATTTAAAATGTCAACAATTTACTGACGAGTTGATTGCATGGCAATAATTATTATTATTTTGTCTCTGTGGGACTCAGACTGGGACGGATAAGGACTACCTCCATGGGTTGTTCTACCTCCATGGGTTGTTCTACCTCCATGGGTTGTTCTACCTCTGTGAGTTGTTTTACCTCCATGGGTTGTTCTACCTCATGGGTTGTTTTACCTCTGTGAGTTGTTTTACCTCTGTGAGTTGTTTTACCTCTGTGAGTTGTTTTACCTCCATGGGTTGTTCTACCTCCGTGAGTTGTTCTAACTCCATGGGTTGTTCTACCTCTGTGAGTTGTTGAGCGGTGATGCATCACGATGGCACCTTTCTCCAGAGGGAACGTCTTAATCCTGTTATTGAATTAAACGAGGGAAATCCATTGCACTTACCCTCAGATCACAAGGAGAGCTGAAAAGGTTATTGTCGACCCTACAGGGATTTTAAAAGCTTTTGACATTTGCAGAAACGTGGAAATTCAACGTCCATAATTGTACCCTGTCCCATGAGAGCATTCCTGGTCATTACCCAAAGCCCCTTATGAAACAGACACTTTTACTCTGATTGAACAAGGGGCGGTTTAAGAGCTGGAGAAATCTATATTTAGAGTTATTTACAATGGAGGGTCCAGAGTGGAGGTATTGAGGGAATGGGGAGAGGGGCAAAATGGCAAACATGGCTACACTCAATGAGAGCGTGAGGCGTAATAGACCATGTAGCGCACTTACACACACACACACACACACACACACACACACACACACACACACAGACACACGCAGACACATGCATGCACACACACAGGGCATGTAGTTATTTCAACTGTTCCCAGGGTTTAGACCAGTACACAGGTGGATCCGCCCCCAGATGATTTTCACCAACCCACCAACCCACCAGTGCCATCTCTAGTGGAGTGCAAAGGGTGGACTCTAACCAGCACAGGCTGTAACCCAAACCCGTCGCCACAGTGGCCCTGATGTTCTGACCGCACCGGTAGCCAAAGGACCAGAGACAGCATAACCACCCTCAAGTTGACTATGACCCTAAACACTAAACACCCACTGCCCACAATTTCCTCAGCGGACGGACAGAAACAATGGTAATCCCAGCGACCATACATCATCCGCTAATGACGATTAGCAGTTTAAAAAGGCATAAGCAGGGTAAATACCCTGATTTGTTGGGCTCTGAGAGGCTAAGAGGCACTGCACGCTGGAGTAGCTGAGGTAAACAGAGTCGGCGTGACCTTTTTTCAGAGGCTAATTTCCCGTCATACATTCTTTGAGCTGTGTTCCCATGACTACGTGAACTCTCCGACGCTAATGCACGTCGCGCTAATATATAAGGAGAAAAAAGGATATAGCAAGAAAGCAGCAGCAGCAGGTCTCGTAATGGTGACTAGGAACAGAACTAGGTCGAACCGTTTGCCGTGGGATTCTCCAGAAAAAGGAACACCCAGCCAGCTCATAAACAACACCAGATCCTCCCTGAACCGCTCTCTCATCGAGCCATTACACAGTTCTGGTGTCTACAACGTCAAATTCAAGATGATATCCCTCTTTTAGAACCCTTTTCCATATTTCTTTCCGCATGCTCTGTCTCGGACAAAATGACATAGGGGGAAAGTTATGAGTCATCCCGTAAGTGTGCTGCCTGGCTTACATTGTTCAATTGTACTGATCCACACCCCCCCAAACAAAAAAAACGATGGTCGGAAAAAAGACAGGAGTAGGAGAGGGGTAAAGGAGTGGGAGCTGCTGGTGTGGCTGTGGCAGGGCCAGACTAACTACTGGTGGTGTGACTGTGGGGCTGGACTAACTGCTGGTGGACTGTGGGAATGGGGTCTTGGGAGGACACGCTCTTTTCCACCTGCATAATTATAGAAAGCGCCGCCACTGAAAACACACTGTCACAATAGGAAGCAATAACAACAACAGCAACAGCCATGACATGAGAGAGAGAAAAAAAGTAGCCCTTTTATTTTATTTTTTTACATAATCCTGTCAAGATCAAGGCTTCTATATCCTGAGTAACCAGGCCAACAGTGCCCACAGGGTGAGAGGAGGTCTCGTTGTTCAGCAGCTGTTCTGGTAAAGACAAGCAGACCAGGGGAGAGGACAAAGAGCAGGAGGAGGAGGGAAGAGAGGAGGAAGAGTTAACAGGGGTGGGTGAGGAGGAGGAGGGGGAGGAGGAGGAGGAGGAGAGGTGGGACAGGTGAAGCAGGGGTTATCAGCTTTCAGACGAGATAGAGCCGTGACCCAGAGTTCATCAGACAAGAGGAGTAAACGAGCGAACGACAGACATTCTTGGGATTCTCTCTCTCTCACAAGGGCGAGCCAATCAGACGAGCACCCGGAGCAGTGGCCTATAAAAGCAAGAACAGTGTCTCTGTCCTCCGATTGTGTTACAGTGAAACGAGACAAACCCAGAAGACGTGTACAGACATGACATCATCCGATGAATAATGCCCAACCTATGACAAATCCACACAATCCACTCTATAGGAAGCAGCAGAGAGCCTGAGTCAATACTCGATACCCAACCTCTGTATATGCCTCTTAGAAGTTTTGCGCATATTGAGTAAAACACTGTGGGCGAGGGAGGCAGGCACACATGCAATGACATTTTTACCAAGTCACTGACACTGAAGTCACTGACGCTGTGGGGATGCTAAAATTGTCCCCCGTATGATCGAATCCACCATCCCCCCTGATTTTCTTTTACAACTTGAGTACTGCTTAGAAGTGCCCTTGTTGTTTGAAGAGCATCTCTATGGCACCTCAATCCCTCGTCACCACCTCTCTGAGCCCAACCCAGCGTCATTGTCTCTCTCCTCTCCTTATCTCCCACCCAGACAGAGGAATTCTCAGAATGCACCAAGAATGCCCACCAGGGAGACCAGCCACAGCTCAACTGAACCCCCCCACACACACACACACACACTCTGATGTGAGTCTCTCTGAGGGCAGCTCTGGTGTGGTAAAGTGAGCCCCTAATACCAGTGCCAATCGAAGAACTCATTCGTAAGCCGTACCTAACACATGTATAAGCAATACACACATTATGTTTATAAAATACTGAGGTCAACAACCATTATGTGTGTGTGTGTGTGTGTGTGTGTGAGCCTATTGGATGGACCAGTCACCACCAGGTACAGTATGTCACAGCGTACCAGCACCCTGGTGGTGTGTCGATAGACAGGACATGACTACCCAGTGTCCATACATGGCATTGGAACTATCCAGGAAGGAAGGCGTGAGGAGGGCCAGGAAGACAAATTAAATCACGGCCGAGGCGTTTTTCTCTTCGGCGACGGGCCGCTCGCTCTTGTTTACTCCTGGTCGAGACATTGGCTTCCTTGGGGTTTAACAGAGCGCCATGCTCTCGAAAAACTCAATTAGCATATTTATAGTCCTTCAACCTCAAGTGACACACAGGCGGGGAGAGGCGAGAGGAGAGCAGTTAAGCAGGGAGCGAGGGGCTTGCTCAGGTGGACGTTAAACAGGCTCCGGATCTTCAAAACAAGAGAGGTCAATTACATCTCCGAATCAGTAGAACAATGATAGCAGCGGTGATACTCAGAGTAAACACCTATCAAGGCAGCGATGTTCATTTGCCAACCTACCTCACCACATAAAACAACAACAGCAGTACTACGCCCTACTAATCTGATGACATATCCATTCCGTTCATTCCGCAGTCCACTTAGGAAACCAACGGGGGAGCCTAGTGTCAAACGAATGACTGTCTAATGCCAACACACAGAATAGTGCTGAATAACTGCAGAATAACTGTCCAAATGTTCCTGATTTAACAGACTTAAGGCAGACTCCAAACTAAGCAAACAGCCCATTAATCCTCACTTGTAAGAGGCCATTGGCACACAGAGCCACGCGGTTCATTTCTGCTGAGCAACATAGCTTAACAACGCTGGGGCGTCGATGACGTCCTGAGGAGAGAAGACTTGCAGTGTGGTCGTTAGAGTTCATCAAAGCCCAGTCAGACGATGGGGAGGGGGGGGCTGAGGAGGAGGGCCAACCAAAGAGCAGGGAGAGCAGAGAGGGCTGAGAGAGGTGGTCCATCCCTCCCTCCTTCTGATAGCGGAGAGGTGACACCACCACTATCTCTCTCTCTCTCCCTCTCTCTCTCTCTCTCTTTCAGGAGCGGCTTAATCCCAATGAGAATGCCTATGCTCTCAAAGGATGCCCGCAGCCCAAGAGGGAGAAGGATGCTGCCAAGCAATTAAATGGAAACTCACTGGTTCAACAGTCACGGTCTGGAACTGTTTTAATAAGCTGGAAACTATTTCCAAAATGGTTGACGGTTCTGATGCCGGCGAGAGACAAAGGGCTTCATTGTAAAGACGGAGCGTGTCTTTTTTTTTTTTCTTCTTTTCGCTGATCAAGTTCACTGCCAAGAGGCAAGGAACAGGCGACAGTGCCGTCGGGCTGTCGTCTGTTGTTTTTTCTGCCCCCCACCCCCCATCGCCCCCTCCCCCCTCCTCCTGGCCCCCACTACCACAGAAGGAGTCAGGCCAGACCTCCTCCATTGAGATCTGCTACAGAATGCCACTCTATAGGCTTAACCAACCCCACAGTCGTGGCCTATTGCCAATATCTGAATCAATTTACGATAACCCTGAATTCCCCCCCCCCCCTCAAGTCAAAGGGGATGTAATTACATGGGAAAGTCGAAGTCGGTGAAAACCACCGCAGATTCCTAGAACGGGTGTGTCAAGTAAGTTAGTTTACACAAAAATGAAAGAGAGAGAAATGTCACAGATGGATGCACTTCCCAGCACAATGGCATCACTGCAATTCTTCCATACGAGCGGAGCGGAGAGAGGAAGACAGAGCTGCTTTTCTTCCGTCACTCTCCCTGTCTCTCTCTCTCTCTCTCTCTCTCTCTCTCTCTCTCTCTCTCTCTCTCTCTCTGTCCAACAGCACCGCTGCTCCAAAGCTAATACACAAACAACCCCCGACAGACTGACTCACTTTGCGTACTACTGTACTTGTGAGGACGACGGTTTCATCTGACAAACAGAGAGGACTCGTTTGCGTGTCGTCTGCGGCTCCCTCCGTCCCATCTCCTGTGAGTGCCTCGGCAGCCTCAGCCCTTTTTTTGCTGGTGATTAGCTAAATAGAACGCTTACTTTGCCATTTCAATGGCCTGAGAACTACCAGTGGGACAGAGGGAGTGACAGTCTTGTTTGATCTAGACCTTGGCTTCTAGAGATGTCAGTGTGTGTGTGTGTGTGTGTGTGTGTGTGTGTGTGTGTGTGTGTGTGTGTGTGTGTGTGTGTGTGTGTGTTTGGTGTGTGCGTGTGTGTGTGTGTGTGTGTGTGTGTGTGTGTGTGTGTGTGACCCAGCCCAGAGACCTCTGAGCCATGCAGAGGGATACACTATGTGAACCTTCTCTCTCTTTTTTTCTCCCTATCCCTCCCTCCATCCTATGTTTTTTTCCCGTCCACCTCCCCCCCAGTAGCAGGACGTGACCCACCCAGCTCACACTCACTCCATAAATCACCGACCGCGTCCCCGGCGCGTACTTGAAAAGAGGCCGCAGCACTCCTTCTCTCTCCCCCGAGAGGCCGCTTCCTCCCGCCGCGCGGGGCTCACGGTGGAGCCAAGAGTTTAAACACGCGCTCGTGTGCACCGCTTTCCGACACCCGCAGGCACAAAGTGACGCGCAAGCACCAGAGAGAGATGTCTGTCTCCATGGCAGTGACAGAGAGCGCGTTCTGCGGAGCACGTACATACATGCTAAGAAATAGCAACCAGCACACACACCCCCCCCCTCCCCCCTTTGATATTTACGCACACTTCTGTGCAGAATCACAAAGAAGCTAGTGTTCGTTGCCACGCGGTTTGTCGAAAAACAAACAAGAGGAGAATAGTTTTTAATGGACCATGCTTTGGTAAAGAACAGAGAGACAGAGAGTTCATGCTCTCCCTCCGCATAGGAGCAGTTCACTCACTCTTTATGGAGCGTGACTCCATTTACACCATCAACACTATACATGAGGCTCTCCGAAACAACTGACAGACCATAAGTCAAATCCTTAAAACGACAATATATCAAGCGAGAACAAATGTCACATCAATTCCCTCTTGAAATGAAAAACCGATTCGGAAGAAAAAAAACGAAATTCCACGCTGTCTGGAATCTAGAATTAATCCTCGACTTGAGTGGCAAGTGGAGCAATGACTGGAAAAGGTCACGCTGAAACGTATCCCTGGTGGTCTGAGATATTTCCTTTACTTAGCTCTACATACTTCCACAATTATGCCAGCACGTTCATGTTTTCAGTTAATTAAAAACATTGGCCAGTGTATAACAGAGTTAAAAAACTTCAAGAGCATTCCATGTCACTCCAATACCATAAGCACTGACTTGAGCAGAGAGGAGAGAGAGAGAGAGAGAGCTAAAACAGTTTTATCCGTGTGGTCTCCTGAGGGGTAGAAAGCTAAAATACTACCGATGGCAGTGATGACTAACACAGAGAGAGGGTCATTAGTCCAGCGTGTCTGACAGCATATCCACTCTGCGCCAGTCATGCCAACCTAGTGCCTCACCACCTGTCTCCTCCAGACTGATGGATATGTACGCACGCCTCCTCCTTCCTGCACTAGGAAACTGGCAGACTGTGGCTCCTCTAAAAGGGGTAACATCAGAAGAAGAAGAAGAAGAAGAAGAATAGTCATAAAAGATGCGCTAGTTCACAATTGTACGCATTTTACAAAACACAGGCAGTCTTAGTCAGAAGTAATCCCATTGAACCCGCTGCTCTCAACGCTGAGCTTCAAGATGACTTATGGATTCTCCAGGGCTAATGCCTCTACTCAGAGCCCTCTCCACACGTCTATGATGAAATGGTCTCTCTCTCTCTCTCTCTCTCTCTCTCTCTGCCTCTCTTTCTCTCTGCCTCTCTCTCTCTCTCTCTCTCTCTCTCTCTCTCACACACACACACACACACACACACTCATAGTGCATAGTCAGCTCAGGGTCAGTGGCAGAGCATAGCCCCTGTGCGGAGGCTTGTGGAGGACCCAGACAGTGAACACGACCATGAACGCTCTCCTCCAATCAGCCTTAAGAAGAGGACGTCGCCGTTACCCCTGATCAGTACCACCCCTCTCAACCCTCGCCAGCGCCTGGCTCCAGCCTGGAGAGCTGCCTGCTATCCACAGTACTTAAGTCTGTACTTAAGACAACCTCCAAACTCCAAAACATCCTCTGGGGCACGCTGAGGACACGGTGACGCTGACAACAACAGCAGCGCCTTACTCATGCTCACCACAAGCCTCCATGCCGGTCAGACGAGGACTTGCGAGGGTGACAGGATAATGCAGGGATGAGTCAGGGAATGAGACGCCACAGGTAGGGCATCAGCACCTATAGGGATCTGAGCCCTGACTGGCTGGCTTGCTGGCTGGCCGGCTGGCTTGCTGGCTGGCCGGCTGGCTTGCTGGCTGGCTGGCTGGCTTGCTGGCTTGCTGGCTGGCTGGCTTGCTGGCTGGCCGGGAAACCTGTAAACTTTAACACCTGGTCCACCTGCTTCAGCACTGAGCAGTGTTCAGGCCAGGGTAATTTCCCACAGTGACAGGACAGGAAAGGACCAGGAGAGTTGAGTTAAATGTCAGGCTGGGAGCCATCCTTCCCTCCCTCCCCCTAGTTAGCTTGTAGTGAGGCCCCAGCGAGCCCCTGTCTGCCTACAGTCACTGTCATACCAGATGAAGGAGCAACATCTATAGTGCACTCAACAAGGTCAGCAAGGCGTCATTTAACAACTCACTCAATGACAGGCAAGGAGAATAATTTATTTGTGTGTGTGTGTGTGTGTGTATGTGTGTATGTGTGTGCGTCTGTATGTGTGAAGGCCTTCAGGATACTGCCGGGTACATTCACAACCCAGATGTTCACAGTCCCTCTGGGAAAGCCGATAGTTAAGCACATATTGGATTCCATTTTCCGCCCAAGTATAAAACACAGAGTGAATGAATCCGCAGTTAACGAGAACAGATGAAACACATGGGAGGAGGAGGGGTCAAATAAGTGCTTAATCTAATCATCAACATTGACTAAAGTCAGCCGTTTGTGTGGCACAATGCGTACGGTCTTCTGTGCTCGGTGCCTCTTGCACGCTGGCTAGCTAATCATGTTCCCTTAATGACTCTGATGTAAACAAAATTACGCCACGGAGCAAAAGAAAGAAAGAAAAAAAAAAAAACTCCACACGCATAAACATGACCCAGAGGAAACGGTGCAGATGAATGACTTGCATATGCAGAGTGAAAAACATCAGTCACAATGCTACAATCCCCGAGAACAAAGGACACTTTGTGTTTCAGCATGCTACAGGCATTCGCGCGCACGCACACATACGCACGCACGCACGCACGCACACACACACACACACACACACACACACTCAGACAGACAGGCACATAGACAGACACACACACACACACACACACATACACACACACCCCTTCCCATCACGCCACGCCTCCCAACCCCAGTTCCATGTCTGGGGGACACACATCTGGAGTTGGGCTTTGACGTTTAAGGGCATATTTGTTTAAACACACGCACTCCGCATGTAGAGTTAATCACATCCACTCTCGAAGCTGGTACGAGACGAAAGTCAGTTCTAACGGCGAAACGCTTTTGAATGTAGCAGCAAGAGTCCAGACTTCAAAAGGAAAATGATCCCAAAAGTGAGGGTATTCTTCATAGACTATTCTAAGTACCCACATCGGCAGTATTAACAGGCAGATGAAAGTGGACATAGCTCTATTCTGTTTGGCTGCTTTAGCCAGGAACAGTGATTGTGGTCCAGGTAGAGATTCTAGGGGCTTTCCTTAACAGGAGCTTCAGTGTCATTACCACATACAGGGGGTGGGGGGGGGGGTTAGTTAGAACTAAACAAAACAAAACAGGAAGATAAACCATATATCATGCAGTGGGAGAGGGGGGCGGAATGTCAAAACAAGCTCTTTACAAGTCAGCACATGCCTGACAAAGGCAGCGGTAGAGCTGCACTACACAACAACATCTGACTGCACCAGGGGGAGGCCAGAGAGACGGACCGGAGCGGAGGACATTTTGTTTCATAACATCATGATAGAGCAGGCGACACAATTTGGCCACTCGACGATCGTCGTCACATCAAACGGAATCCGAGATCTGCGGAAAACACGACACACGACGCAGACACAGAGATGTGAGGAGCCTAAACCGAACGTGGGGGTGGTGGGGTTGGTGGTTTACTGGGACTTCAAAGGCCCCCGACGCTTATCAATGAACGTGGTGCTCTCATCAGGCAGGAGAGGACGAGGCAGATGAAAGGAGGAATAATGCACCTCCGCCCCCGCCGTTCCACTCTCCTCTATCAGGCCTGAGGAGCTAGCCAGTCAGTTGACAGGACCCAGGCCAAGACCACAGGAGTGGGAGGGAGGGAGGGAAAGGGGGCGGGGGGGGCAGGAAAGGATGAGTGGAGAGAGAGAGAGAGAGAGAGAGAGAGAGAGAGAGAGAGAGAGAGAGAGAGAGAGAGAGAGAGAGAGAGAGAGAGAGAGAGAGAGAGAGAGAGAGAGAGAGAGGGGAATGAATCAGCCTGGATCTGGACCTAAACACACACAGGAGACAGTGGGAAGAAGACAGATACCCAGGCAGCATTGTCCAATCAGTCATTCCCTCTTTTTTTTTGGGGGGGGGGGGGGGAGTCCACGATAAAAAGGGCCACACAATTTGTCGCTGAGGTTTTTCTAACCCGTCGGTTACCTGAAGGATCCTTTCTTGGGATATGACAAATAAGTGAAACAAATAAGGTCTATTGAGACCATATTAACCTTGACCCCCCCCTCTCTCACCCCGTCTCCAAACATAGAATGACAATACGGCACACAGGATGAACACCCAGAGACAGTTTAACAGGGATGAAGGAGGATAGAGAGAGGTCCCAGGTGACGTGGCCTTCTCCACCTCTCTGCAGAGGCTAGAGCGAGAGAGAGAGAGAGGGAGAGAGAGAGGGAGAGAGGGAGAGAGAGAGGGAGAGAGGGAGAGAGAGAGAGAGAGGGAGAGAGAGAGAGAGAGGGAGAGAGATAGAGGGAGAGAAAGAGAGGGGGAAGAGAGAGAGAGAGAGGGAGGGAAAGAGAGAGAGAGAGACAGAGCTGTCGCCACTGCTGCTGCTGTGCACTCCAGAGACGTCTATATTTATCTGACATAGTAACAGGCCGCCGTCTGCTGATAAAACAGGAGCGCAGCTGCGCTCCACCTCCTCTGCCCTCCACCTCCTCTGCCCTCTGACCCAACACTGCTTCTGTGGCCCAGGGATGAGGATACAACATATTATTATCTCCAGCGATGTGAGGTTGAGATTGTGTTGTTGTTGTTGTTGTTGTTGTTGTTGTTGTTGTTGTTGTTGTTGTTGTTG